>NC_051183.1:165668020-165968020 GCF_013339695.2 Rhipicephalus sanguineus
AACTTCACACTCGATTGCAAGCAGACTCACGAAATCAAGCTGTGGGCATGATGTGAACTGTGCCAATGCTGGATAAATAAAGGTCATATATATATTGCATACTTGTTATTGTGTTATTTACTTTTTCAATATATTTGGCTTGGGAGCTCAAGTATGTATTCTCCCTGCTACTTTTAGAAGCTCCGGCTTGAATACTGCCACATGCGCACCTTTCTTTCTATGTTTTATGTTTTGGCCAATTGCACGTGTAGTTACTGCGTTGCGCAAACCGTGCCAGATGTCTGGGACATTCCAGATTATTTTAGGATCTTCTGTTAGGCTGGAGTGTGCAACTGCAAACAGCTCAGTTTATTGTCGAACTAACGCAGCCACCAGTGATAATGCTCGAATGTTCGATGCCGCAGGTATAAATGCCGACGCGCCTTGCCACAGATCAGTTTATCGACGGCCGACGCCTGTTCGCCGCTATCAGTGTGCAGTGTGTATTGCTGTAGTTTGACTTTTCGTTTCCCGGCCACAAGTTTGGCCGAATAAAAATTTCATCTTGGACACACCGACTGCTGCTTTCGTCGACGTCACGACCCCGTGACAATACGTAAAATCTTGTAGTGTGGCTGTGGATATCCAAGTTCATGTATGTTTTTAAATTACCTCTACGATTTCCTAGGTTTTTTTCGTGACAGTAGTTCACAGACTTTCACTTCATAGTGGTAGGTGCTACAACTGTGACATGTTAATTTAATCAAACAGCAGAAGTAGGTGTGTTTCAACAAATTTGGGACGTTTCTGATATGTAAAAAGAAACACTACCATACTCACTGAACACAATCTCACTCATCACGACAACCACGTAAACGTGCTTGGTGAAGCTGTGCTGGAAGAAGTGCTCGTCACACTTATAATTTGTTTATTAGCTGTAATAAATTTGAAGGAGCCCATTGAACACATGTGCAAAGGCTAATGTAATTGAGCACAGCCTTCTAAAGCTTTGTCGTATCTTTTGTAAACTTCTATGATCTAACACAGTTAATAAAGGCAAACAGTTTTGAGCATAGTTTGTAAACTGTCTCATAATGCACAACTAACTGTTCCATTTATGTTGCTCGGTGGCTGCATTTTCGATGGAGGCGAAAATGTTTGAGGCCCGTGTACTTAGATCCCAGGTGGTCGAAATTTCCTGAGCCCTCCACTACGGCGTCCCTCATAATCATATCGTCGTTTTGGGACGTTAAACCCCAGATATTATTAGATGTTGGAAAGACTGTTAATTCCCCTCACTGCCGTGATGTTCGTTTTGTAATGTGATTTATAATTAAAAAAAAAAACTGACCCTACGTTTCGAGACTCGTTTGGTCTCTTAGTTTTTTTAAATAAGAAGACTAATAATAAATATGGCTGGAGAGTCTTTCTATTCTTATAATCTTGCCCAGCCAGACAGACTTCTATATATTTACCCTTAAATTTATAATTTCTGATGATTCACATGCAAGCATGATATGATTATGAGTCATACAGTAGTGGGCAACTCTAGATTGATTCTGACTGGAGTTTAACAAACGCAGTTGTAGCCTTGAAGAAGACAGACTGCTTGTCGAAACATTTGCTCCAGCGACACCTCTTGTTCACAATTTTTCGTCTCTTCAAGCTTCCGTCTTTCCCTGAACTTCAGACGCAGATCTAAGCACACGAGTGTCTTTGCATTTCGCCCCCAATGAAACGCGACCACCGTGGCTGGGTATAAACCTGCGTCGTTGAGCTCAGCAGTGCCAGTAACGTAACTAATGCACGGAGCTAGTGCTCAATTTCAACGCTATTGCGGTGTAGATTGCATGACACAGTAGACAGCTTATACTTGTAGACGATTGTAGGCACAGCTCCATGAGATGCCTGGTAAACCATTCACAAATACAGCATTGCAAGCGTGAGGTTCAAGATGACCTGTTGTAGCAGCAGACGTTCACATGTTTCGCCGCACTTGCAGAGTGGACATTCGGGGGTAGTCACCCTGTCGTTGCCTGGCATCCTGGAAAAACAAGTAATGACATCACCAGATATTGATAAGCATAATCAATGAAATATTAAATTTTGCAAAAGTAAACATTGAACATAGTGAACAAAAACAGCGGTTTGTTATACATATATGTAAACGTACCTCATAATGCATGTTGTATCACTCGGGCTAGCTTCTTTACAAGGCGTGTCATGTAACAGGTGCCTTGCTCATAGCACACAGCTGTTTCCCTTGTCAGGCCAGGAGGCTACAGCAGAAAAAAAATATTTCTGATTACAGTGACAGCTCTTTATCACACTAAAGTGAAAGTACACTCATAATTATGTGAAGCTTTTGTTACACTAAATGTGTAGTAAAGGTAACCTAAACTAACAGCAGGAGAAATGAGACCTCTAACCTGGCTTCTCAAATGCGATCCGGCAAACTATAACTCATATGTTTTAGGGGCGAAGCTCCTTAAGGCTGCACCCCGTTCGTCCCTCGTAGTCGTAGTCGTAGTGCGTAACCAGTCTTACGCTTTGACCTCCAAGGTGGTGCCGGTGGGAGATTTTTCCTGTGCGTTGTTGAACAATAAAAATTCGTAGCGTTAGCTAAAAGCCGACTTTTTCTGTCTCTCATTCCCATTAGCAGCCATTCTTTACCTCCAAGGTAGTGCCTGGTGAGATTTCTCCTGTGCGTGATTAAACAATAAAAATTTTGTTCAAAACGACCCGTTGATTGATAAAATAAACCAACGAAAGACGCCAGATGTTTTGTAAAGCAATGGTTTTCTAAACAATGAAAATTCACAGCGTACATGTAAAATTAAAGTGAGCTGCAAGTCGTCATAAACTCATCGAACTTTAGTATAAACGAGCCCGATCTCACGTCGGTGATGATGTACTGGGCAGAATTCACGGAAGATTCACGGTTTACCGATGAACCTCCGCAGCTTCGCCCACTCATCATCATTCACCTCCGTGGATATGCTGTGATTTTTTGCACTGATATACGGGCTAGTTACGAAGATACATGCGAGGCGTTGGTGATGCAATTGCCCCCTTTATTTTATTGCAGTGGCCTGGTTAATGTTAACCGAACGATAAAACTCAGCAACCCGCTCCCACGTGAAGCCACGCCGCAAGGAACGCACGTTTTCTCAACGACAGAGTATGACGTTGAAGATTGAATATTGCAGTGCGTCGCCTCCGTGTGACACCCACACAAAGCCATTGGTTAAAAAAAACTGAAGCCAGGGGTTTTTACTCACCGGTCCGTGTATTGTCGGGCTTGAAACGAGTGTCATCCGGTGAAAGCTTCAACGGTCCCTTCGTTCCCCTGAAGTCAGCTGAATGCACTTCGCGAAGGGATTTTAACGAGTCAAAACGAAACAGACAAAAGCGAGTGTGTCGGCCGGCAGTGGCTCGAAACATTTACAGCGAAACGAACAGCGCGAGACCCATCCCAATGCAACCGCGAACCCGTTACCTGTCGTTGCGCCGCGGTATATTTTTGAAATGAAGATAATGATGCCGATAGGCTGCTGACAACTACGAGTTTGTTGGTGCAAAAACTATTACAAAAGATTGATGACGTGGTACCTGGCAAGGCAAGGCCACTTCGTATAAACAGCAATTTGTTTATTGAAGTGTAACAGTAGCAAACAACTAAACTTCCTTATTTCAAGAATATTTTAATTTGAAGTTTGGGCCCGACGAGGGCGCCCCTACATAAAAAGTCAAATAGCGCGAATGGCGGCCACCACAACGTCGCCATGTTATCCTAACGCAGAGGTTAGTAGATCCACTCCCGGTGTTTGAAGCTGGAACTCGCCGCGGTCGATTTTTTCGCCCTCTGCGGCGATCGCTGGAACTTGAGACTTTCCGGGGCCTGGCTCAGCGCCCGTCGAGGGGCCGCTGGCGTCCTCCTCGCTCTCTCTTTTTTCTCTCTCGCGTGTGCTGCGGCGCGAGGAAATCATAATGGGGTAGTGCCGCTTTGCCGCTGCGACTACGCTCAGCACTTGTTGAGAGCAGATTCCGTGCCACTTTTCCTGCGGCGCGGGGCACTGTGGAGCCTGCAGTGGCGACAGCACCTGAATATATAAGATGTAAGGCACCTGCGGGACTTGTTAGTAGCGACTGACATTTGCGCGCGGTAGATAACGCCGTACTTACGGCGTTTACCGTACGGAGGGGCTAAGATGCCCCAATGAAATGGCCTGTACTGAAGTACAATAAAAACTCAGGGTCCCTTATACATTTGCCTGAGACGACTGGAAGGTGAAAGCTATCAAGATGATGTTCTAGATGAATTACCAACCCGTTCGAACGCTCACGTTAATAGGCCTAGTTGCTGCATAACTTCGCATGTGAGAACTTCAGCACAAACGAGGACGAATTACAAAGAGATGAGACGAGCCCTGGCGCAGTGCGCGTGTTGCGTCCTATTAGCGCTGAAGTTTTCACCTTCAAAATGTACTGAAGTAACATCTGTATCGCATGGAATGGAGTAGCACAAGCACAGACCCTTAATATTTTCATGACGCTAGATGCATGGGTCGCGGGCCGCTGCGGATGCCTGCGTGCAGTGCATATACTCGCCCATCGTAGCAGCTGCACGCCCAATACTTCTTTCAAATGTGCCCGCGTGGAAGCCTTCGTCCCTTTTTCCTATACTACTAAGCTTGATTTCGGCGGTTGTAGAGCGACATTTTTAGTTGGGTCCTCATAGCCGTTGGCGTGCGGCGTCTGCTGGCGCGCGCTGCCCATATTTTCCAAGGCCAGGCGTTTGCGTGAGGCGGGTGCCAGTAAAGTCGAAAGAACAGGGAAAAATCTAGGGTACTTTAGGTGCCAGAGCGCGCTGCCCATGGTTGCCAGGCGTGGCCACGCATGCGCAATGGAGACCCATGTGGAACGTACTGCAAAGAACCTCTCCCGCTCTGCGCATTCGAGAGGGGTGACGTCGTAGCCATGGCGCGCGCAGCTATTCGCCTTCGCTGTGCAGTCGCCGTCTGACAATGCGCTGGTGCCGCTTGATAGCGCCTCTGACTGGCGTTTGCAGGCGGGTAACGCCATGGAGAAGGAGAGCGCAAATGCTGCTCAACGGCGCAGAAGCGCCGAGAAGCTTATGTCATCGGATCCCGAAGTAGTTGCCTGGCAATTAGCGGTTCAGCGTACGAAGAATGAACAGAGGAAGGCTAAATATGCTGCAGATACACTGGAGGAAAGGCAGGAACGTCTAGCAAAGCGGCGTCGCCAGGATGCTGAGCGACGTGCCCGACCACCTCTGCAGCAGCAACAACAAGACGCCGTCGATGACGTCAAGGCTCGCCGATCGACTGCCTATACTGTGAAACTTAGCGACAGCGCCAGTGCGACTCGGACCTTCGAGACGGACTTCGTAAACAATCCGTTTGGATACGTGTGCGACGTGTGTGAAAGACTATGGCACATGAAAGACTTGACGCCGCTAAGTAGTGCCATGCGCATAGGCGTATCTACCGGGGGGGGGGCAAGGGGGGCGCCAGCCCCCCCCCCCACTGAGAAATGTTGGGGGGGGCGGAGCCCCCCCCCCCCACTTTCGACAGTGGTTATTGTCGCCTGCAGACTGGAAAACTAACAAGTCAGGCAAAGTTTTACTTGAACGCAGCAATAACGTATTATTGTAATAAAATTTATCCTACGACTCTGCTGTGACGACTCTCCTCCGTGTGTCATGACCACGCACTTTAGGACTCCCTGTGGTGCGGGCTGCCTATTCCACGCTTGTGCGCCTTGCGCTCGAGCATTGCAGAGGAGGCTATCGCTCAGCACGGGCTCTATAACAACAGCAACCTGTCATGATTTTATTTTGTTCTGCGTGGCCTGAAATTTGAGTAATCGGCGACGCAAATATGGGCGAGAACCAGTAAACGTTTTAAGCCCGATCAAACGCTCTCCTTTAACAGGAAATTCAGTTTCTTTCTTTGCAAACGAAGAGCATCGCCACTGCTCCATATTCAAGCTGCTGTGAGTTGATGTGTGCAGAAGTGTCCAGTATTTTAGTTGTGCCTAGCCAGGACAGCTAAAATAGATTCCCACTTTAGTCTCCGATTAGCCTGCTTCACTTGGCTTATCATATGGTAGGCTGCAGCGATCCTGGCGGCTTGTAACAAGGCAGTGGACTTGAGCACATTGAGAAGCCCAGCTTTCAAGTTTGTCCCGGCCGTTACTTGATCTACCTGAATGGGGAGATGATCAGCGTCCACAGTTTTCTGGACTAAGAAGGCTGCCTACCTGCAAAGGATTGTGTCTGTTCCTAATAATGTTTATTTCTTTCTCTCCTCGCTCTCTCTACCTCTTTGTCAGCAACGATGCGTTCACAGAGAGTTGTACAGGCGCAAAAACAGCTCAACATCGTTATACTACAACTGAAAGTATCTATTATACACATATGAATCCATGTCGCCCGCTGCTATAAGCAGCCGCTGCCAATGCGATTGGCGGGCAGCCTTCTTAAATTACGTTCAGAAAGAGACACTGTCTGGCTGTTCCGAAAAAAATGAGTTATTGTTCAGCGCAGTAATGTGCTGCTTATTGTGCACACTTCATTTTAACGCTGCCAGTTTTCGCAGACTTGTGACGTCGCGTAACAAGGAGGCGATTTTATGGCACATTGAAAATTTTGACGAATAGCGAAGAACCAATGTCCAAAAATACGCCGTATTGAAAATAGTTCATTATTATTATTTTTTACGCAATCATGCACGTGGTAATTACGCGGTGGATCCCTTACGCGTCATTTGTTGCGTCGCTTTACGAGCAGGTGCTGTGAGCATGACCCAGAAAATTTCTACCAATCATTAACAGCTAACGACCTATACAGAAGGAAACAATGCGGGGTAGTTTAATGTTATATTCGCCCACATTTTTTCAAGGAAAATTTGAGCTTACACAGTTTACGTAGGCTATTTACTTGGAGGAACCGGAGGGGTGGAGTAAAGGGCCACTACACCGCCCCCACCCAAGCTGGGAAAAGTAGGAGGGGAAGGAACGACACCTAGTATATAGATTCGTAGTCATTTATAATCTATAGCTATACACAACCCGCCCAATGTGGTTTGCTTAAGCATTATTCGACTGAACTTGGTCTTCTTCTTAAGAAAGACTTTATATTAGAGGGCTCTAACAGTAAGAAACTGGCACTTCGGCTTATCCTGAAGACTTCTGCGAAGTACCTTGCTTGTCAGCCACATGTTTTGTTTAATAAGTGAGAATTTAAGGTACTAGAGTTTCTTTAAGGTACATAGGTTCTTCATACTCATCGTATCTACAACGCCAAACTAAAACTGGGAAGTTTGCTGATGCAATGCTCAGATGATCAGGTTAAATTTGGGTGTACTTTTTAAAATTCATGGTAATATTTCCAAAATGTTATTAAACACTGCTGTGTTGTCGCGGTATAGGGCGGCCCAGCCTGCACAATCCGTTTGTGCAGATTCTTCCTTGATTTAAAACAAAAATAAGCAAGTCATCTGATCAGCTCTATGAATATCATCACCGTACATATATATACACGGCGGACAGAGTGAGCGACGCCAGCCCCCCCCCCCCCCCCCCCCCCCCCCCCCCACTCGCGAACGAGTTAGTACGCCACTGGCCATGCGTGAAACGTTGAGTTTAGTGGCGGCGCCTGAGTGGCGTGAAACCGTGGCGCGGGTTTGTACAACGTGCAAGAACTTTCTCGTTAAGCAGAACATTCCGCTCTTTAGCGTTACCAGTGGGTATCGTTACCCGGCCATGCCGCCAGGTCTACCGGTTCTGAACAATGTGGCCGAATGTGTGTCATTGGAGCAGCAGTAAGCACGACAATCAAGCTAATCCTAGACAATCTTGAAAGCTCAGAATAATCAGCTGAACCTTTGCTAATGCTACGTATATCCTGGCACAGCCGAGCTAAGCCACTGCAATTTTTTCATCCAGCGGCCGTGACTAGCCGCTGTCTAAGGTGGCGCTGTGCAAGTAGACTACGGGAAGCTGGCGCTGAACGGCCGCTCGTATCACGAAGCTCACGAATTCGTGTTTGCATCCGAGTTTAATTGCATTTGTGCTTCTTGCAGGCCTTCACAGGTACAGGGGGATGGAAAGAAACGCGAACGTAGCGGCGCGCTGTTTTCATCACGCTCTAACCGTGGTGGCAATAAAAAGATGCTAGATGTTTTTTTAACACGAAAGTATTTTATGCCGGGGTCCACCAAGTACTTCCGTCACGGTTATGACGTTGATACAATGGACGCCAACGAGTGAGAAAGAAAAAAACTAAGAAAAAGATCCGCTGCTCAAAATCGAACCCACGACTTTGCGGCCGCGACGGTAAGCGCCAACTTGGCAGATGACGGACACTCCACAAACGCGCCTTTATATCTTTCACATATCCTCTTTCGCACGGTACTCTCTGTTGTCGGTGTAGGTAGGCGGAGCGGAGAGGGGCGGTGCCGCCGTCTGTGAGAGGTAAAACGAAGTAATGCGTCACGATCGACATTTGCTAGCGCTTACTTCGAGATTGCGCGCGATAACGGAGGTCACTGACCACGCTGGCGTCGCCGAGGGAACCTAGGCGCAGTTTACGTTCTTTGCCTTTCGCTTCGTGTTAGCGTGCGCAGTCTCATCGGAGTAGTGCAAGTTCCACATGCACCAACGGGATTTCTCCGCCGCCGACTGCTTCGATTGCGAGAGCACCGACTAACAAAACTGCTGCAATACGCGTTGCAAAAAGGACGCGATTTCGACGAACGAATGTCGTGCCTGGTGGAGCGAGACAGAGGCCAGGGGGACGCACGCGTTTGCGGCTCAAGCTACTGTGTTGCTGAAGCCTCCCGTGCTGCTGAAGCGCAGTGTGGTAGTGTATGCATGAACGCAAGGCGTCGGTTACCCATTACTAGTAAGCGCACACCGTGCCGCTTCTCTCCTTAATTGACGACGTTATGAAGAAGTGGCTGAAGTGCATATCGGGTACCAGTGTTGATTATGAGCTTGTTGATGTCATCTTTACGCGCGATTCACGACTCGCTGATTCCAAATATATGTTCACAACTTCAGCTACCACAACGGTTTAATCGACACCACGGACCCGAGCTAACGGGGGGGTTTCGACCCCCTCCCACGCCTAGCCGTGCGTGGCTTTGCCGTGTCCGGGGAAAAGGGGATCCTGGGGGTTGAGCCGACGCCGGGTGATTGGACCTTTAAGGCCCCCCGGCAGACGCAACACACCCCTTTGGCCCCAGCTTCACGTAGACGGCACCCCTGGGCTGACCCACCCAGGGGAAATCGGCAGTCGCCTTTTCCTATCCCTCTCTCTCCCCCACGTCTTCGTCTTTCTCTCCCACTTTTTAGCCTTTCCTGTCTTCTCCTCTCTTCAATTTACTTCCGTTTTTCTTGGCGGCGAGGGTTAACCTTGTGTATGTGCCCTCTCTTGGGCACATTATATTTGGTTATAGTAGCTCTGTACAGCTGGCGTTGGCTCGCCTTATAACAATATAAGTGCGGTCGCGTCCCCATGTAGGGCTCCATGGTGGGCGGCTGGCATGGCTGCCGAATTCATCCATTATCTATGGCCTCAACCTCCTTTCCCAAACTCAACAATCGTCCTCTCACAAAGAGGGGACGCACCGAAGACACTATAAACATTTTCATGAAACCTCAAGAAATGTTTCCACGATTCCATGTGATCCACTGCGAAACAGCTGACAAGAATGCCCGAACAATATCCCCTTTTGTTGTGTCGAAATGCCTCACTGAAACACTTGGCAGTGGATATCAGGCATCGAGAATGGCTAGCGGAGATCTTCTCCTGGAAGTTCAAAACAAAGCACAATATGAAAAGCTGTCCAAACTTGTTTCGTTCGGAAACACACCTGTCTCTGTCACACCACATCGTTCCCTGAACAGCTCGCGAGGTGTAGTCTCAGACCAAGACCTGCTTGAATTGACAGAAAGTGAGCTCCTCGAGGGCTGGAGTGAACAGCATGTGACAAATGTACAGAGAATCAAAATTAGGCGCGAAGATAAGGAAATCCTGACTAAACACCTAATCGTCACATTTGGTACAAGCACACTGCCAGAATATATCCAAACAGGCTATTTGAAATTGAAGGTTAGACCATACATCCCTAACCCACGCCGTTGCTTTAAGTGCCAGCGTTTCGGTCACGGCTCTCAGAGCTGCCGTGGCCGCCAAACGTGTGCAAAGTGTAGTTCACATGAACACCCTGCAGACAACTGTGTTGAAGCTCACCATTGTGCGAACTGCGAGGGTGGGCACCCAGCCTACTCTCGCAGTTGTCCCTCATGGAAAAAAGAGAAAGAAATCATAACACTCAAGGTAACTGAAAATATCTCATTTAAGGAGGCGCGCAGACGCCTTTCCTTTCCGCAGGGTCCTACTTTCGCGGACGTGGCACGTCAGGGGGCAGTGCCACAAAAGTTCGCGGTGGCCGCACGTACCACACACAGTGGACGGGCGGCAGCGCCATCCGCCCCCCCAGCGGAAGCAGCCCGTACTGCTCCGCAACCAAACGGCATGCAGGCCTCCGGATCTGCAGGCCCAGGGCCTTCTGTGCCGTCAGAGGGCCCCAAAACTCTGACACCCGTGCGCGTAACCCGCGAGCGGGCATCCAGCGTCTCTGCCGAGGCGATGGACACAACGGCAAGTCTAACGGCGTCACAGGCGCCGAAGGAACGGCGCAGCTCTTTGGAGCGCGCCAGAAAAGAAAAGCCCGCATCACGGGGCCTGGAAAGGGCTCTGTGACTTAAGCTTACAGTTCTCTCCATACACACAGCACTAATTGAAACTCAAAATGGATACACAAATCTTACAATGGAATGTGAGAGGTCTTCTCAGAAACCTTGATGATATCCAAGAACTCATACACGAACACTCACCAAAAGTGCTGTGTGTACAGGAAACACACCTGAAAACTAAACACACGAACTTCCTTAGACACCACGTCATCTTCCGTAAAGACCGAGATGAAGCTACCGCATCATCTGGTGGCGTCGCCATCATAATAGATAAAAGCGTAGCATGTCAAGGTCTGCAGATACAAACGCCGCTCGAAGCAGTGGCCGTTCGTGCTGTTATTTTAAACAAACTTGTTACCATTTGCTCACTGTACATCGCCCCTCATCATCAGCTGCACAAACATGAATTTCAGTCCTTAATCGATCAATTACCCGAACCCTATATCGTCCTTGGAGATTTTAATGCCCACAGCCCTTTGTGGGGCGACTCTCGTAGCGATGCGCGGGGCCGTTTGATTGAGAATTTTATCTTTTCCACTGACACATGCCTATTAAATAAGAAAGAACCCACGTTTTTTAGCCTGGCGAACAAAACATACTCGTGCATTGATCTTAGCATCGCTTCGCCCACCCTTTTATCCGATTTCGAATGGGATGTTATTAATAACCCTTATGGGAGCGATCACTTTCCCATACTGCTAAGAACGCCAAAAGAAAACGAATATCCACCCCAGGCTCCAACTTGGAAGGTAGACGGAGCAGATTGGGAGAAGTACCAGAGTCTTAGTAGTATCTCGTGGGCCGAGATCTCCCCCTTAGGAATTGATTCCGCTGCTAGTTATTTTACCGCTTTTATTATTGACGCAGCTTCAAAATGTATTCCCCAAACAAGTTGTGGTGCCTGCAGACGTCGTGTCCCGTGGTGGAACGACGACTGCAGGAACGCTCGCAAAAGCAGAACAAAGCGTGGGGTTTACTACGCGATTCCCCCACTGCAGAGAATCTGATCAATTTCAAACAAGTAAAATCCCAAGGAAGAAGAACGCGCCGACAGGCAAGAAGATACAGTTGGGTGAAGTTTTTATCAGGAATCAATTCCTACACAGATGAAGCCAAGGTCTGGAACAGGGTAAATAGAATAAGAGGCCGACAGACACACTCACTCCCTTTAGTAGACACAGAGGGCAACAGCCTTGAAGATCAAGCAAACTTCCTGGGCGCTCACTTTGAGCACGTATCCAGCTCATCGCACTATTCAGATACATTCAAACGGTATAAAGAGAGAATAGAAAGACAAAAACTAGAAAGGAAATGTGCAAAACAAGAGCCATACAACGAACCATTCCACTTAGCTGAGCTGCAGGCAGCGCTAAACTGCTGCAGCAAATCTGCGCCAGGCTCTGACCGTGTTATATATCAAATGCTGAAACACTTACCCCATGAAACACAAAAAACTCTCCTGTGCCTGTACAACACTGTATGGTCTTCCGGCGAGATTCCCTCTGCGTGGAAAGAGGCCATAGTAATACCTATCCTGAAACAGGGCAAGGATCCATCCTGTGTTTCAAGTTACAGGCCTATAGCCCTGACTAGCTGCCTCTGCAAACTATTTGAAAAGATGATAAACTGCCGACTACTACATTTCCTTGAATCAAACAAACTCCTCGACCCATACCAGTGCGGATTCCGAGAGGGTCGGTCCACCGCCGACCATCTCATTCGCATAGAGGCACAAATACGCGAGGCTTTTGTTCATAAGCAGTTTTTTCTATCTCTCTTCCTTGACATGGAAAAGGCATACGATACCACGTGGCGGTTCGGAATATTGAGAGACCTCTCACACCTAGGTATACGTGGTAATATGCTAAATGTGATCGAGAGCTATCTGTCCAATCGCACATTCCGTGTTCGAGTGGGCAATGTATTGTCTCGACCATTTGTGCAAGAAACTGGAGTGCCACAGGGCGGTGTCCTCAGTTGCACACTTTTTATTATAAAAATGAATACCCTGCGTTCGTACATACCACGTAATATGTTTTATTCAACATACGTTGACGATTTACAAATAGGTTTTAAATCTTGTAATCTCTCATCATGCGAGCGACAGGTTCAGCTCTGTGTCAACAAAGTCTGCAAATGGGCAGACGAGAACGGTTTCCGTCTGAATCCGCAAAAGAGCTCCTGCGTTCTGTTCTCTAGGAAGAGAGGCCTCCACCCCGATCCCCATATAGAGTTGCAGGGTGAGCTTGTAGCTGTTAAAAAAGAACAGAAATTTTTAGGCATAATTCTAGACACGAAGCTAACGTTTGTACCACACGTTAAGTACATTAAGGAGAAGTGCATGAAGACAATGAACATACTAAAGGTGCTGTCCCGCACAACTTGGGGCAGCGACAGAAAATGTCTTTTGAGCGTCTATAAAAGCCTGATACGCACGCGTCTAGACTATGGGGCGGTAGCCTTCCAGTCTGCAACACCAACCGCCTTGAAAATGCTAGACCCTGTCCACCATTTAGGCATTCGCCTTTCCACGGGTGCCTTTCGAACAAGCCCCGTAGAAAGCCTTTACGCGGAATCGGACGAATGGTCGCTAAATATACAAAGGGCGTACCTATCTTTTACGTATTTTTTGAAGATAAATGCAAGCACGGACCATCCCGCACATCATGTCGTAAATGACATGTCCAACTGCCAGCTCTTTCAAAACCGCCCCAGTGTGAAAAAGCCCTTCTCGCTGCATGTGCGAGCACTAGCTGAGGAAACAGGCGTCCCGTTACTCGATCACCGCTTAATGGCCCCACCTTCACACGCCCCGCCATGGAAATGGCAGGTTATAGACTGTGACACATCTTTCGTACATATCACAAAGCATGCCCCACCTCTGCATATACAGATGTACTTCCGTGAACTGACACACAAATACACCTGTCCCGAATTTTTCACTGACGCGTCAAAGTCTCACGCAGGTGTGTCCTATGCAGCGATAGGCCCATCTTTTTCGGATGCAGGTGTCCTTCACCCAAGCACGAGCATCTTCACAGCGGAGGCTTACGCAATACAGGCGGCAGCAAAGCACATTAAAGAATTAGGAATAAGTAATGCAGTCATATACACGGATTCGCTAAGCGTCGTGAAAACCTTAAAAACTACTAGAAAGTACAAAAACCCAGTCATTGTCTCGCTATACTCCCTCCTGTGCGACATATACATTTCCAAACAGCATGTAATTGTATGCTGGGTGCCAGGACACCGTGAAATCGAGGGAAACGAACAGGCAGATGCGCTTGCAACATCAGTCCATGCAAACGCTCCGCAATCATATCTAGCTGTCCCCGCAATGGACCTGAAACCCCTCCTAAGACAGAAGCTGAGGGATTACTGGCAGCGTACATGGGACCAACAGCTGCATAATAAATTACATGTAATCAAGCCTTACCTCGGTGACTGGCCAACCACATCAAAAACACGCCGCACAGATGTAACACTCTGTCGGCTACGTATCGGTCACACACACAGCACACATGCACATCTTTTGTCCGGTGGTGATCCGCCCAAGTGTGAGAGATGTGGAGAAGCACTTACGGTGCTTCACGTCCTCATTCAATGCAAAGAGTTAGACGTCATGAGAAAGAAGCACTTTTTACTACCCTACCGACAGCAATTTCCACTGCATCCTTCCATGTTCGTCGGTAGGGATCCGCTCTTTAAATATGATTCATTGCTCGCATTTTTTAACGACGTGCGTAGTTTTCATGTGATCTACCCACGCAATCCGCAGCACGACCTCTGAATAGAGGTCGCAGCTGCGGTAGCTACACACAAAAGCACCGGCCTCGCGGCCCTTGGACTCAAGGGCGTTGACGAGGCACTCGTGCTTATGCCATATATCTTCACCATAGTTTGATCACCACGAGCAGAGCCATGCATTCCATTTACACACATTTCACGTCACCCCCATGATTTTAATACTTTGTTTTACCCTCCTTAGAGTGTGGAATTTTAGGCCTCTATACAGCCACGAAGCACTATCATAGCTCACATCCCTTATGTAACGTAAAACACGGGTCATTGTGACTTTTTCACCACTGTTCATGGCGCTCTTTGGCCAAGCATGGCCCTTGCGCCATTAAAACCCACATATCATCATCATCACAACGGTTTAATCATGATCATGGGCTTTAGTCGTCGCGATGGAGACATGCCACTAGGCGTCAACATGGGCGCATCGACGCCAAACGGTGCTATAGCTGCCAAACACCAATAGACATTGTAGAAGCTATCATACATCACTACACGATAAGCACAACTTCTGTGAAGACACGTTTCACTTTCGTGTTATACCGATTCCTATGACGCAGGGATCAGCCATGTTTTTTTATATTTCGCAGGCCCCCGCAGTAAGCCGAAAAACACTAAAACCTGCCTAATCGGTTAACGCAGCACGTTGTGGGGTTAGTAGGTGACGCACATTTTTCTTTTTGAAAGACACCCAGCGCTAAACTTTTAACACAAGCACAAAGACATGACGGGACGGGCACTGTACTCCAACTAAGTTTATTGAAAACCGGACGCTTTCTAAAACGATCTACAACTTTCTAATTAGAATTTTGGCTCACCTTTGTTGCTTTTGCAGTTTGTTAATTAGCCTTGCCTAAATATGAAATAAAGCAGAACACCAAAAATAGTGCGACTTACTAGATGCAATGGTCGGCAACATGCATTTGGTCATGTCGTCATAAAGTGCGTCGGCATATTTTAAGTTCCGGTAAGTGCGCGACTAATAGAATACCTTGATGTTCTACTTTAAAAGGCGAGTCAATAAATCTTGTGCGTATTTGGGTACTTTGTTTCTGTGCCCATAAAACCTCAGCAGCAACGTGGAAGACCCACTGCCTCGCTGCAGCTGCATTCCCAATGCAGTCTATTTTCAAATTTTTACGAAGATTTAAATTCAAGGAAGCTTTATTACTCCACACTGAAGACAAACCATACTGAAGACAAGCTATCCATGTCATGCCTTTATAATGATGCCATATACAGCGGCACCGGATTTCGATCAATGAGGCTTGTAATGCTCGCGTTGTAATCACTTCAGCAGCAAGGACTATGATAAAACTAAGGCTAAACAAAAAAACTTCAACACTGCGAAATAAAAACAAGAGTCAATACTTGTAAAGATGCCAGAGTCTTCTTACAAAATCGATTGGTGGCACTCGTACACAGCAAAAAGGTTTCAAAGAAGATCAGGCGACATATTCTTGGCTCATCCACTGCCATGTACTAAGATTACCAGACGGAAATATGGCACTGCAGTCATTAAGCCTCCATAGGTAGAATGATTTGGTCTGGACACGTGGAGGGTATTGTAACTTCTTTTACTGTTCTTCGTGGCTTAAGGTGCTAGGCTAACACTGTTTTGAGACAGAAAAACATATCAAACATGACACGAGGACCCACTACTGGCCCTATTCTAGTGTTGTCCTTGTTCCTTTTGTGCTACGGTTTTTTTTTATCACGACATAAACCAACTCACTCAACAAAGTGTTTTAATAAGATTGTTTTTAAAGTTGATGATTGGTGTCATTACGATTCCCATGCTAAGCGAACTTGCGATGCTTTCATATATGTAGTTGGAAAACCATGATTTGGCTTAGCGAATGAGACTCATAACATGCACTTATTTCTCATATTTCAAACAACAATATTTGTCCACTGTCTTTTCGAATCCACACACTGATGGAGCTTCAGGTTAAGTAAGAATATGTAGCCATCTGGCCAATCTGTGACAAAAAACAAAGAAGCTTCAGAAGCAACGCAAGAGACCACAAAGTCATTTCAAACCTCATGGTTGAAGTTTAGGGAAATTCATGCTCTGCCCATCAATTCCACGATGGCGAGCATTGTGGTTGGCAGCCACTAGCACCAGACTCCTCCTGTCGCGCTCTCTGCATGAATAAACTATATAGTCCACACTGGCTTGATGACGTTGCTTGCGATGCTGTCCCATCCGCAGACATCTTGGTGCGGCAGGGGCTCCAGGCTCTGATGCCTTCAAGCTGTGAGTTGGTCGGGCCATTTCTTGACTATGGGAGTTGGGCCTTTTCTCGGCACTTCTGCATCAGGGCTCGCAGCAGAAACTGCTTCCTCGACAGCTCTCGAACATGCTGCAATGGGCACAATGAGCTTAGTGAATCTGAGACATTTAACACAGTGAAATGACTACAACAATGCGCTAAATCTTTGTGCACATGCACCAACTTGGCCAAAGCTTAAAGGGGTGGTGCCATCAAATTTTGAGGCTATATAAGAAGCCTGTTGTGGGTTTCCTCTGTATGCAAGGACATTCCACACGAAGGGTCGGACACAGCAACGTTTAGAATATATTTTAATTTACTTCCAAAGTGTACCTAAATGCCCATTCTCCCGATCGAAACCCATCGCTAGCGCGCCAACACTGACGTAGATCTGTAGGATGGGCAACGAAAGTTGTAGTGACGTCACACCGAATCTGCTGTAGTAACGTGAGTGACCTCCGGACCTCCGCCACTTCCGCAACGTACGTACCGGCTGTAGTGAACTAGAATATATTCTAGTTCACTATAGTACCGGCAAAGCATCGGTTGCTACATCACTCGCCGAGTTTCGATCGCTTCCTGGCTAAGTGCGTCACAGCCTTGTGTGGTCACGTGACCACGCCTCCTACACTTCTACGTCACTGCCCAACCTCGGCGCCCAGAAACCGAAACCGAAAGTTGTGCACATCAAAAGGCGATATTAAATTATTTAGCGAGAATACATGAATCTTGGTGCGTGCATCATGCCTCCTGGAGCTATAGGAAACGCTTACAGCAAAGAACGCGCAAGCCACAAATTTGGTGGCACTACCCCTTTAAGGCCGAGATATACCAGGCCATGCGTGGCGATGTCAGATACGCCAGATATACGCATTTTTCGATGGCAGCCAGTTCCACAATCTACAGGCCGGCGCGTGCCGTGCCGCGGAAGTCCGCTGTGGAGCGGTGCATACACATTATCAGCAGCGAGTCTGTCTCTCTATGTTCTATGGTTGTCGTGCATACTTTTTCTCGCTCTCTGCTTGCATACCCGTGATTTTCTGTTGATGCGCCAATTCAGTTTTTTTTTAGGGGCGTAGCTCCTCTTAGTCTAACCTTGTCACGTCTCCGTTGTCCGGCGTCACCGGCGCAAACGGCAGTATCTCCCGTATAATGCAATAGATGGCGCTGTCTCATAGAAGTACATACAAACTGCAGTTCAGGGACAATATTCTAGATGGCGCTGCACACAATCTGAGTCGTCATCACCATTTCTCGTCTCATTTCCTAGATGGCGTTGGTCCAATAGAATTGTGTGCAATATGGCGCTTGTGTGAATCGACACTAGATGGCGCTAGAAGTGCCGCTGCTCCCCGATTGGCTGCTGCGCGGGGATGCGCGGGGAGCTAGCGCCTCTCTCATTCTCCTGGATCGTCGCCGTACGTGTCGGATCGTTGGTGGAGCATGAACGAAGCGCAGCGGCGGGCGCGCGCTTGTCGGCGGCTTCGCGGGCGCGCACCGCCTCGAGATCTGCCTGGCGCCGCGTTCGCTTGCTTGGCGCTCGCTCGGCGGCAGCCAGACGGTGCGCGCCAAGGACACCGCTGCGAAACGGGCTCAACGAGAAGCAGATCCCGAGACCATGATTGCTTCAGGAGCTTCGCCCAAGCTCTTCATCATTCATCCGTGGATACGCTGTAATTTTTTTCACTCCGTGCACTGTTTGACTGTGCGTTGCAAACGATTTTCTTCAAGTGAATGACGTTAGGGACACTAAAGGCAAATATTAAGTCAACGTTGATTGCTGAAATAATGGTCCAGAAACCTCGTAGTGCTACTTTTGTGCCAAGGAAGTGCTTATTTTGATATAAAATCACGTTTTAGTGGTCCGCATCGCGTTAGCGCACTTCAAATCACCCGCCTGAAAGCAGTGTTTCTCGCGTCACTGCTGCCCGCTTTTACTGCGCGGCGGCGTGCGCCATTCGGGCATCCGGCAATATCGCATGCACGCGGCATTTTGTCGAACTTTCTCTCAGAGCGACTTTCACGAGCGCGCAAAACACACGCGGCAGTACGCGATACCGAAACTACCACTAAGACGCGACCGCGTGAGTGAAGCAGGGTGCCGGGCGAAGCGCAGTTCGGCGAAAACGGAACCTTTGAACCACGCGCGCCGTTCCCCATGGCAACGTCAAAGAGGTTCTTTTTGCCATGAACAGAAATGAACAAGCAGCATTTTATTACGTCTCTTGATGCACGGAAGGTTCTTTTTTTTATTGCAGCGACTTTGATTACGAGTGATCAATTGTAGTCGAACTCTCCCACGTCATCCGGATCATTTCCAAAATGTGCCGCTCGTCATGTGATGCTAGCTTAATTTCTCGATAAGTAGGGCACTGCTGTTGATAATATTGCCTGTTTATGAAGGGTAAGAGCGCACTGAAAACGAACACACAATGAAGGCACATAAGATAATACTGCCGCTTTAGACGTTGTCATACTGTCACAAATTAGCGTGTTATAAAGCGCGCGCGCAGCCGCTTTCAAGCAGCTGCGCGACAGAACGGCGCGTCCGCGCGCCCAAGAAGCGCGAAAGACGAAAAAACAAGCATCAAAAGACGCCGGCGCGCCGCATTCTCCTCACCCGCTGGAGCCAGAAGCAGACAACACGATCAACGCCCGGCAAAGCCTGGGTGTTTCTAGAAGGAAGAGGTGACGCATCCGCGAGCGATGCCGCCGCGATTCGAACCTACGAGAAAGCTCTCGCCCTTTCCCCAAGCTTAGCTGTACTACGCGCCGGAGAACACTCCCGACGCTTCTAGAAACCAGGGGAGAAGGGATAAAAGCATGCGACGAGGAGTGCAGACAGGAGTAGTGCAGTCAGTGAGAGAGTCGAGAGAGGAGTGAGTCAGTCGGCCCGGATGGTGAAGTTATGCTACGTGTGGCTTCGTTAGCCAAAGAAGACGTGTTTATGATGGTGTGCGGTCAGTCGCTCGTCGATCTGGAAGAATCCGATGACGACACCATGTGAGCCGTGACAAGTCACGACGACGGTTGAGCTACGACGATCAACGCTGGAGCTGGCGTGAGTGTTTCCTTGAAGAGAAGCATTCGATTACCGTCCAAGTATTGTGGACTGGATACGCCATTATCTATTCAGGACTTTAACTGTCGTTGAATAGTGGTAATGCATGCGATTGCATTCGTAGCGTGTGATCTGTTTGTTTAGCTCCCGTTGTGTAAACACCATCTGAATTATATTGTGAAGCTGTAACGGGTACCAGCCGAGTGTGCACGTGTTTGTGTTATTTGTATTGCCTTAACTGAGAATATATTTCGTTTTCGTTTGTATTATCGACTCTCGGCTCTGACTCGGTCTTTGGACCACAACCGGCGTTCGCTGGCGCACCAAAGGACCAACTCTAAATTGGACCAACTCTAAAATGGGCTTTAGTCGTCGCGATGGAGACATGCCACTAGGCGTCAACATGGGCGCATCGACGCCAAACGGTGCTATAGCTGCGAAACACCAATAGACATTGTAGAAGCTATCATACATCACTACACGATAAGCACAACTTCTGTGAAGACACGTTTCACTTTCGTGTTATACCGATTCCTATGACGCAGGGATCAGCCATGTTTTTTTTATTGTGTCATGGATGATCATGATAGCTGTCATGGTTTACTGCGCCGTTGTAGGCTGCAAAAGCCGAGAAAGAGAAGGCTAAGCAGAAGAGTCAGAACCTCAGCAACTTTCGGTTTTTCAAGATTCCAAAGGTGCGGGTGAATGCGGCAAGACGAGACAGCTGTCGCAACGCCGGCAGCGCGAGTGGATCGCCCGCCTCAACAGGAAGGGTGTCGCCGATAATCCGCAGAAGTACAAAGTGTGTTGCCGACACTTCTTATAAAATATGCAAGTCTCGCACCTACGTTACCTACTTTAAAGCGCTGCCCGTTCCTGTCATTGTAAAAGTGTTATTTCAGGCACCGCGGATGCAGGCATTGCTTTGAGCAGAGCGTTGGTGTACTCTGTTTCGCAGGGCCACAGTCTCCAGTGGGTGCTGCTGGCTCTGCAAGGGCTTTTCGGCTCACGAGCTGCACTGGCATCGGCACCTAATCGTCGTTTTTTCATCGTCGACGACGCGAAATCCATTTCAGCGATACTAGGCCTCACATCCAATTTCCTGATGTGCGTCGGCAGCCACGAGTCGGCGCTGTCCGTGCACGAACGCTCCTGCCGCACGAGCACGCCGTACTCTACGTAAAAAAGCAGTGCCGCGACATGGGAGCACGCATCGCCGTTCCCGGCCATGCACGTACAGTGCGCGGCAACGACTTCACCGTCGCACTTGCACAGAGCCCATGAATCCACAGGTGGCCTGTTGAGGCTCTGCGAGTGATTGACCTGGGCAAAAAGATAACATTGCATTCGGCTAGAAGAATAAAACACTTTAACGTACCTTTGTTTTGAGAATCACGGAGTCTGAGGAAACTTCCTTAACCGATGGCTCGCGCACCCAACCGCTGGTCACAAAATTGTGGCCTTCTAATCCTTTTTAAGCCTTTAGTTGCTGGCGGGTAAGGAAGCTGGTCCTCAAAACAAGGAACTCGCTTATGTCTGCGGTGTCGATTCGCGGCCACAGGTTGATGTCTCTTACTCAGTCGCTTTCCCGAAGCTCAAAGGGGTCCACACCACACAGGGCAGCTTTCTCACTGTAGCGCGCCTGGTCTTTGACGCACAGCGTCGCTGCATAATCCGTTTGATTATGCGTCATTTTGCCGCAAAACAATGTTGCATTCTTGCACGGAGATGCCAAACCACACGCCCGGAGACCGACTGCGACCACACATCGACGACCAGGCTAGAAACGTTACCTGCTTTGGTCTGCTTGTTATTGCTTCAAAATGGCGGATTACCCAGAGTACACAGCGAGACTTGCCTGCATGTCGCTGTCGATGCCTGTCGCGCATACACCCTATTAAAACTCGTTTGTCGCCTCTCACCCTTTCCTTGACTGCTTCTGCGCATCTAACTAAATTCGAGTCCCCGGTGATTATCACGTGCTCCGACTTTTCTGCTGGACTGTCCCGCACCTGGCCACTGCCTCGGTTATTAGCGCGGGCTACAGTGTACTAGAAGTATTGGATAGTTGCCGGAGCGGAGGGCGGCGGCCGTAGGCAGCGTGAAGCCAAGAGCGAAAACTCCCGCTAGGGGCGCGGGTGTGCTTTTCCCGAGGAGACCATGCCGGCTGCAAGCGCTTGCCGCCTTACTTTACCGCATGTTGTTGCGACGGGTCAGCGTGTTTTTTTGCAAGTGAAGCCGTGACTCTTTCTGTGTTCGACGCTGTGCTAATGACGCTTTGAGGGTAATGGAAACGAAGAAGAAAAAAACGGATACGCATTGCTATGCACCCGCAAGAGCGGCCGGGTATCCTGGTTTTCGAGAAGCAAATGGACGCACGTTGTCTCTTTTTGGGGTGCCGAAGGACAATGAACGGCGGAAATTGGGACAGAAATCTTCACCGCAAGGACAAGACTCTTTCTGAGACTTCAGCTGCGTGCGAGAGGCACTTTGAGGAGCATTTTATTTTGCGCGACTATGTGCACGTCGTCAACGGTCAGGAAGTAAAGATTCCTCGAGGTAAGCCGGCGCTGACCGACGACGCGGTCGCTACTCTTCTGCCTGATTTGCCAGCCTACCTCTCAAAGGAGACGCGTCAGCGAAGACCAGAGAGAAAACGCGTTGCTGCGTGCCCAGCTACATGCACGAAGAAGCTGCGCTTGTCTCGACGCGATGTTCTTGATACGTCATCCCCAGATGTGGGTGCGGATGGCGACGACAGTCTGGATGGGATGGTGCCCCGGCATGATCTTCATACGATTGTGAACACTGTGAGTGTCCCTAACGGGTGGGCGCGACTTGAGGCTTCGGACTTTGATGGTGTTGTGTTCGCCACGACAAGTGTAAAAAAAGAACAATTTGCTCTTCTTCACGAAAGAGTGCTGATGTTTGCAACGGACTGCGCAGACACAGTTACCGCCCGCCTACACTTTCGCGGAAAAGAGAGGAAGGACGTTGCAATCAGATCGGTAAAGGAAGCGGCAGAGACTTTTAGATACTCCGATAGTGCTTTTCTTTGCAAGGGTGCCATGGACCAAGCAGAAATTGACAACAACTACAGCAAGGATATCACATGCCACCTCAAACACTCCGTAGACATTGCATACGGCATTGTTCTCAGCAGATCTTGCTCAGGAACAGTAAGCAAAGAAGATAAGCACTTAACTTGTTCTGCGACATTGTGCTGTTAATTTTTTTTTATGTGGGAAAAAGCACCCTTTGAGACATGAAAAAAAAACAGCTTCACTTGTACATTGCAGTGTAGTATCATGCAGCTACAAACTTCATGCGTCTTCGAGGCTTTTCGAAAACTTTTCAGCGCGAACGGGACGGAGTTTATAAACACAAAGCTAAATTTCGATGCGTTCTCCTGCAGCAGCACGAAGTGCATGCATCCCGATCAGATATTGCTGCAGGTAAGCGCCATGTACTATCATCGCATGTTACAGATCTTAGGGTTGCTTACATAACACCTTGCTGAAATGTTTGATTAAGAGTGCGTAGCAGCGCACATGACAGGAGGGGACAAAAGACACATCAGCGCTCTGGTTCTTCTCTTCTGTCTCCTCCTGTCGTTTTGAGCTGCTACACACTCTTAATAATGTTGTACCAACACGCCCAATCCTGCTGTCTTTTAAGTGACATATTTGGCACGAGGAAAAATGAACATGACATTCTAAAACCTTTCGACGATGCACTCGCTCGTGCCGGCCAGCCGGGAGGAGGAGGAATGAACTATTAGACACTTTTAGCTGAGCGTCACTTACGCTCAGCCTCGCGCAGATGTAGCTCCCCGAGACGGTGCAAGGAACTGCATACATTTCGCGTTTTTCATGAGCGCGTCTTGCCGAGACGGACTCAACTTTGCTCCAAAACGACGGCAAACGCTCCGGTCAGTTAACTTTCAAGAGGAGCGAGAGATGCATTCTGCGTTCCACCGCTCGCACGATAGTTCTGTTCACGCGCACTACACTTCATACAACGCGTTTGTGTGTAAACGAGGATTTAAAAAAAATGCTGGAGTGGAAACTCCCAACGCATAGGCGGCAAAGGTGAAGCCACGGAATAGGGGAGCGACCAGCCGCTGCTCGGGAAACGAGCTTGCGCGCCATCTGGCGACCTTCTATGCAGGACGCATCGCGCCTAGGCCGCCGCTCCGGCCACTACCCAATACTTCTAGTACACTGTAGCGCGGGCCACTGCTGCTGTATTGTCCCCTCCCCTTCCCAAAACGACTTCGCGGACGCTGGGTCCTGTGACCCTTGCACCTGTCTTTTCCAAACCTGTTTCCCCCTTCGCGTCTACCACTGTGGGGGTCGATGCCCCTCTGTTCCCGCTGTCGCTTGCTTCCTTGTTCGCCATGACTACCTTTGCTAACCCCTCCTCGGCTGACTGAAGCCTTTCCCCCATAGCCATCGTTTTTTCGCCAACGCATTCTCCAGCTCGGCGATTCTTACCATGAGCTCATTCTGGGCAGCCATCATTATTTCCATTTTCGCCTCTAACTCGCATTGCTTACACTTGGCGTCAGCTCCCTCTGTCTTCTCATCCGTACAAACCTCTATTTTCCATCCCATTCCGCACCCTGAACATTTTACGGTCTTTTTGACCATGACTAGATCGTTCACACGGCGGATTAGATACACTTAAAGCCAAATGATATCACTAAACTCCGCAAGTATGCTACACTGCAAAGCACATGTGTACCTTTCAGCCACGTGATGTCCGAACAAACAAATAATAATAAAAAAAACCCAGGCAACTGTCACACAGGAAACAGTACAAAGTTGTAAGCCCTATTAAGCTTCAATCTAGTGGCTTATGTACTCATATAACTAAAAAAACCAGCTCGAATCATGCAAAAAAAAAAAAAAAAAACTTATCTGACGCTGTCATTCCGGAGCCCACGAAAAACACGACCGTCCTCTAGCAGAACTATGGTGGCAGAACCCTCCAGTAGCAGATGGCGCTGCTTTTGACAGGCAGCGCCATCTCTGGCAGAAAAAGAGAAACTGGGGTGTGAGCAGCGCGCGTTTTCCCTTCTGTCTTAACCGCGTTGGTGCTCGCTTCTATGCACGTGCGGAGCTCTCGCGGTGCGCTTGCGGCGGCTCACAATGTACCGCTTGCAGTGCGGCTTCAAAGAGATTTTCAAGCTTGACTGGCACTTCCGAAAAGCGAACTTGATAAAATGAGTAAGGCTCGTCGATCACGTTAACGGTGAAGAGCAGACGATCGACGACAACGACGCCCGACTCAAAGCGAAATGCATTTCCCAAGTCGCGATTACACCGTGTAGGACGTATAGACCTCGTGAGCTGGTATGGTAGCGTAGAGTTACTGTATATGCTACCTTTAGGTAGCATATACAGTAACTCTATGGTAGCGCTACTGCTCTCGCCCTCTATCGGGCCAGCGGCGCACTGTTAGGATTGTCGCCTACGGGCCCGTCTGCATGTTTCAAGGCGGCGGCTATGGTTGTGGCGGCCGCTGTTCTCCAAGAGCGGCCACCGTAGTTCTTTTTTTTTTCTGTCTGCGTGTGCAAATACGCTGTGCTAACTTACGTGTATTTATGTTTTTTTCTTTCTGTCTCAAAAACCTCTCAAACTACAGCCGTTTAAAGTAAAGTCCCTAGATTTTTCCCTGTTCTTTCTTAAGTACCGACAACCATTGAAGCGCCGGCGACGAATCTCATTGGCTAACGCTCGTTTTCGGTAGCCATGTTCTTCCTAACTCTTTTCCAGCACCTGGTGAAACGCGTCCCCCATTCACTAATGACAGGGGGTTGACGAGAGGAGAAAGGCGCGTCGCGGTAGCATATTGTCCGCTGAAAGATGCGTGGCTAATGTACTTAGACGCACATGGCTTTGTAAATCTTCCAAGTTAGGAAGAAAATGGCGTCGGACGCCAGCTGCGCGTGAGAGAGGGCCGTGAAAGGAGGCAGTTGTCGGTACTTAAGTAAAAAGGAAAAATCTAGGGACTTTAGTTTAAAGCTGTAGCCGAAAAACCAGCAGGCAGCGACTCTTGTTAAAAAAAAGCATTCCACAAAACTTCGTTCCCTATTCGCTTCAAGCCATTCGAGAAAGAGAGACCCCTCTCAGTCATTTTTTTCACTGAAAACCGAACTGCGAGCCCTACCAACAAAAAAAAGAAAAGAAAAGAAAAAGCCGACAAACCCAGCTGCTTGCGCCGGAAACAAGTTCTTTTGCGTCGCTTGGACACCACGCGGGGAACAGTAGATTACCCCCCCCCCCACACACACACACACCAACACGCTCACAACGCGCACACACACTTTACAGACAGTGAGACTGCAAGGCAGTGCAAGCGCCCATCAGTTCGTCACTGGTTGTCGTCTGCTATTAAAGCGCATCGCCGCCAGCCCGCGCGTGAACGTGAAGACAAGAAGCGACGATCGTGTGTTGTTGTGCGGTTTCCGTAGGATTGAAATTGCAATAACGTGCGTTTCAAGAGGAGTTCTTGGTCGCTTGGTACGAAGTTGCACGCGAGTGGTCAGTGTGTGGTCTGAAAGAAGAATTGATGTGCGCGATTCCGACATTATTGGGAAATGCAGAGTGCAATCGAAAACCGTGGACTACGACGTGCGAGTGGAGGTGAGCTTTTGATTTTTTCAGTGCTCTACGTGTGCTGAGCCATACCGAACTGTTTTCGTTCCCAACGAAGAGGACGCGGCAAATTTGTGTCTGATTCCGCACCGGCCACCCCTGCTCGCCGCTCTGGCTGGCAAGAAATCACGCGTGAGAGCAGAAGACGCGGACAGGTACATTGCCCCTCTAGGTGGCCGTTGTTAGCCTGCTATCTTCCTATTTCTTTGTGACCTTGTAAGCTTGTGTATAAATTTAAAATAAATAATAAAATGCGAAAAAAAAACGCACGAGAGTGGGGACACTTATGGACGGAATTCCAGGCGTTGCTTACGCAGCCCCGCACAGCTGCGGTAGAGTTGTCTTTCATTTTCGTCCGACTTCTGAGGTAAACCGCAGAATTTTAAAGCTAGTTGCTTCCGAACGGTGTTCCTACAGCTGTTGTGCCAGCCATGCACGCAGAAGTACGAAAAAGTACCGGACTACTGCGACGTTTTTACGTCCTTTCGGCGAGGAGCCATGCGTTTCTACCGTGACTGCGGGCACGGGAGCAACAAACGACAATCCCAAGTTTTCCGCCGCGGCCGTCTGGTGGCGCTGCCTGTTAAAGGTAGCATATACAGTAACTCTAGGTTCAACAAAATGTGGATTGCAATTAGTGCAACAAAATGTGGATTGATGGTATTCAATGATCACGGAGACCATACGGTCTTAATACAGGGCCAAAAAATACCGAGGGTAAGCGAGTACAAGTACCTCGGAGTATGGGTAAATGAGGGGGATAGATATATGGAGGTACAAGAGAAAGCATCGGTAGCAAAGGGAAAGAGGAATGCTGCAATTATGAAGCACAGAGCTTTATGGGGATACAATAGGTACGAGGTGCTTCGAGGGCTGTGGAAGGGTGTGATGGTTCCGGGGCTTACATTTGGGAACTCAGTGATGTGCATGAAGTCAGAGGTGCAATCAGGAATGGATGTAAATCAAAGGACGGTGGGCCGCCTCGCGTTGGGCGCTCACGGGAAGACGACAAATGAGGCGGTAAAGGGTGATGTGGGATGGACAGGCTTTGAAGTGAGGGAAGCGCAGAGCAAAATGAGATTTGAAGAGAGGCTGAGGAAAATGAAGAAGAGTAGATGGGCAGAGAAGGTTTTCAGGTATTTGTATAGAAAAAGCGTTGACACGCAGTGGAGAAAAAGAACTAGGAGGCTCACCAGTAAATATACGGCTGGCAGTGCGGGCGATATGGCAACAAGGAGCATTAAGCGGAAGGTCAGAGAGGCGGAGAGGACTTATTGGATGACAGCGATGGAAAAGAAGCCGGCTCTGAGTAACTACCGAAAAGGAAAAAACGAAATAAGGAGGGAAAGGTTTTATGATAATTCAAGGGGAAGCGCTTTACTGTTTGAAGCAAGGTCGGGCTGCCTTAGAACGCGTGATTCAGTAACGAAGAAGAACAATGTACATGCTGCGGGGGAACTAAGGAAACGATGGAACATGTACTGATTGAATTTGGCGATATTCACCCAGGTATACGTGTGGGCACGAGTCTACATGAAGCCTTGGGTTTTAGGGACAACAATGGAAAGCTGAACACGCCCGCGATAGAAATAAGTAAGAGACGGTTAGAGTATTGGTGGCAGAAAAGTAGAGTTCAAGTGCAAAAATAAATAATTGGGGGAAAAAAAGGTCATTCTGCCTTAAGAGGCAGAGAGATGGACCGTGCATTTATATTTTTTGGTATAATAACATAGATTTAATCAATGTAGATAAGGCATTAGGACAACATGAAACAAGGAAGTTTTTTTTTTTTCTCCTTCGAGCCTGGTGGCAGACATGTCACCGCTCCGTTATAAAGGGGACGCTCATAGCATCCATCCATCCATCCAAAGCTGCAGCGCACTAGGCGTATACCTCGAGGTAAGTCTCATTCTGTCATGTTAAAGATGAATAATGGTCCACATGCACTCCGAAATGAAGCCGTACACGTTATCGATGTTCTGCGGCGTGGACTACGAATGATATGATTGTTGTTTTGATATGGCATGCTCACAGTAGCAGCCGCGTACTTTCGTGAACAAATGTTTGCGGCGTGCGAAAAAAAGATCATACGGCCATGGCACTGCTTCCTGAGAAGGTTAGAGTCAATTCCTCCGGGCCGCTGGAGAGCTAGCTGAGCTTTAACCACTGTGAAGCAAGATCAACTGCTCGCCTCGTTTTTTCGGCTCTCGCGTCATGCTTGCAGTCTCTTTTAAATGCGAAGCAATTCTTAGCGAACCTCTGGCACTTTGAGCGTTTCTATCTACGTATCTATCTATCTATCTATCTAGCCGCCTACGCCTGGGTGCTCTCATGATCGCCTCCTTAACTTGGTGTAGACCAAAATTTGCATGGGAGGGTAAGAGGATTTGACGAATATGATTGCCGGGTCATGACATGACTAACGTTAAAATCCTGTCGCGTACGTCGTCAAACCCTTTCCACTAGACACGTGTGGCACATAACCGTTTACCATGGGCCGCGGTGTACGGGTATGCGCCACAGGTGATTGACAGTTTATATCTACCCAGGAACGGCGAGAACAGACATTGGTTACTTAAATGCTAAAGCGTTAAGGGAAACCAACGTCGGCAGCATTGACTCAACGAATAGAAAGAATGAAAATTAGGATCCCAGCAGGAATCGAACCCAAGAATTCTGCGTGGCTATCAGGTATTCTACCACTGAGCCACGCCAGGTCTATAAAATGTTGCAAAGGTGTGGTATATTCTGTTTCTCTCTCCTGTGGAAACAGTTATATCGGGCAGACCGGCCGCTGTCTTAATCAGAGATTGAATGACCACAGGTTGTCGATGAAAGGACAGCCTTCTACAAATCTGTCTTTACACTGTCGCGATTGTAAGTGCAGCCCGCTTTTCCGCGGAACGAAAGTTCTAGCAAGACACAAGGAACGTACTATACGTGAGATTGTTGAAGCGTATTTTATCTTCAAAGCCGGAGATAGTTGTGTTGCCAGGCCGTCTGTGGCGTTGCACGAGGTGGAGATTGCGTATCTCGATGCGCACTTGTAACCGTGTGTTGTTTAACCTTGCACACGTGGTTTATTTGCTCTTCATATTCTGTGTTTTTTCAATAAACTTTCAGTTGTTAGTATGCGCCTGTGCCGTCCGTTTCTCCCTTTGTCCACGTTTTTCGCGCAGTTTTTACAGAATGGATTACCAACTCGCCCAACAGTCTGTTCTTCTAAGTCTATAAACTGGTTTGAAAAAAACAGCCTACGCAGGCGTAATTCGGTACAACGTCAATTGTGGTTGTGGTGCTGGCTATCTAATTTTACAAGAAAGCAATAAACGCTACATGATACTCCTACGATATGTACTCCTACGATACAGGCGTCGTATCAGATTAACGTCTGTAGTTCCAGTGTCGGCTCCGCTTTTATAGCAGTCTAATAAACATTACGTTTGTATTCCTACGATTCAGCAAGCTATAGGGGGTATGCACTGAGCCTTGATCCGCAAGGCGGCAACACCATCGCCGCGCCATCTTAGAGGTCCGTTCGTACACGCCATCCGTGCTGTCCATGCGTCGGCGTGCAGGAGGTGCTCCGGGGGTATTTAGTCATTTGTGCCGTAAGGATCTCGGACACAGCGCGTGCAGCGAGCTTTTTGCGCGTGCGGCGAGTGCGCGGACCGTCAAAATGGCGACCCCGCCGCTAGCGCTACTCGCGGATGACGTCAAGTGCTCGACCCCGGAGGAATACATTAACGAGAGTTACATATGATATCCACATCACCACACCGTAAAGTGCACTTCATCCACCAGAACGGCGCAGTGTCCTCTTCATTTCTTACGAGGCTGGGCGATGGCCTCATGCTCACCGAGGATGATGCCAGATTGATTGACAGCCGCTTTGTAGATTAGGCTACGTAGGCCACACACACTCAGGTAGTCTACGAACACGACAAACACCATCCACTGATGTTGGTCTACGTAGCACTATCCAGGCCTACCAGCCTCGACGGCTTGAACCTCAGGTTCCGACATGTCGCCGGCTCTGTCGACAGACAATTTGTCGACGAAATGACCGAGGCATCCACGAATTCCAACAGCTCTACTATACCACATACTTCACTACACATGGACCCCTCGTCACCACGATCACGACCGGATACTATAACAAGTCATGACCAGCTGCTGGTGCTCACTGATTACGGTGATGATGTCCTTGTTCAAGAACTGTCAAGAACTTCTTGCACACATGTACACGGGTTCCTGAAACGTGCGTGCGCTCTTGAGACAGGTATAAGCACTACGTATCAGCTTACCGCTACTGGTGTTGGTAATACCCACGTTGCATACGTAACCGTAAACAACTGGTTATATAACACATATGCGGCTTTGCAACATATATATATGTGTGCGTATAAAATTTATACAAATGTTTAGCGTCATTTTGTAACGTGTCGCTCAGTAAAAAAAAGTTACGCCACCGTCCCCTACCCGCCGCATGCTTCGCATAACATCGACTCCCATGGTACGTGGGATCTGCCGAATTTTTTAAGATATCGAATTGACAGGCGTATAAAAGCTGTTGCGTGAACGCGGCTAGAAAATCGCACAAAATCAGAAGGTGGCTACTTCAAGGTTGCATTTGCAAAGCATGTATTAAGTGCCAGTTAAATTTAGCGGCTTAAATATATATCACCCTAATAAAGTGACAAAAATAAAGCAAACCTGCAGAACGATGTCAAAGCTTGCAAAAAATGCACAGACGTCCGTTCCGGCGTGATAAAGCAGCCTTCCCGACGCGTGAAATGCAGGCGCCGAACTTCTGACAATGTGCCGAGTTCACTTGAATTCAACCAACCGCGCAACGCTAACGGTATAACGCGAATGTGAACGTTCAACGACGACGGGTAGGTCTCACGAGCACGGGGAATCAAAACACAAAGTTGCTTCACCTACAACCGTAACTGGACTTTTAACAATGCATGCGCCCCGTTACTTACCGATTCAGGTAGTCGGAACGAACGAAAGCGATGAACTCAGACAGCCAAAATAGAAGGCGAGACAGCGCTGTCAGCTATCCACGCTTGCCGCCTTTATTTCTCGTGCGACACGCCCGGGAACCGATACAGTTTAACACGTGAATCGTGTGCCTTGTCTGCACTGTTGAGGCTGGCCACTAAACCGCAATACTTCGGACCCGCTTGCGCTTCCGCGGGGTCGCTTCTGCCATCGTAGAAATGCGCAGCTTCGCACAGCAAGCCTCTCGATTCAACGTACCCAGCTGACGGCCCCTCAGTTACCCGCACCGAGAGAAGAACGCGTGCGCACGTGCGCTACCGCCACTGTGAAAGGGGCTGAGTCGGCCGCGCCTAAAGGCCCGAGCACACGTACGCGTTGCAGCGCGTCAACGCGTGACTTTTTGACGCGGCGCGCGTAGCCGCGCGCCCTCTCTCCCCATAGGGAGAGGGCGCGGCGCAGCGTCAAAAAGTCGTACGTGTGTTCGGGCCATTCGGGCCTTTTCAGAGCTTTCCGACAGAGCGGCAGCGCGGCTGGCGCGGCGCTGTCGTCACGCCGCAAACTTGAGTGACGGCGCGCTCCGCGTGAGGGCGTTGCGAGCCAACCCCTCAAAGCGCGTTGCGCCGCATGCGCTTCGTATTGTAAACCACCTGTGCCCGGCCAATTTCTCGTGCTAATTACTTCTTCCGGTTGTAGGAAGCGGTGAAGGAAGTACAGGTGCGTGTGGGGACAGTCTTCCTTTCTCGGCACTCGGCAAAAGAAGACGCACACGCAGCGCTACTATAGCAACAACAATATTTTTTAAGACCCGACCACCTTATATTAGATGGAGGCGAAAATGCTTGATGCCCGTGTCCTTAGATTTATGTGCACGTTAGAGAAACCCAGGTGGTCGAAATTTCCGGAGAGCTCCACTACGGCATCGTTCATATCCATATCGTGGTTTTGGGATGACCATGCTGATTCAGATACCACTGAGTGCGTACTTGTGCTCAGTTTCAACAATGATTCGAGACAAGTAATATCATCTCTGTATCGAGCCATTGAGATAGGGTTGACTTTGCATGCATGATCAGTGCGACTAGAAGATATGACATGACGGTAAAATATGCGTCCGGGCAAATGATGCGTTACTATGACAGAGGGTGTGGAAAAAAAATTGCAGTGGCTTAGCTCGGCTATGCCAGGATATACGTAGCGTTAGCAAAGGTTCAGCTGATTATTCTTAGCTTTCCAGATTGTCTAGGATTAATAGCTTTCTTATGTTCATTCTTCGTACGCTGGACCGCTAATTGCCAGGCAACTACTTCGGGATCCGATGAGATAAGCTTCTCGGCTCTTCTGCGCCGTTGAGCAGCATTTGCGTTCTCCTTCTCCATGGCGTTACCTAGAGTCACTGGAAAATTTCAGAGTACCGCAAAGGTAGGCTGCACGCGGGCAACATTGGGCGGCGGCGGCCATTTCCCTTCCGGACCATCCGGCGCGTTGGTAGCGTGTGTGGAGAAGTGACCGATCTTTTCGCTTCGATGCCGTGTTACGCTCGGCGTAACTGCAATATATGTGTGTGTGTTTCTTCAAAAGGATATCAGAAGTGATTTCGAGTCATCGACAGTCAAGAATTGACTGCGCGGTAAGCGGTGTAGCTAACGAAACGTGCGGCGAATGTTGCCATGTGCTCGCGAACTCTCTTCGTGGCTTCATCGGTCTCTTTTCGTTTCACGGCCGGGTGTGTTCGCAAGGTCCGGAGCTGTACACATATTTGCATTAACGTAATGACCGTGCGAGATGCCATTTACTTCGACACTTGGTGAATGTTGACTATTTGAGCTAGCTTTGCAGTCTGTGTTCAGGTTCACTTCATAGCGCATTCGAGAACATTATCGAACATCGAGAACATTCAGCATTGCGTCCTTCGACTGAGCGCTGACGCAAACCTTACTTGCGCACCGTGCTTCCTGTTCAGCTGGGTGTTACTATAGTAGAAGTGGTGTGTGTACGGGAAGTGGAAGTTGTGCGTGAAGTATTTGTCTCTGTTCGGGACGCCAGCAGCCGAACGCACGGGCGAATCGGCGTGCGGTAGGTATACGGTGCATCTTATTTTGCGAATACGTTGTCATTTCCTAACAGATAAGTAGAAAATAGGCCATCAAAAATGATTGGACGTCACTACTCAGTTGTTTCATTCCCTATTTTTTGTCTCCTTAATATTCCCAACGTTGCAGTGCATTTGCAAATATTTTGCTGTGTTCCGACAAAGTTTTTTTTTTTTTTGCGTTGCCAGCGCGTAAACAGCTGGGGTTCGGTTTCTGCACTGCTTTTAATTTCAACTTTTTTTTTTCGTAATGCACTATTGTTGAAGCTTCCTCGGCGCGGTGCTTTATGATATTTTGATCAGAAATAGCCTATCCAGAAAATTTTTAACGCGCATGCTACTGCAACACAGTATGTATATAGATTTAGGGCTCGCATGAAATCGATTCCCTCAATGCGTGAAATAATAAGCCGATTGTTTTTTGTTTTTTTTTTTGTTGTGACCATTTCTCACCCACTAAACAGTATTGTAAGGGTACGCTCGGCGCAATGCAGCATTAGCAAATTAGCAACATTTTTTTTTGAAAAAAAAAGAAAATACGCTTAATAACATTGCCTTATACCAAGTTTATCAACAAAGTTCCACGCTTCCGTTTTGCGCAGTGGCAAATGATCATGCGACAATTGCCTTCAATGTATACAGTAAACAGTTATTATTTTAATAAGTCTTCGATTTCGCTCTCGTGCGTGACACGCTTATAACTCGAAATGCATGAACAATATGTTCAACAGATCGAGATAAAAACAGCCGAGCAAACAGAAAGGTATGTAGTATGTAGTTCTCAATATCGCTGAACATAGCGACCCGAAAAGGTTAAGTGTCCTGTTGCATGAGAGCTTTTCCAGCAAAGTTTGTGTAGTTCACTGCAGAAAGGAATGTTCTTCGAGGGGGGCGAATTCATTCCACGGCCAACTATGCAGCCACGTACAACGACGCTCTTTGTCATTAATGTTTCCCACACGGAATGCAAAAATATACGAAATTCCCGGAGTAGCTCACCAGCAACGTTAGGTTACTGGGGAGCTACTCTCTGGCACCTGCATGACGCGTTTAAAAAAGCGACGAAGTACTTCTAGGGACATATCTTAATAGCGTTTGCTGTCGGGCTAGTTGGTGCATAGTTGAACTTCAATTGATGGCGCAAATGTTAAGACAGGAACGTAGAAGACACGTAAGACACGGACAAGCGCACACTCGCAACTAAATTTTATTCTTCCGAAAGCTTAGCTTAAGAACCCTCAAGCATGCGCACAACACCACAAAAGCAAAATCAATCTCTGATACCCCCGTTTGATCAAAACCTATCCACCAAAAAACTGTACTCATTTTGATAAAGAGTTATAGAAGGAACACTGACACACAGATCGCCAGCTTTCTGTATGTACATAGCCTCAGCCAATTCCCTTGCCACTTTGTCTTTGCTTTTCCGCAAAATGCGCACGCTGCCCAGTAGTGGTTTACACGTGCAAACTTTACACTGATGTGGCAAATGAGATCCGGTCCCATTCCTCATACACAGGGCATGCTCTGCTAGTCGGTCATTAATACATCTGCCTGTCTGGCCGATATACATCCGGCCGCAACTCAAAGGAATCTTATAAATAAGACCCGTAGCACATTCCATAAAGCGCGTCTTCTTCGTGTGTTCTTTCCCACACCCAGAGCTCTTATCTGACGACACACGAGCACAAATACGAGATAGTTTTTTCGGAGCCGAAAACACCACCGGTACATTATACCTAGAGGCCACATTTTTCAAAGAATGAGATACCCTGTGAATGTAGGGAATGACGACTCATGAGCTCCCCGCTGGCTCATGAGCTCCCCGCAGGTTTACTCATGAGCTCCCCGCTGGTGACAAACTTCAAGTTTTAGATATTCTTTTCACGATTAACGAAGACCATGTATGTTGGATGTATCACCCTCGTGTTCAGAAAGAATTTTTGCCATTTCATTCCGCCCATTCGAAGAATGTGAAGAGAGCGATAGCAACTGCTAGTTTGCAGATGGCTCTAAATAGGTCCTGCTCACATGCAGTTCAAGAAAGCTTTGAACTGCAAGTTTCTAGACTTGTTTCCGCGGGTTACCCTTCATTGCTTTTAGGATCTGTTTTTAGGCTTTATTGAAGAAAGATCGGCGTGATGTCAGTGGTGCTCCTCCAGTGAATGCTAAAAATAGGCGTCCCCTCTTCATTCCCTACATTCACAGGGTATCTCATTCTTTGAAAAATGTGGCCTCTAGGTATAATGTACCGGTGGTGTTTTCGGCTCCGAAAAAACTATCTCGTATTTGTGCTCGTGTGTCGTCAGATAAGAGCTCTGGGTGTGGGAAAGAACACACGAAGAAGACGCGCTTTATGGAATGTGCTACGGGTGTTATTTATAAGATTCCTTTGAGTTGCGGCCGGATGTATATCGGCCAGACAGGAAGATGTATTAATGACCGACTAGCAGAGCATGCCCTGTCTATGAGGAATGGGACCGGATCTCATTTGCCACATCACTGTAAAGTTTGCACGTGTAAACCACTACTGGGCAGCGTGCGCATTTTGCGGAAAAGCAAAGACAAAGTGGCAAGGGAATTGGCTGAGGCTATGTACATACAGAAAGCTGGCGATCTGTGTGTCAGTGTTCCTTCTATAACTCTTTATCAAAATGAGTACAGTTTTTTGGTGGATAGGTTTTGATCAAACGGGGGTATCAGAGATTGATTTTGCTTTTGTGGTGTTGTGCGCATGCTTGAGGGTTCTTAAGCTAAGCTTTCGGAAGAATAAAATTTAGTTGCGAGTGTGCGCTTGTCCGTGTCTTACGTGTCTTCTACGTTCCTGTCTTAACATTTGCGCCATCAATTGAAGTTCAACTTCTAGGGACCGTGGTACTGCTAAATGTCCGGCCGCGCTCTGCATTCAACGCACCTGCACCCAAAGCGCTTGGAAGGGATATGGCGGCAAGAGGCCACGTGATGCGAGTAAGCGAATCGCGTCGACGGCGGCGCGCGGAAAACAGATGCGATACTCTGAAATTTGTCTAGTGACTCTAGCGTTACCAACCTGCAAACGCCAGTCAGAGGCGCTATCAAGCGCCTCCAGCGCAGTGTCAGACGGCGACTGCACAGTGAAGGCGAATAGCTGCGCGCGCGCTGGTGCCAATACGTCTGTCAAGGCTACGACGTCACTCTGGAAAGCGCAGACCGGCGGTGGCGGAGTCTGCGTGCGCGCCGGTGCCAGTTTGTCTGCCGCGGCTACGACGCCACTCCTCCTGAACGCGCAGACAAGCAGCGGCGAGCCGCGCGCGGCGGTGTCGGAGAGCGCGTGAGATGCCAGCTCCGGTGACCCAGCTGTGTGACATCACTGATCCTCGCGCATGCGCAGCACGGCTCATGACTCTCCACGCGAAATCGGCTCCGGCTAGGGAAGTGTAGCTAACGCTACAAAAGATAATCTGGAGAATTTTCTGCGCACAGCAAGCAGCGGCATGTACAGCGTTCCTTTCAAAGATGAAACGCTTTGAAATCGCGATTATGATGATAAGATGAAACGTACTGCTTTATTCTGAACGGTTACCAGTAGATTAGTTAGGGTTATGCGGTGGGGATGCCAAATGACTGATGCATGAAGTTACTTCATGAAGCCTGGGATCGTCGACCGGTCGCGTCATTCGGGAAAGTAGCTTGCTGCCGTACGCATTGCACTTGGATATACGTGTCGCACTGAGTTTCCCCGACGTATATTTCGCGTTCGTGCTCCTGCTTTTGCGAAGTGACCTTCGTGTGTGCTTGGTCTTCTGGTGCAGCGTTCGCACAGCACACACATGGATTACTGTTGTGTGCCACTTTGCAAGCCGCGGTCTGAAAAGACTGCCGGCATGTCATTTCACCAATTCCCTGCTGATGAGGAACTGTGCGCGAAGTGGTAGAAAATCATTTCCCGGGAAAATGTCGTGATTAATGACAAGTCTCTCTCCACTGTCGTTTGCAGCAAGCATTTTCTTTTGAGTGACTATGCCAGATGATGCAAAATTAAAAACTTGCTCCTAGCGTGATGCCAACCGTATTTGAAGGATACCCAACGCACCTGGTGCACCCTGTGAAGAAACCACGCAAAGTATCAAAAGCTCGAGACTCTGCACCTTCAGGCAAGCGGACGAAACGAAATTATTATTATTATTATTATTATTATTATTATTATTATTATTATTATTTTATAATAGCAATGCCATATGGAATGGCATTGCTCAATCCAGCGGTAACACCATTGAACGAGTCCAGAAAAAATTCCTCAGCATATATAACCATCGCTTTGCTAAAAATGACTCTGGATCTCGTTCAAATGCTGCTGAATCATTATCACTGCCATCACTTCACTGCCGACGAAATCGTTCTGATCTCTTATTTCTTTACAAGCTAGTCCACGGTATCATATCCTGCCCTGTACTTCTCGAATGTGTTAATTTTCGAATTCCGCGTAAGTTAACCAGAGAGAACAGACCGTTTCATGTACCCGCCTGCTTCTTCCTACACTCTACCGTTCACAGAATACAAAGTCTTTATAATATTAATTTTCTTGATCTTGACGTTTTTCATAGTCCACAATCACTGTTTTTATCCGAGCTTTGCACTGTTTTGACATAGTATGGCACAATGTACAAAGTCTTCCCTTCTCCGTCTTTCCGCATAGTTGTATATATGCAATCTAATTTTTTATTCCCCTTCAATATTTCTCATGTTGTCTAATTTTACTCCTCCCCTTTTGTGTTCATTTCTCTTTGTCTACGTGTTTTTGCTCTTTTTATTTCTGAAAACTGTCTGTATTGTATTGTTGATTTTTATTGTTTTTTTTGCGTACGCCTGCACAAAGACCTCACGGTTGTTCCTGGGCACGTTAAATAAATAAATGATTGATTGATTAATGATTGATTATTATTATTATTATTATTATTATTATTATTATTATTATTATTATTATTATTATTATTATTATTATTATTATTATTATTATTATTATTATTATTCCTGCTTTGTTATTTTCAAGTACAGCGACGGCCGGCATGTGCATTTGAAATAAACTTTTCCTAAGACATTTTTTCCCAAATAATAAGTTTTGCGTCATTTCTTACGCCGGTCGGTGAAGGATCGGCCGAGCCTTCTGAGTGCGACACACGATTGCACATGCGCGCCAAATGCAACATTCATCCTCTTACTTATTCTCGAAGTTACAGAAAGCTAAAAAAAAGACTTTGTTATAACCGCGTCGATGTTCTGCCGAGCAACAGAAGCGGGCGTGTGAGCGGTCTGCGCCACCCTGTCTGAAAAGCGGAATTTGCTAAAGTCATCATATATATTTGCTACCATGTTTCTGTCGCACTGGTACCATGCATGCCATATAGAGTAACTTCAGAAAGGGCCGCGGTAAGTCTGAAGCTAAGCACTCCCTGCGCGGGCTATAGCCTCCGCAATGGCCGGGAACGGGTTGGCTCGGAGCGCCCCCACAAAGTTGCGGCCATAGGTGGAAACAGCCCCCGGTGCGCAGGCCGTAAAGGAAGGAGCGAGCGCGCGCCTCCAGACCGGCCGTCTGGAGGCGCGCGCAAAGCAATCTGACAAAGGCGGTGTACGACAGGCACTGAAGGGAGGGGGCTGGCCTTGGGTGGTGGGGGAGGGGCGATCGCTGTTACCACGCCCCCCCCCTCCCTTTCTTCACAGTCGTCAGTGTCAAGGGATCACTAGTTAACGCGGCCACGGTGGTCACCGGCTTCACTCACGAAGCCGAGGAACTGGCTGTCGCGGTAGCTCTGCAAGAACGAAGAAGGGACGTCACCATCTTTTCAGACTCACGAACTGCCATCAGGTCATTTTCATCCGGCTTCGTCTCCGCCGCAGCCGCAAGCATTGTTAATACTGCTGAGGCTAATGAAGGGGAAGATCCCCTAACGCACATCATATGGTTCCCGGCCGACATGTACGACATCTCATCCTCCCCAACCGGCAACCCTAACGAGAGGGCTCACCAGCTAGCGCGTGAACTAGCTAACCGCGGCGGTGACCGGCCATCTCAGACGGGACGGGAACGGGATGCATGGACTTCAAGGATCCATTAATATCATTCCACGAGATCACCTCAGCTCACAAACTAGGGCGCAGGCTCTCCCCCCCTCCAAACCCTAAATTGAATAAGGCGCAAGCGGTCACACTACGACAACTACAGACAAAAACGTCCGCCGCGGTAGTATAGCGGTTACGGTGCTCGGCTGCTGACCCGAAGGTCGCGGGTTCAATCCCGGCCGCGGCGGTCGCATTTCGATGGAGGCGAAATGGTAGAGGCCCGTGTACTTAGATTTAGGTGCACGTTAAAGAACACCAGATGGTCGAAATTTCCGGAGCCCTCCACTACGGCGTCTCTCATAATCATATCTTGGTTTTGGGACGTAAAACCCCAGATATTATTATTAACTACAGACAAAAACGTACATCACTCCAGCCATGCTAAACAGAATCGATCCAGACTTTTCGCCTCACTGTCAGCACTGCAATCACGAGCACTGCAATTTCGAACACATGCTCTGGCTGTGCCCCTTTAATTCGGGGTCAGGATTATCAGACAAACCCTCCTGGGAGGCTGCCATGCGCAGCACGGAACTCAACAACCAGCTCCTGGCAGTCCAGAGGGCCCGGGACATCGCCGAGAGGCTACAGCTTCTGGCACCTTCCTGGGTGGAGCCACCTGGCTGAGCTAGCAGGACCTCCAGTCGCGTTCAGCTTCTGCCACTTTTGGACCACAATAAAGTTCTCACTCACTCACTCACTCACTCACTCACTCACTCACTCACTCACTCACTCACTCACTCACTCACTCACTCACTCACTCACTCACTCACTCACTCACTCACTCACTCACTCACTCACTCACTCACTCACTCACTCACTCACTCACCACGCCCCCCCCCCCCCTATGGATCTGCCACTGCTATGGTTTCAACTGAAGTTTTGCAATTAGAGCACAACACCTACAAAGGTACGAGCCGTCTGCTGATCCCCTCTAAAGATACCGCGGCACACGCGACCACACCCGCTTGTACGAAGTACTCACTTCTTGTCGGATTCACGCACCCCCTCCCCAACCCTCCGGCTCCTATCTCCATGTGCCCATCGCGCGATGGAGACGGTCGGCTCGTTTCATCTCTGCTTAAGCCCCGTTCGTCGGCAGAGCTCGCGCACTTTCAGTCGCACAGATAAGGAAGATCATGGCGAAGGCAAAAATTCGCCTGGAGTGTCTATATAATTGCTATCGCAAAAAAATTGCTGCGGGCTAAGATCGCATGAAAGCACGGCAACAGCCTGAATTACGGCACATCCGATTATAGTGGCCACGTTTCTGTTTTCCGACATCGCGCGCCGAACCGAGCAAGTGGAACCCGTGCCGGTGTCGCGAATTTCAGCCCAAGCAACCTCGGATATCCGCTCAGTATCCATGCAAGAGCCCAACGTCCAGTGCCAGTGTGGGACATTCACTGGATGTACATTAGAGGTACCATAGTGGATATCCATTTTTGGAGTTGTGACGTACAGACTAGTTATAGCCGATTATGGATCTTCAAAGGATATTCATGTATGACTTTGTGAAGGAGTCCACAAATGAACGTGTATTCTCTACATAAGCTGAAACAGCAGCTTTCTTACACATGGCAATGCGCATCGTCACAGGTCATAACCAGAAAATTATTTACAGTGGAACCCCGATTATACGACTTTGAGGGGTCCACGCAAAACCGTCGTATAATCCGGGCGTCGTATAATCGAAAAACTAAGAATATAGGCAGTGGCAATCAGCCTTGGCCAGAAAAGGGGAACAGACCACCTGAATAAGCCCACGACACGCTTTTTATTTCCAAGGAAGGTAGAATAAATTATTTTTGAAAATGGCAGCGAACGGCAGCATTACTTAGTTGAAAGAGGTATGAGCGAATCGTCATCCTCAACTTAAAAAAATTGAATCCAGTGCGCATCTTTCTCCCTATAAATCGAGTTCGAAAGTTGCCTGTGCGTGAAAACGAGACAGAAACCGCGTTGGCAACAGCCTCTCGTCAGGGGAGTCAGACACAGTGTCATCGCCATCACATAATTGATATAATGGCGACAGAACACGAGTTTGCGTAGAATGCTTTCGTGCTCGACTGAGCTGTGTGCATTGTATTTGTGCCCCTGTGAAGTGCAACTAGTGATGTCCCGCTGTTATTATGAACGTTCATGTCAAGCGAAAGTTATTTTGCACGGTGAAAATAGCTGCGTCGCGTCCTTTTGCGTGCTAAGACCTGTGACTGCGAGTGCCGCAAACAAGGGCAGGAGACCAGCTGTATGTCGACCAGGAAAAGTTTCCACGGACCGAAAACGTGAAAATATCTGGATCTCAATGACCGGTCGGCTGAAGCTACTCAGTGTGGAGAGAGCTTGTCTAGGTAATGGACCCTGGATACGCACGCAACCGAGGCGTATCCAGAAGCTATCTTAAAGGGACCGACAACTGCCCAGAATATGAAATGAGTTGACTCCACTGATGTAAAGATTGTCTGTCGCACTGACTCAAACCAACCCTGTTTTTTTCGTGAGAGATGGATTAATATTTTTATTTCTTAATTGAAAGTCGCGAAAAATTACCTGTGGCGCCTCTGGCGGCAAAAACATGAATGAACCGATGAAGACGGCCACGTGACCGTTGATTACTGTACGCGGTCGACGATTTTTTTGTTAGTATTGAAATATTGTTCATTTCTTTATATTAAAAGGTATTACTCCATAATAATGTACATATAGGCCTGCGTTAGTAGTATGCATTAAAGTGGTGCTGCCTTCGCGTGACGTAATGATCCCATGCTCGTCAGCGCGTCTTGAACAACTTTTCAGCGTGCTCATGCAACCGTGCACGCAGTTTCCAGGTCGCTAAGATTTTGGAGCGACATAGTTTTGCTACCTACACTTCGTCTCAGAAATGATGCGCGCTGCTACTCGGTGCGGCCGTGCATATGCACAGTTACGTTTTCGATTACTTGGCTTGGCTCGTGTATCGAGAGAGTAACGACGCCGGGACAAGCCATCCATGACACAGGCCCAGGCAACCTTGGGCGCAGGCGCACGCAACGCTGTACAAATACCGGGAAGGTGTGTAAAGCCACACATCTCATTGTAAGAGCTTGCGATTTTCAAAAATGGTTGGAAAGCTCAAAATAAAGGTGGTTAAGTATAGTTACAGTAACTCCTGCGAAAGCAGAACAGCGACAGCTTTCACAAGGGCTAGCGGCATCGCTATCAATTCTCAGCGTTGCTGGAGCAAGCCTCCATGCGTGTTTGGAGCCTTTCAGATCGAAAAATACTGCTTATAAAATAACTACGTGCTTTTCGGATAAACCACTGCAGCTACAAACGCTACGAAGGGTGAGCTTCCTGTCGCACCGTAAAAAACTTGGTCGAGAAAAATCAGTTGTCGGTCCCTTTAAAAGCCAGGAAAACTGGTTTGCAGAAACGCATGAACTGCCAGGAGAATAAATTTACTGCCTCACTGTCTACTTTTGTAATTGCCAATGTAGGGGAACGAGAGTTCATATTGTGCACTCAGATACGAGTAAAGAAGGTGATTTTTTTTCTCGGACGGAATCAGAAAGTCGTCGTAAGATGCGGGGTCGGTGTAAAATTTCGTTGTATAACGAAGGTTTTTAATACGTTATTTCTATATGGGGATTTTGCCGAGACCAAACCGATTCGTCGTGAAATGCGGGTCGTCGCAAATCCGGGGGACGCATAATCGAGAATCCACTACTAGGTTTAGAACCCAGAAACATCATTGAGGTACCACGTACAATAAAGTATATTTTCATGCATACCCCTTACTAATCGAAATATAATATTGACTTGTTCGCTTGATTGTTCTATTATACTGTTACGTGAATGACGACTCGGTAGACTGTAGTCCGTAGACTATTTACACGATATATTTACAGTAGCGGTTGCAACGCTGACCGGTTCAGCTCAGAGCCCGAGCGGAGAAAGATTTTCTTCGTCCGGCGCACACGCGCATGGTTCGAGGGGCTGGCAATATATATATGCATGTAGCAATATGACCTAATCGCCAGTAAACAGTTTAGTTGTGTAACTGCACATATGGCAGCCCAAATGACTGAAATAAGAACTAGTATATGCATCTTCTGCTGGCCTTCTACTTCATTTAAAAACCCTGCACAACATTACTGAAAACCTATGAAAATGTCACTGCCTTGCGTTTGCACGCAATGCCTGTGCATTGTTTTGTTTTGTATTTTATTTATCTATATATATATATATATGTATATATTGTAATGGCGAAGAACGACAAAGGGGCTCTGGCGCGAGAGCAGGCTGCGCGAAGAAGAGAAGAACGAGGTTCAGAATAAGAACAGCCGGCCCAAGAACGGGCGTTGTCTCTTGTTTCTCTGTTTCTTCTTCACAATGGCGCAGTCTACGAACTATCAACCGTAAGTGCGTCCTCGTGGTTCATCGGCGCTGCGGACCTTCCCTCCAAGGAACGATTATGCAGCCCGTCTCGCTACTTCTGCCGGAAGCACCTGTGCCACCATTCAAGGACGGCGTTCAGGCCTCCTCAGTGGCTCAAGGGCAGGCTTTTCCCGGCGCCGCCACGACAGTACACGGCCTACCGTTGCCTGGGAATGCCATCCACGCTTCCCGCAGCGACAACGGCTTACTCGGTGCTCCATCGGCACCCGAGCCACTTAGGGGTGCTGTCCAAGCTCCCTCGGACAGGGGTCCCTCCTCTGTGAGTACACCGATTGTGTCCAACTCCTCGGACGTCACCACTGGCTCCACGCGCGGCTCGTCCGAGAGCGCCGCCGAGCTTTCCGCCACCATCGCGCGACTCCGAGTCACGGTGAACGCCTTGGCAGCGTCAATATCCGTGCTGTGTCCTGCCGCCTTGCCAGCACTGCACTCACTCAATGCCGCGTTGGCCGCCGCCGCCTCGCAAGACCATGAAGAGAGCTCACCCGAGAGCCGCAGAAAGCTCCTGCATGCCCTCACGGAGCTCTCATACCAACTCGGCTGCTTGGCGTCGTCATGCTCCGGAGTTTCGGCTGCCGTATCACCATCACCGGCTGCCTGCGAACTACCGGAGTTCCGCGGCTTCCAGGACGACGCCGACCATTGGGTGGCCACCGTCAACGCTCTAGGAGCTCGTCAGGCGTGGACGGACCAACGGAAATGGTGCGTGGCCATTGACCGCCTTCGGCATGCTGCCGCGGCGTGGCATAGATTCGAAGGCGTGCGGCAGCAGTCCTGGGCGGAGTGGAGCTTCAAGCTCATTGCTGCTTTTGGCCGGACACCCTCCAACTTCTATGCGACCACCGAGGCCAATCTGACCGTTACCGAGGATGGAGCTCAGGAGGGGTTCCACCTCGGGGCGGCAGCTCGGGCGTTCAATAACCTGCCCTCCAGCGGACATAGAGCTCGCGAGGCGCAGCGCCCCCCTGGTACAGCTCTACCCTGTAGCTGCTCCACGGACAGCTTTACGGAGTGCCCTGCGGCAGTCATCCACACTAGCCGCAAGATGTCCTCCTCCCCACAGGTGTCAGACTCCGCGTCGATACCTGCCCCACAGCGACCCTTGACACAGACCAAGACCGTCTCCGAGCCACAGCAGCCGGCGAGCCGGCCTACAAGTTGGCCAGTGCTAGAGTGCCTGGAGGCGTCGGCCTACTGTGTGACGACTTCACCTCCCTCGCTACAAGCCGGAGACGATGCACTAGCCACCACTTCCGGTTTGGCCGGCAGACAGGAGCCACATAATCCCCGGACGTCGCCGCAGTCATGGGCCGAGTGGGATGACTCTCGCCAATTGCCAAGTGCCGGCTCCATAAAAGAACCTGAAATGCCTATGCCCATGCCGCCTGTAATCGAGAACCTACCGGTGCAACCCATGTTTGCACCTGATTACAATGGGTTTGACCAGGATGGCTTGACCGCACGTCGCACATTGTCAAGAACCACCAGCTCGTTCACCAGTACGACATCAGCGATACCACAAGAGCACGACTTGCCTCACAAGCCAGTACGTGAACTCTGCTCTGCGATGCCACAGATGTCTAGTGGAACATCCCGTCGCCCCTTCACGCACAGCGAACAGCGCAGAAGTCCCCGCTCAGTGCGGACTGTCGTGGCACTGCAGCCCAGATGCGCTGCCGTGTCTTCCCAACTGCGACGGGATAGTCATGATGATCTGCAACCGATGCGACAACTCCGCATCAGCCAGTACCACCTGCTAGCTCCATATTCTACAGGTGACCACATGCATTCACAGCGTGGAAGAGACCTGCAACGACCACCCCGGTACAGCCAGTGTCGTCCACCAGAATGTTTGGCAGCTCAGCAGGACAAGTCACGGCGTATACAACACCGACCACCGCGACACAGTCAATGCCGCCCGCCTGAACTACGTTTGGCACCTCATGAAACGAAGTCACTGCGTGGCCGAGATCGGCCACCTCGATGCAGCCAGTGCCGCCCACCAGAGACACTGTCGGCAGCTGCGGCCGCTCGCAGTCGTGGCCGAGTGTAATGGCGAAGAACGACAACGGGGCTCTGGCGCGAGAGCAGGCTGCGCGAAGAAGAGAAGAACGAGGTTCAGAATAAGAACAGCCGGCCCAAGAACGGGCGTTGTCTCTTGTTTCTCTGTTTCTTCTTCACAATATATATATATATATATATGTACATATATATATATATATATATATATATATATATATATGTGTATATATATATATATATATATATATATATATATATATATATATATATATATATATATATATATAATATATATATAATTTACTTGCCTGAGTGCACTTTGGTATCAATTGCATTCCTTGGTGAGTCGCTCTGGGCCCGCACCCTTATGCTTTCCATCACACTTAGGCATTGTTCAGCGCTCACAGGTTGAAACTGTGCAATTTAAAGCTAAGTTATGAATGCAATTTCATTTCTAGCAGCTTCAGTTCGTGTCGTATTGGTGTAAATTCAACTTTGACCCTCATATCAGAGGCAATATTACTTTTGGTAGCTGCATTTGTAGCAACATAACGAGCAATTGTACATACCAGTCGTTATTCTGACGCAGACACTTGGGCTAGTTGGTGATAACTTGGGCATCTGAACGAATGTAAAGGAATGCTCGAGTAAGGAAAAGACACGTAAACGCCCTTCCCTTGTACGTGTCTCTTCCTTATTTGAGTGTTGCTTTGTGCTTGTTGTTTCAATCTGTGAGCACTGTACATTCAGGCACAACATACGTATAAGGTCCATAATATGTCCACGACAGCATTCCGTTCTGGATATTCTGTGAATCTGCAAAAATGTTTTTTTTTTTCAACATCTGTCGGACCTCCGATTGAGCTCCGGCGGAGATTTACGGATCTCCACTGGATATCCATTACATCCGAAACGGATATATATTGAATTCCTGAGAGATATCTGGGGTTGCTTGGGAGTCGCCACTATGTCTTCAGAAGGGTGTCTTGCTGGGCGAGTCTTGGCTCTGAAAAGTTTTGTAATTCTGCTTTGCAGCATAGCAACCACATAAGCAGTGGTGTGGCTGGTAATTGCGAGCTGCATGTAGCCCCCCCCCCCCCCTTCAAAAAGAAAAAAAAAAGAAATATCGGTCGACTGCCTAAAACTTGTTTCAGCAGTGCCTTCAGCGGAAAAAAGAAAAAAAAAAAGCTTTCACTTGCTGTGAATGGGCCTGTTAGTTACGCTCGCTCTCGCCTGAAAATTTATTCTATTCTTAACAGAGCTTTGAACCTCGGGATCAGAGCGAGTGAGCTCGCCGATAACCGCCAACAACCGTCGTCGTCTTTTTTCTCGCAGATCGGGATCGCTTGCAAGATACCAGTCTTGTCGACGACATCCGCTTCCTGAACGATCGCGATCGCTTGCAAGATAACTCAAGCCATTTATATCAACTGCTACTGTTTCTACAACTAATCATGCTTGTTACTTGCCACGCGGCGATAACAAAAACACCAAATCACTACACCGCGTGGTCGCAGAACACCCTGACAACATTGCGCGATGCGATGTGCCGTGGTAGAGTGTGGATTCGCTCGGAGGATTTCATGACCGACGGTCATGCTTCGTCCGCGATGCCTGCCCGCCGAGCACCGCTCGCCGATCGTGGCCCCGTCCGTGAACTTCTTTGACCGCTTCCACCCCTTCTTTCCTATAATTCTTTTATCCCCCTTATCCCTACCCCCAGAGAGCTGCTGCTGAGGTGTCCTCCTATGAGAGCGACAATTGCGGGGCTCTCTTGTTTTCTTCACTCCCTATTTTTATTGCGATAGCAATTATATGGACACTCTCGGCTGATATTTGCCGTCCCCGTCGCCGCCGTCATGCACCGTATATATATATATATATATATATATATATATATATATATATATATATATGTATATATATATATATATATATATATATATAAGCGACGGAGAAAGATAATTCAGAAAAACTTTCCGACGCGCGGCATCGAACGGGCGACCTCTCGCTTCGCAGCGCGCGGCGTTAGGCCACGAACAGTATACCGTCTTACGGCCTGCTAACGGCAAGCTATTTATACACACCATTTACTTGAGCATGCTTTCTTAGTCACCACACAGATGGCGCGGTGTGCGCGCTTTAAAGATCCTCGCCCCGCTCCTGCGAACGCCGTTGCTCTTCGCCCTACAGGTAGAGGGTAGAGGTGTGCGCCGCCGCGCCGCCTGTTTTTGGTCACGCCGCTCGTGCGAGCAGCCACTACAATAAACTTTGGATCTCGCTGGCGCGCGCGCTATCTCGAAAGTCATCACAGCGGGCGGCTCGTATACCCTTCTACGTGCTGCGCTCTCAACGCGAAGTGACTATGCGGAGAGCATCTCTCCGTGGAGCGGCCGTGTTCTCTTACACCAGCGTTTTGTAGTTACGCGAGATCGGATACAAAACAGTTAGCTGCCAGCCTCGCTTCGTGTAACACTACAATTCATTGCTTCGCCCTTGCGGTGAAACTGTGACTTTTCTTGGAGTCTTGGACATAGTACACTGTGCATAAATAAATAAAAAAGATAAGTAATATCTATATCTCGGTGCGTTAGTACACTTTTTCCTTTCATTCTTACTCGAGTAAGTCGATAAATAAATACAGAAGTAAAGGGAATGGCAAACTTAGAATATAGGTGAGCTAGTTGGTAGGTATTCATGTTAAGAAGACATCACGTGGAAAGACGGACGTAACAGAAAAGTCGAGAGAGTGAACAACTCTCTCACGTAGACCACTACTCGCACTTAATTCATAGGTATGGCCTCTTACGTGGGAATGCGCAGATAGATATTTGTGTCTACCTTTGTTTCCGCCGCTTTGTGATTTTTCAGTTGTTAGCGGCGTTTCTGGTCTCCTGTGTCCGTGTTATTCTCTCTTGTGGTCTCCTGTGTCCGCGTTATTCTCTCTTGGCGTTGCTTCTCTTTTGGTGCACTTCGTGATTCCAGAACAGTGATTCACGTGACATAATCAGGGTACATACTCTCGACTGGTCCATATACCAGGCCCGTAGCCAATGAGGGGGGGGGGGGTGAAGTAGGTGTTTGGACCAAAAATAAATAATAAAAATAGGTGTTTTTCTCAAATAGTCAAGGTTTCCAGCAAGTGCCCCCCCCCCCCCCTAAAAAATTCCTGGCTACGGGCCTGCCATATACGAGAAATAACTGTTGTGAATTGTCTCCCTCATACTGCTTTGCTATGCAGCCGTCCACCCGCTCTTGCTTCTCTCGCACGACTATCGTGCGCGATCAACTGATTTCGCTCCATTTTGTGCGTTTCCGACCGCGTATGCAGAGATAACAGACTGTAGCCGACAAGCGCGAAATCATGATAGGTTCAACGCTTAGTGCTGACATTGTACGCGTGCTTTATGAAGAAATAAGTGGCGAGGAGATGTCCCCTGTGAGAAGGGTATTGAAGGCGAGAACGAAACCAGTGGAAAAGGCGCCAGAATATATGATCCTTCCAACGGACGCACTCTTTACTGCGGAGACGATGCAGCTTTCCAGGAAAAAGGCGAGCCCGCCTCGACGGTTTTTTTGTATATTTTATTGCGTTAGCAATTGTATGGAAACTCAGGACAGGTTTTCACCGTCGCCGTCATGTTCCGTATAAACTCTAAATCGATAACATCGCTCCGCGCATTGTATGTTCTACCCGCGAGTAAAAGCTCGCGAGCGTTGGCAAGGAACATGGCTAAAGCAGAGATGAAACAAGCTGGCCATCTCCGTCACACGGAATAACATCAACCCACGTGCGAGGCCTGCCGTCGATTGCTCCTCAAGCAGAAGGAAACGGCCCGCCCCTCATTTGCTGGGCGAATGAGCAGGAAGGGATGTCTGGGGAAAGGGACAGCGTAACTCGAGCAGCAACTGTGAACTTTGACTATGGCGCGGTCGACAGCGCTAGCAGGCGCGCTATTTCGGCAGACATTCCCCAGCGAACGGCTCGTACACCTTCTACGGGCTGTGAGCGTTGTGAGCGCTGTGATCTCACTGCTTCGCGCTCGGACTACTCATACGACAAACTGACCGAAAACCGCTTCTCTCCCGGGAGCGGCCGTATTGCCATACACCAGCGTTTTGTAGGGTTAGGTGAGATCGGAGCAAAAGGAGTTAGCTGTTGCCCTCGTTTATGTAACATTACGCGTGTACTTATCGCATTCACTGCTTCGCTCCCCCCCCCCTCACCCCCGCGCCGCCGCCGGTCCGATGAACCCCGCGCCGTTCACGCGGCGCCACCGGAAGTGGAAACACCGGCGCGCCGCCGCCGGTGATTTTCGGTCCGGCGCACATGTCTATCCTACAGGGCGTGGTCGCCTTCGTGCACTTACCTCGAGGAAAGAAGGGGGAGGCCGGTGGGTGGAGCGGGGGGTACGAAGGTCTTTTCGCTCGCTGCAGCGGCCGCGTTTGCGAAAGGAGCGCGCTGTTCAAACAGAAATAAGTAACAACTGTGGCAATTAGTTCGCGCTCGTCCTGTGTGTACCTGTTCGTTCGTTTCGTGCGTCCTGCTTTATGTTTGAGCAGTGCGCTTCAAGTGTCGAGATGCGACGCATTAGTTCGCGGTCGTCCTGTGCGCGTTCTTTTCGTGAGTCCTTTGTGCTTGAGCGACGCACTGGACGCTTTCCGTTCTTCGCGTTACATTCCAGTTTATTGCTATCGCATTTATTCTTCGCCGTTGCGGCGAAACTGTCGCTTTTTTATTATAAGAATCACTCCCACTATGGTAGTGTACTAGAACTGTCGAGTGGCGTGACCGCGTCTCGCCGCCTGATGCCTTCCGCATCGACCGTAGTGGCGGCGCTGCAGTCAGCTGCAGTCTCTCAGTTGTCCTAGTACTGAGTTGTCCTAGTATGGGCGCAGCGCGCGGGAACTGCTAGGCCCGTCGGCGGGAGCCGGTTAAACTGGTGCTGATTTTGATGCGGATTTCGTTCTGTGTCTGTCGTTATTTACTAGGACTTGTCGTCGTAAGCCTTGATGGACGAAATTTGAAAGGTTTTAATGGATGCTTGATTCATAAATGCAGTTGAGATATTCTGCAAATTAGTCCTTGTAGCGAAGCGACGGCTGGGAGGTACGCAAAATACAAAAATGAAAACGGGGTGATTGCTACTGTGAAGATCCACGATCTCGGTGTACGTGAGCCGGGATCGATGCTGGGCTAGTTGGCACATTACTCTGAATTAACTTTAGACGCCAAACCACTGCCAGAAGAAAGAAGACACAAAAGAAAAAGAGAGGGCGTCCTTTACTCTAACTTCTTTTGTCTTAAAGGGACTGCCTACCGCTCGCAAAACTTTTTCTGATTGTGGTGAAAATGAGAAGATTGTTCGTCACATCGGCGGCAACGAGCATGCTTTTGCCTCATAAAAAAAGAATTATATTTTTAATTTGATGTTGAAAAAATCACACCATCTCCCGCTAAAGGGGACCATGAGGCGACGCGAAGCAGTGTTTCGGCCTGTAGAGCCCGCGTTTCAGAGGTGGAGTGGTGAGGGAGAAAGGAGAGTGGGAGGGGGAAAGGGAAGAGGAGGAGAGATGGGGAGGGAGAGGAGGAGTGGAGAGAGGAAAGGAGGGGGAATGGAAAGGGGAGGGGAAAGGGAAAGGGAGGGGGAAGGGAAGGGGAAAGGTGATGTGGAGAGGGGCAGGGGAGAAGGGGAAAGGGGAGGGGAGAGGGAGAAAGGGGAGGGGAGAGAAGGAGTGGAGAGGGGAAGTGCAGAGGGGGAAATGGAAGGGTAGAGGTGATGTGGAGAGGGAAAGGGGAGAGAGGGAGTGGAGAGGGGAAGTGGAGAAGGTTTGCGCATGCGCAGTAAGGGTGCATGGTCACGCCGCACACCACCACCACCACCACCACCACCGGATTGAACTCCGCCATAAGATGCTTCACATCTAAAATCGTGAAAGAATGCCCGCTAGCGTCACCCAACGGCGATGTGGTTCAATCTACTGGTAGGACACGAAATCCTCGCAGGTAGACTCATTTTGCTTAAAAACAAACATGTATAACTTGAAATTGTATTTTACGCACTTGAGGCACCTTTCGGTTGCGTCAGAGAGTAATCTTTAGCTTTTTTTTTCCTCACGCATCCAAAAAGGCGCCCGGTGGCGCTGCTCGGGCGCTGCTTGCGGGCGATATGGGATGGGCAGGTTTTGGGGCGAGGGAAGCTCAGAGCAAAATAAGGTTCGAAGAAAGGCTAAGAAATATAAAAGAGAGTAGATGTGCAGTGAAGGTGTTGCGTTATTTGTATAGGAAGAGTGTGGACACACAGTGGAGAAAAAGAACTAGGAGGCTCACTAGTGTCGAGATGCGACCCCTCTCCACTCCCTCTCTCCCCTTTCCCTCTCCATATTGTCACGTGGTCGTGACGTCGACGAAGACAGCAGTCAGCGTTTGCAGGATGAAACTGTTTATTTGGCCGAACTTGTGGCCGGAAAATGAGAACTCGAACTACAGCAATACACGCTGTACAAAGATAGCGGCGAACAGGGCGTCGTCCGTCGATCAACTGACAAGCGGTGAAGCGCGTCGGCATTTAAACATGTGCCGTCGAATATTCCAGCGTTATCGCTGGCTGTCCTGCAAATTCTAGAATAAGCTCGAGTGTGCGCGTCTTGCGCGCAATCTTAACAAAACGATCTACAATGATCGCGAAGGTTCTCGAACAATGAGGCGCGGTTCGCGCTGAGCGTTGCCGACAGTCTTTGTGGCCGAAAACCGAATACAGCAAAAGTGATAAAGAAACGCACGTGGCAATGCCCCCCTCTGAAAAAGCATCGTCCCGATGATTTAAACAGAACAGGCCAATGCATGCAACAATAAATAACAAGAATAAAGCAACAAAGTAATATAAACAATAAGCACAAGAAAGAAAACACAATAATAAAGCAAAATGACAGTCCTCAGATTCGCTAACGTGCGTAATATGGTTTGAGGCGCACGACATGGACGACTTCAGGTCGTGCACGGCGCCGCTGAGAGTTCGTAATGCCGTCAGGGACAACCTCGTAGTCGAGTGCGCCGAGGCGTCGAAGTACCCTGTACGGTCCGAAGTATCGTCGAAGAAGCTTCTCACTGAGTCCCCGTCGGCGTATTGGCGTCCATACCCATACACGGTCACCGGGTTGGTATTCCATGTGGCGTCGTCGAAGGTTGTAGCGGCGGCTGTCAGTCGTCTGCTGGTTCTTGATCCGTAGGCGGGCGAGCTGTCGTGCTTCTTCGGCGCGCTGTAAGTAAGCGGCGGCGTCGAGATTGTCTTCGTCGGTGACGTTGGGTAGCATGGCGTCGAGCGTCGTCGCCGGGCTTCTTCCGTAGACCAACTTGTACGGCGTCATCTGCGTCGTTTCTTGGACGGCCGTGTTGTAAGCGAAGGTCACGTACGGAAGGACGGCGTCCCACGTCTTGTGCTCAACGTCGACGTACATGGCCAGCATGTCGGCGATGGTCTTATTTAGACGCTCTGTGAGGCCATTGGTCTGTGGGTGGTAGGCGGTGGTGCGGCGGTGGCTCGTCTCGCTGTATTTGAAGATCGCCTGAGTTAGTTCCGCAGTAAAGGCGGTACCTCTGTCTGTTATGAGGACCTCTGGGGCGCCATGACGCAAGACGATGTGCTCCACGAAGAACTTGGCTACCTCGGCGGCACTGCCTTTCGGCAAGGCCTTTGTCTCGGCGTAACGGGTGAGGTAGTCAGTTGCTACGACGATCCACTTGTTGCCGGAAGTCGACGTCGGGAACGGCCCCAGTAGGTCCATCCCGATTTGCTGGAACGGCCGGTGAGGTGGTTCGATTGGCTGCAGAAGTCCCGCTGGCCTAGTCGGCGGTGTCTTCCGTCGCTGGCAATCTCGGCAAGTCTTAACGTAGTGGGCGACGTCGGCAGGAAGGCGTGGCCAGTAGTATTTTTCCTGTATCCTCGCGAGCGTGCGGGAAAAGCCGAGGTGGCCAGCCGTCGGGTCGTCGTGCAGGGCCTGCAGAACCTCTGGTCGCAGTGCCGAAGGAACAACGATGAGGTAGTCGGCCCGGGCCGGAGAGAAGTTCTTCTTTACGAGGACGTCGTTTTTCAAGAGAAATGACGCCAATCCCCGCCTGAATACTTTTGGAACAACGGCGGTCCTGCCCTTGAGGTATTCCACAAGGCCCCTGAGTTCCGGGTCGGCTTGCTGTCGTTCAGCGAAGTCGTCGGCACTTATGGTTCCCAAGAAGCAGTCATCATCGTGGTTGTCCTGCGGCGGTGCGTCGACGGGGGCACGAGACAAGCAGTCGGCGTCGGAGTGTTTTCTTCCGGACTTGTAAACGACGGTAATGTCGAATTCTTGAAGTCTTAGGCTCCACCGCGCGAGGCGACCTGAAGGGTCCTTCAAGTTGGCTAGCCAACACAAGGCGTGGTGGTCGCTCACAACTTTGAAGGGTCGGCCGTAGATGTAGGGGCGAAACTTCGATGTAGCCCAGATGATGGCCAGGCACTCCTTTTCTGTTGTGGAATAGTTGATTTCTGCCTTTGATAGCGACCGGCTAGCATAACTGATGACCCTTTCCAATCCGTCGGTCTTCTGCACAAGGACGGCGCCGAGTCCTACGCTGCTTGCGTCGGTGTGGATTTCCGTATCGGCGTGCTCGTCGAAATGCGCAAATATCGGAGGCGTCTGCAGGCGTCGTTTCAATTCTTGAAATGCCTGAACTTGCGACGTTTCCCACCTGAATTCGACGTCGGCCTTCTTGAGTTGCGTCAGTGGCTCGGCGATCCGTGAAAATTCCTTGACGAAACGTCTGTAATAGGCGCACAAGCCGAGAAAACGGCGTACGGCCTTCTTGTCGGTGGGCGTCGGGAAGTCAGCGATGGCAGCTGTTTTCCGCGGGTCCGGGCGAACACCATCCTTGCTGATCACATGACCCAAGAACATGAGCTCCTCGTACGCGAAGCGGCACTTTTCAGGCTTCAAAGTGAGTCCGGAGGTCTTGATTGCTTGAAGTACAGCTTCAAGGCGCCGAAGGTGTTCGTCGAAGTTTGAGGAAAACACAACGACGTCGTCCAAGTACACGAGACATGTCTGCCACTTCAAGCCGGCCAGTACTGTATCCATAACCCGTTGAAAAGTCGCAGGTGCCGAGCAAAGACCAAAAGGCATGACCTTGAACTCAAACAGGCCGTCTGGCGTTATAAAGGCAGTCTTTTCTCGGTCTCTCTCGTCGACTTCTATTTGCCGGTAACCGGTCTTGAGGTCCATCGACGAAAAGTACTTTGCGTTGTGTAATCGATCCAGGGTGTCGTCTATCCGGGGAAGGGGATACACGTCCTTCTTCGTGACTTTGTTCAGGCGACGATAATCGACGCAAAAACGGAGAGTCCCATCCTTCTTCTTCACTAGCACCACGGGGGATGCCCACGGACTCTTCGACGGCTGGATGATGTCGTCGCGTAGCATTTCGTCCACCTGTTTCTTCACGGCCTCCCGTTCCCGTGTCGAAACCCGGTAGGGACGCTGACGGAGTGGTCGAGCATTTTCTTCTGTTATAATGCGGTGCTTAGTAAGGGGCGTTAGTCGGACCCGCGATGACGACGAGAAACAGTCCTTGTTTTTCTGCAGAAGGCATCGAAGCTGTTGCTGTTGGCGAGCGGGAAGACTTGGGTTTACGTCGAAGGGTGGCTCAGGTGTTGGGGTAGTCGTTGTAGCTTCGTCATGATCTGAAAAGGCAAACACATCGCTGACGGCCAAGATTTCTTCGATGTATGCAATCGTCGTGCCCCTGCTCAGGTGTCTGTATTCTTGGCTGAAGTTCGTTAGCATCACGCTTCCTTTTCCTTCATGCAACCGAGCAATGCCCCTTGCAACGCAAATGTCGCGGTCTAGTAGCAAACGCTGATCGCTCTCAATGACACCTTCGATGTCTTCAGCTTTTTCGGTGCTGACGGGAATTATGATGCTGGAGCGAGGCGGGATGGTAATTTGATCCTCGAGCACGTTCAGGGCATGGTGACATGGATTCGTATCCGGCGGTGTCGTTTTGTCCGACGATAGGGTTATCGACTTGGTTCTTAAGTCAATGACGGCGCCATGATGGTTTAAGAAATCCATGGCAAGTATGACGTCCCTGGAGCAGTGTTGCAAGATTACGAAACTCGCAGGATACGTGCGATTATTGATTGTAACTCTTGCTGTGCAGACTCCAGACGGCGTTATTAGATGGCCTCCAGCGGTACGGATTTCGGGGCCTTCCCAAGCAGTCTTAACTTTCTTCAACTTCGTGGCGAAAGGCCCACTGATGACGCAATAGTCGGCTCCAGTGTCGACGAGAGCGGTGACGTTGTGGCCGTCAATGAGAACGTCGAGGTCGCTAGTTCGTCGTCTTGCGTTGCAATTGGGTCGCGGCGTCGGGTCACGGCTGCGTCGGTTTGTTCCGCTGCTTCGACGTGGCGTCGTCAGTTCTTCCTCAGGCCGTAAAGTTTCGACGTCAGGTCTTCGTTCGTCTTGCGGCGTGTTCTTTAGATTTCGTTGCGGCGTCGTCGTCGGCGGCGGAGGATCTTCGGTAGTTCGTCGTACAGCAACCGCACCTCCATCGGTTGCTGCCCTTAGTTTTCCGGATACGGGCTAGGTGACCGGCCCCGGTTTGGGCCAGTGTACTGCCGGCGGTGCGGAGACATGTAGCGGCCGGGCGACGGCGAGCGGGAAGGTCGTCGTTCTTGCCAGTGTGTTCCGGTGAGGTAGTCGTCGATGTCCCGAGGCCGTTCGCCTGGCTGCGGGCGCGGCGCGTTGACGGCGAATCCTCGAAGCCCCATCTGTCGGTACTGGCAGCGGCGGTATGTGTGGCCGGCTTCCCCGCAATGATAGCAGAGCGGTCGGTTGTCAGGGGCACGCCAAACGTCGGTCTTTCGAGGGGCGCATGGTTGTCCTGTCGGCGGGCGGTATGGCGTCGGTGGTGGTGGCGGCTGTGCCTGACGTCGGAACTGCTGCGGCGGCGCGGCGTCTTGACGCGGGCGAGGAGGGGCGGCGTTGCGTCGGGCTGCAGCAGCATAGCTCATGGCTTGCGGCTGAGGCAGTGGCGGTTCAAGGTTGCCCAGGGACTGCTGGATTTCTGATCGAACGACATCTGCGATCAAGTCCACTTGAGGCTGCGCCGAAGGTAAGAGCTTGCGAAGCTCCTCCCGCACGATCGCTCTGATCGTTTCACGCAGGTCGTCGGAGCCGAGGGCATGAACAGCTGGGCTGTCTTGAATCAATCGGCGATTATATTGGCGGTTACGCATTTCCAGCGTCTTCTCAATCGTGGTTGCCTCTGAGACGAATTCTTGGACCGTCGAGGGTGGGTTCCGTATCAGCCCAGCGAAGAGGCCTTACCCCTTGCCTTACCCCTCGCATGAGGAAGCGGACTTTCTTGTCCTCGGGCATGGCAGCGTCAGCGTGGCGAAACAGTCGGGTCATTTCCTCTGCGAAGATGGCCACGCTTTCGTTTGGTAGTTGCACCCGTGTCTCCAGCAAGGCTGCGGCCCTTTCTTTTCTGACGACGCTTGCAAACGTCTGCAGGAAAGCGCTCCGAAAGGCGTCCCAAGTTCGAAGAGTGGACTCCCGGTTCTCGAACCAGGTCCTTGCTGCGTCTTCAAGGTAAAAGTAAACGTGCCGCAGCTTGTCCTCGGAGTCCCAGTTGTTAAATTTTGAGACCCTTTCGAAAGTCTCGAACCAGGTGTCCGGGTCTTCGAATGACGACCCACGGAAGGTTGGCGGCTCCTTGGGCTGCCGGAGTAGGATCGGCGCAGGCTGCACGGGCTCGGTCATCGTCGCTGCGGTGGGTGTTGAGACCTTGGGCTGCCTGGTTTGTTCGGGAAGGAGCCCGTGCTCTGGCTGCAGTCCCTTCTGCCTGCGGCTTGTTCGACGATCCGGGTTTTCTTTGCTGTCGTCCTCCTCGCGGCTTGGGCTTGGGTCAGCGCTTCGCGGGGGCGTCCGTATCATGGAAGAAGCAGCACCTCCACCATATGTCACGTGGTCGTGACGTCGACGAAGACAGCAGTCAGCGTTTGCAGGATGAAACTGTTTATTTGGCCGAACTTGTGGCCGGAAAATGAGAACTCGAACTACAGCAATACACGCTGTACAAAGATAGCGGCGAACAGGGCGTCGTCCGTCGATCAACTGACAAGCGGTGAAGCGCGTCGGCATTTAAACATGTGCCGTCGAATATTCCAGCGTTATCGCTGGCTGTCCTGCAAATTCTAGAATAAGCTCGAGTGTGCGCGTCTTGCGCGCAATCTTAACAAAACGATCTACAATGATCGCGAAGGTTCTCGAACAATGAGGCGCGGTTCGCGCTGAGCGTTGCCGACAGTCTTTGTGGCCGAAAACCGAATACAGCAAAAGTGATAAAGAAACGCACGTGGCAATATAGGGCTGGTAGTGTAAGCAAAATGTCAACAAAGAGCGTCCAGCGAAAAGTCAGAGAGGCGGAGATGATTTACTGGACGGCAACTCTGGAGAAAAAACCGGCTTTGAGTAACTAACGAAAGGGCAAAAATGAGATAAGGAGGGAGGCATCTTACGATAATTCAAGGGGAAGCGCATTTACTGTTTGAAGCGAGATCGGGTTGCCTTAGAACGCGTAGTTATAAAGCGAGATTCAGTATAGAAGAACAATGCACATGCTGCGGGGAAGATACGGAAGCGGTGGAGCATGTTCTGACTGAATGTGGAAATATCCACCCAGGTGTACGTTTGTGCACGAGCCTACATGGAGCCTTGGGTTTTAGGGACAACAATGGAAAGCTGAACACACCCGCGATTGAAATAATTAGTAAGAGACGGTTAGAGTATTGGTGGCAGAAAATTAGAGAGAAGGGACAAAGATAAATATTGGGAAAAAATAAGGACAGTCTGCCGTAAAGGGCAGAGAACTGGGCTGAAAATTAACGTTTTTTTTCCTGTGGTAAGATAGATTTTATCGAAGTAGAGGCATTAGGCCAACATAAAAAAAAAACGAAAGAGATTTTTTTGTTGAGACAGGTGGCACACTTCTCACCGCCCCGTTATAAAGGGGACGCTCATAGGATCCATCCATCCATCCATCCATCCATCCATTGCGCACCCAGGATTTCTCTCAGGGGGGGGGGGGGAGGTTGAACTTCTGACAAGATTACAGGAGTGCGGGGGGGAGGGGGCAAGCACAGTGCATAATATGCCATTTCCTTGCTTCAGCTGTAGTAATACAAATACAACAAATAAAACACAACGCGACAACAAATAAAATACCAAATAATAATAATAATAACATTAATTATAATAATAATAATAATAATAATAATAATAATAATAATAATAATAATAATAATAATAATAATAATAATAACATGAATTATGATGATTATTCAGCGTTGTACAGAAAGGTCTTGAAATAACTTGACAAGGCCAAAAAACCGTTCAGTGGAGCAACTGTGCACGTAGAAAATAAACTACAAATTGAACCGACATATGTCGGCTGGCTGGCGGTCGCGCAATGATGTTAAAACTTTATTACTATGGTAGGTAGCGCATACAAACAGGACGCAAGAAAGGCACATGAAGACACCCAGTGCCGTGTGTGTGTTTTCGTGTGCGTTTCTTGTGTCCCGTGTATTTGCACTACCAGTGTAATAAGAAAATGCCATACGAACAAGCCCGCATGCATGGCAACTTGAACTCTTAAAAAACGCTTCAGCTGATAATTTCCTACGCTTCCTTGGAGTCTCGCCAAACTATAAATTTCAAAGCGTACCATAAATATTACTTATAAACTACATAGTATTGATTATAAATAACATGTACAGTTCAATGCAGCACACGTACAGTACAATTCTCAGCTCACGGATAAACTGCATTATAACCACACTTACTGACTTTCCAGCGTAGATTCCCAGGTCACTCCGGCGCATATAGGTTTGGCGGCTGAACCATCCTTAGTAAAAATTGACTGGTCAATGGACGCATGAGACGACGATATCTGCTGAGTTACCGGTTTCTCTATGGACGTAATCGGGCATTCCGGTGTTGTTGCTGCGTCGCTTCAATATGAACACGAAATCCTTTTTGGGTAGTAGGTGAGGATGTGTTCGACAATAGCCTCGTTCGACTGGCGCTTCGGAGAGGGCTTCGGCGAGGTAGGTCATTGCCAACGCAGATTCACGCAGCAAACACGGCCACAAGTTCTAGCAAGCAAACTGAACGTGCACGCATGTGTGCACATCAAACGTTGTAGTTTCCGCCCGATGTACATGCAAAAAAAATCACAGCATATCCACCGAGTGAATGATGATGAGTGGGCGAAGCTACGGAGGTTCATCGGTAAACCGTGAATCTTCCGTGAATTCTGCCCAGTACATCATCACCGACGTGAGATCGGGCGCGTTTATACTAAAGGTTCGATGAGTTATGACGACTTGCAGCGCACTTTAATTTTACATGTACGCTGTGAATTTTCATTGTTTAGAAAACCATTGCTTAGAAAACATCTGGCGTCTTTCGTTAAGCAGCTGGCGTCTTTTCGTTTTGCTTTAGAAACATCTGGCGTTCTTTCGTTTTGCTTTTACAAAACATCTGGCGTCTTTTGTTGGTTTATTTCATCAATCAACGGCGTTTTGAACAAAATTTTTATTGTTTAATCACGCACAGGAGAAATCTCACCAGGCACTACCTTGGAGGTAAAGAATGGCTGCTAATGGGAATGAGAAACAGAAGAAGTCGGCTTTTAGCTAACGCTGCGAATTTTTTATTGTTCAACAACGCACAGGAAAAATCTCCCACCGGCATCCAGGTCAAAGCTTAAGACTGGTTACATACTACGCTACGAGGGACGAACGGGTGCCGCTATAAGGAGCTTCGCCCCTAAAAAGAAGTGGTAAAAAGAATGGGCGAGAGACGTTTACTGAGAAAAAGAAAAGGAAACGTGCCGCCCCAACAGACCTTCCGCACTTTCCCAAGGTTCTTTTTTTCTTACCAGACGTCGTTCAAAACATTTATTCCTTCTGCCACGGCTTCTTGCTCCTCCCATCTTTGCAACGGCCGGACTCCGCATGGCATGCTTAGTGTCACTGTGTGCGTGCGATGCTGCGACAATGGCTGGCGACGCACACACTAGTTGCTCCAAGGGTTGCTCAGAAATGCAGGAACCACTCAATGTGCTTAAACTCGTCGTGTGCTCGTGCTACGCAGCCTCCGTGGGTTCGCGGTCGCTTTGATGAACGAGCCGCTTGCGAGGTGGCCTTTCTTCTCGCCGCACTAACACGTCTCGTTCGTCCGCTGTCAACGAGGTTCAGAAAAAAGTGCGCGACCACTCCGTTGCAGCCATTAAGCGACAGACGGTACCATTCACCAGCAGCCCCGAAGAAAATAGAAAACACGTGCGTCGAAGCTTGGCGGATGGATCAGACGCCGCCGACGCCTTCTTATCTTTAAAATTTGAGTGAGCATTGTCCCGCGTTTCAGAAACCATGCGGTTCCCTCTTCGGAGTTTGAGGAAGGGAAGCACATGAAAAGGGCTTCTTTTCTTGTTCGGCGGGTATGGAAGGGTGCTTCAGGCGGCGGCGGTGCTTGTCGGCAAAAGAACAGAGCATGCAGTGCAAGGGCTTGACCGGAAGGCATGAGTTGAACAGTGAAGGGGGTGGGGAGCTTTTTAGACGGACGCGTCGAAGTGGGTACGCAGATGCCTCTCTCTCTCTCTCTCTCTTTTTCGTTCTTTTTTTTGTGTGCTGTACACAAGGGGTACGTTGCATTGAGCGCGGTTCACGTTGTTTGGGTCGTTAAGATTCATTTCCGGTAGTTGGTTTCAACTGCGAAAACTGTAGTTTAAGGAAAATTGATTCGGCTGTCCGCGTCCTCGGAATCTTCGGCTATGGGGTTGCGATCTCTTGCAAAATTGGGGACGTCGTTCCCGTCTTTCTTTCAGGTTCTCGGTTCAGCTGGCGTCTTGAATTTTCTCTTTCGGCGGCCGGTCGCTGCGAGCGATGGTTTCGATCACTACTCGGATAGTAGAGACTGATGCATTGCTGTGGTGGTGTTGATTGGAAAAGGGGGGGGGGGGGTGCTGGATTTATCAGCTTGCGTCGTGCTTTTGAAAGTGAACTGCTTTCTGAATAAAAGACTTTCCGTAGCTGTTCTTGGTGAGTTTCTTGAATATATCATCTGTTTTTCTTTTGTTTTTTCACGTTGTGCGCTGCAGTATGTTCCGGCTCTTCGCATTAATGTATAAGACTAATATATTCCGCATTTTTGGGGGGTCTGAAGAAAACCGAAGATATCAACTTGTGTAGGTGTTTTTGCAGCGTTTTATTTTCAGGCTACGGGAACATCCAAACACGGCCGAGAGTCTTATGTTTCAAGGGCGAATTGAATTCTCGTTCAATGAAATTTATATGAGAGAGAAAAATTATGACGTAGGATCTCTTGACGATCGAAAAACAGTCGTTTAGACGTATCCGAGAAATATTTTTGGTTGCGGCTGGAGTGAAATGAGAGCTCGTCCCTCGATGTGTTCCATTCTTATATTTGCCGTGGCATGCTCTATTGTAGTAATCAAAGGGGCAAGAAAATAAAAAAGGGGCCAGACTGACAACCCGTGAAAGCATATCTTTTCTTGGAAAACTGCGCCCCGCCACGGTGGTCTAGTGATAAGTTATGGCGCTCGACTGCTGACCCGAAGGTCGCGGGATCGAATCCCGGCCGCGGCGGCTGCATTTTCGATGGAGACGAAAATATGATTGAGGCCCGTGTACTTAGATTTAGGTGCACGTTAAAGAACCCCAGGGGTTCAAAATTTCAGGAGCCCTCCACTACGGCGTCCCCATATCGTGGTTTTGGGACGTTAAACCCCAGATATTATTGGAAAGCTGCTTCCCTGGAAACTTAGGAACGCAGAGCCATAGAGCATGCGGTTTGCGTTTTTTTTTTCAATTTAGGAGTAGATGAGTGAAGAGTGAATACAACACATTTCTAGAGCCAGTCAGGAAAAGTCGACCTCAGGACACCTCTGGATATGAACTTTGGACTCCCGGTGAGAAGGACAGCGGGGCAGTTACGGGGGGGGGGGGGGGTTGGTCGGCCTCAGGGGGGGGTTACAACACCCGAACCCCCCCCCCCGTCGGTGCGCCACTGCATCCATCCATCCTTCCATCCATCCATCCATCCATCCATCCATCCATCCATCCATCCATCTTCGACTTCGTCTGCCTCAACTCGTGCGCTATGCCATGCGGCTCTCCGCGCTGGTCGTACAGCAATGTTTTTAGATTATTTCAGTTTGCAAACTAGCTTCGAGAGGCGGCCAGGTTTTGTCGCCGTCGCGAGAGATGGCGCTGGCGTAGCGTCGAGATTAAAGCCCCTAGATGTTGGAAAGTAGCGGCGCTGTTTTATCCACGCCGCCGCACCCTCGTCGCGCCGTCAACCTCCTCTTTTTTCACCCTCCCTTTCGTGGAGCCGGCAACGCTGAGTGGCTGCGGCGCGCGATACCTCCCAGTCAGGTGACCCTGACGTCACGAAAAGCGCGCGCAAGAAAACTTCGCGCGCTTTTAGTTGCTCGCGCACGCCATGAACCCTCCAGACGTGTGTGTGCGGGTGCATGCGTTTGTATGTGTGCATGTGTGCGCTTGCGTGTGTAGGTGCGTGTGCGCACGTGTTTTTGCGTGTGTGCGAGTGCATGTGCGCGCCTGCGTGTGCGTAGGTTTGTGTAGGTGTGCGCCATGGTGTGCGTGCGCTTGTGTATCTGTCTTCGCACCTGTGCGTGCGCGCACGTACGTGTGTTTGCATGTCGGTATTGGGGCGTGCGTATGTGCGTGTGCGCGCGTATGTGTGTGTATGTGTGCGCCTGTGCGTGCGTGCGCTTGTGTATATTGGCGCGTGTGTATGTGCGTGCGTGTCTATCGTGACTGTACCCGCGTGTGGATGTATATGGTTGCGTGTATCGCGTGTGCATGTATGTACGGGCGTGCGTGCGTATGTATGTGCGTGTCTGTATTGCGTGTGCATGCATGTGCATGCGTGTCTATCGTGACTGTACCCGCGTGTGGATGTATATGGGTGCGTGTATCGCGTGTGCATGTATGTACGGGCGTGCGTGCGTATGTATGTGCGTGTCTGTATTGCGTGTGCATGTATGTGCATGCGTGTCTATCACATGTATATGCGCGTGTGTATGTATGTGCGTGTGTCTGTAGCGCGTGTGTACGCGCGTGTGTCTATGTGCGTTCGTTCGTGTCTGTATCGGGTGTGTATATGTGCATGTGTGTATGTGTATCGTGTGTGTATGCGCGTGCCTGTGTGCCTGTATTGCGTGCGTACGCGCATGTGTATATATATGTTCGTGCGCACGTGTCTGACAGCGGCATTGGCACAAAAAGGCTTCCGGCCAACTAATTTCGAGCAATTCAAGTAAACCACCGAATTTCTTCTTGGCTACCTTCTTTGAGCTCATCAAGACAACAATTAGAAACGAAATTCTCGACTATACTTTATGCTGCATACATTACATGCGCTTAATACAACTCCGCGTTACGGACAGCCGAAGCGGCGACGGGGAAGTAAACCGCTCTGCCAGCAGTTGGTATACTCGTTTTTTTTTCGAAACGCATTCGCGTGTATTTATCGAAGCGTCTTAAAAATATATATTTGTCATTATGTCCTGAGAAGGCGCTGCGATCGCCGAGGTGTGCGGGCGTGCCCACATCGGCTCTGGTTTTTGCAACAGATTTCGCAGCGATTTCTCATGAGTTCCGCCCTACAATTCATACCAACCGATCTGTGAAGTTACGGGGAATCCGAGGACGTCTATTCTTCAGGTGTGCTGCCTTTTTTGCCAGTGCTACGAACGATTTCGTGTCATAGCCACGCCGACGCCACGCTAAGCCTAGGCGTGCGCGCCAACTGCTCGGCCAACAGGCGCGCCGGCTGCGCGGCGTGTCTCCGCGCGAGCTCTTCAACCGAATACGTGCCGTGCACCCCAGCGAACGGAAGATGGAAGTTCACGTGGTTGGAGAAAACATATCCCAAGATGAACTTACCGCCGAAATGGGATGGCAGACAGCCCGCTCTCGTCGCTCCGAAGTGCAACGTGGCAAGAACCCACCTCTCGGCAACGCCCCCTCGTCACAAAACTCTCTTTCCAGCTCTAAACCTGAGAAGAACATCAAGTCGCAGGTCCTCAAGGCAGGCCGCATGCCCCAGTTACCCAAGGATGAAATCAGGATTATCGTCAGACCGAAAGGCGGGCTCAACATCAACAAGGTCGGCAGCCTCACCGTGACTGCAGCCATTTTTCAAGCTACACAACTCACCCCCGAAGAACGACAACACGACACGATCTGTCCTAACGTGCAACAAAATATCGTCGTAGTCAGTACGCCACGTCAACTCAATGCCGAATGGTATGTTCGAATGAAGTCTATACAAGTGAACGGTGTCATTCACGAGATCAACGCCTACAAGGCTGCCCCGGACAACACGACGAAAGGGGTCATCCGCGGTATACCCCTCACCGAAAATGCCCAAATGATAGATGCCAACATAGTTAACGACCGTAACCCTCTGGCCCTGGCTGCCAAGCGCATTGCCTCTACCACAGCAGTGATCATCGCATTCGACGGTCCACGAGTACCACGCCTTGTCCGCTACGGCGCGACGCTCATCCCGTGCTCCCTCTACAGGAAGCAAATCGATATATGCTACCAATGTGGTCGCCTCGGGCATCGCATGGACGTATGCCCGCACCCGGACAACAAAATCTGCAGATGCTGTGGAGTTCGGAACCCAGACCGTGAACACCAGTGTTCTCTCAAGTGTACTCTGTGCGGGGGCTCCCACCTCACCGCGGACAAAACGTGTAACGCCAAGTACAAGACACCGTATGTCATCCGGAAACGACTTTGGGAACGACGTATGGCGCAAGAGAGTTCTACTCAGCCGAACGACCCCCCTCTCAGGGAATCCAAGAAGCCCTCCAGATCTCGCTCCCGCCCTGGAGCTGGCCGATCCAGGTCAAGATCCCGATCGACACCAAGAGGCCACCCGACTACCGACAAGGTGAGCTTCGCAGAGGCTGTGCAAGGCGTCTCGCGAGAGGGTCCGATAGCAACCCCCACACCTACACCACCAGCAGACAACGCAGTTATTAACGAACTTAGAAAAGAGAACGCAGCCTTGCGTGACCTAATAAATAAACTCACACAGGAGGTGCAAAGCCTCAAACAAGACAGGTCCCAGGCCACTGTTGAACCCCCAGAAACCTCCAGCTCTCTCTTGACGGAAGAGTCCTTGACGCCAGCTCCCAAGAAGAGGGCCCTCCGACAGCAGGACGGTAGCTTCACAGGGCAGGCACGTTCGGAAATCAAAGACATGCTCACGTCGCTACAAGGCGCCGTAGAAAATCTTCAGACTGTAATGCTCGCACTCACTCAAAGGGTCACCGCCCTAGAGAGCAATTTCCAAAGCGTTGTCGCAGCAGTCAATACCGTCACCCCCTCAGTAGACATGGACACGAGTGGAGTCAATCAACACTCCCTCGCCCAGCCACTGGCGGTCTCATCCACCCACCATCATGGCTCTTGCTAATACGGACATGGTTATATGGCAGTGGAACTGCCGAGGCTATTTCAACAAACAACCCGTACTACGACAACACATTCACACACTACCTCGGACACCAGACGTTCTCATGCTCCAAGAAACACACAACGCTCCAGTCACCCTTCCTGGCTACCAGTCTCTCACCGCGGAAACCTCTCAGCACGGAGTGTCTACACTCGTTAGAAAGAAAATCTCGGTAATCGAGCACGACTTGCACGACCGTCGCACGGAACATCTTCTCGTCGAACTGATCCCAAATAAACGGCGTGCAACTAGCATTTTCATCCTGAATGTCTACAATGCCCCTCAACAGCATCAGCACCGTTTCCTATCACTATTCAAGAAAGCTCTTAACGTCGCCGGTCGCAACCCCCTCGTAATTGGCGGTGACTTCAATGCCCCGCAAACGGGCTGGGGTTATAAACACAGCTCCATAAAGGGCCGCAACTTATGGCAAGATTCTCATGATCACCGACCCGTCCTTCCCAACACGCCTCGGCACATCCACAGCCCGAGATACGACACCCGACCTCACTTTCACGAAAAACACGGTGAATGCTCAGTGGCGCAACACCCACTCGGACCTAGGCAGTGATCACTCGATTATAGAAATCAGAATCCCACAACTCACAGCTTCGCCAACGACACCACGGGAGTTCACCTGGGTGGACTGGGACGCTTTCCGCAAACGCCGCGTAACGAAGCCGACCGACTCATCTATCTCGAATATCGAATCATGGTCGCGAAGTCTTCAGGAAGATGTCCAAAAGGCTACACGTAGAATTCAAACCAACGTCCCGACTGAAAGAATGGATAGTCGACTCGCCCATCTCATTGAGGCCAAGGCTTCTATCCTCAATCGTTGGAAGGGACAGAGATTAAACAAACGACTCAGAAAGAAGATATCTGAAATCAATAAGAGTATCGAGGAACATTGCCGGGTTCTCAATCACCAGCAATGGGCAGAACTCTGCAGCTCCTTGGACGGCCAACTCCATACCTCGCGTACGTGGAAAATTCTCAAACACCTTCTCGACGGCACCACAACCAGAACTCATCAACAAGACCGGCTAACCAAACTAATATTCCATGAAACCAAAGCATACGGCAAGGACCACGTAATCAGAACACTCTGCCAAAAGTACATCCCTACAGGCCCTTCGCTGACTCACGCACCGTACGCGGGGTCACCCAATGCCGCCCTAGACGAGGATTTTACTGTAGCCGAGATCTACACCGTCCTTCACAAGCTGAACAGCCGATCGGCCCCCAGTCCGGATGGCGTCACCAACAAAACCCTGAGGAACCTTGACGACCCATCTGTAGAACTGCTCACCGATTACATCAAGGATTGTTGGCGCCAGGGGTCCATCCCCCGACAATGGAAAACTGCCAAAATAGTTCTTATTCCCAAGTCAGGCAAGGCGTCTAGTCTCGAAAACCTTCGGCCCATCTCCTTAACCTCATCCGTGGGCAAGGTCATGGAGCACGCGCTCCTTAACCGAGTGAACTCTCACCTCGAGGATACGGCAGCCTACCCGCATTCCATCATCGGTTTTAGGGCACACCTGTCAACGCAGGATGCCATGCTCCAACTGAAGCACCGAATCCTCGATGGCAAATCCCGCCATACGAAAGACATCCTGGGACTAGACCTTGAGCGCGCTTTTGACAATGTTGCTCACTCCACAATACTAGAGCGCATTTCACAACTTAACCTCGGAGAACGCACCTATAATTATGTCCGGGACTTTCTCTCAGATCGACGAGCGTACCTTGTGGCCGGGGACATCAGATCCGACGAGCACACTCTTGGATGCTTGGGCACCCCACAAGGATCTGTCATATCGCCGATGCTTTTTAACCTGGTCATGATTGGCCTGGCGCAGAAGCTCCAGGAACATGACGACATTGAACACACAATCTATGCGGACGATATAACCATCTGGGCGACCAAGGGCAGCGATGGTCAAATTGAAGCAGCGTTACAAGAGGCCATCGATATAGTTGAGAATTATCTACAAAATACAGGCCTCAGATGTTCCCCAAACAAATCGGAACTTCTACTGTATCGCCCTACACTCCGTGGTCGCCCCCTTCGGACCTCCACCTCAAAACGCACTTACGAAGAGATCCACCTCCATACGCAGGATGGAGGCACCATACCAGTGGTCTCAACCATCAGGATCCTAGGCATGACTATCGAGTCAAACGGTGCGAACGCCACGGCAGTCACTAAGATCCTTCGCCAAACAGCCAATACATCGCGTCTCCTCAAACGCGTAACAAACAGGAGACAGGGCATGAAGGAGGATAGTCTCATTCGCCTCGTTCACTCCTTCGTCATCTGCCACATCACATATGTCGCCGCTTTCCACAATTGGTATAAGGCAGAAAAAGAAAAGCTCAATATCATCATCCGCAGTGCCTACAAACTTGCCCTAGGACTGCCGACCAACACAAGCACAGACCTTTTACTTCAATTAGGTGTGCACAATACTCTCGACGAACTGATTGAGGCCCAACGCCGTTCACACCTAGAGAGGCTCACACTTACTGAAACTGGCAGGCACATATTGGATAAACTCGGCATCAACTATCATCGACAGCACGGGGATAAGCACTCAATCCCAGGGAGCCTCCGAGCCTGTTTACACATCGACCCAATTCCCAAGAACATGCATCCCGAATTTAACAAGGAACGGCGCAAGGCACGGGCAACGTCCCTTATGAAAGCTTATGGAGAAACAAACGGCGTCAGCTTTGTGGACGCGGCTGAATACCAGGGCGGACATCGCTTCGTGGCGATAACTACCACTGGCGGAACGCTACGTCATGCAGCCAGCGTCATCTCTCCAAATGCCGAAACTGCCGAGGAGGTCGCCATAGCATTAGCTATGCTTAATCCGAACTGCCATACAATTGTAAGCGACTCTCGCACAGCCATCAGCAACTATGCCAAAGGAAGAGTCTCCCCTCAAGCACTGCGCATTCTACACCAAACGACTCGTACACACGAAAACCAAGTTACTCTCGTCTGGTTCTCAGCGCACGCAGGCGACGTCCACCCGCATCTCACCAACCTCAACGAGGTAGCACACTCCGCTGCACGAGGTCTAGTCAACCGTGCCGGAGGCCGCATAGGTGAGGGCGTTGACCGCGATCGTCTCAACAGTTATAACGACCTTACGAAGTCATTTTACCTTTCCCGAAGAATCTTCCCTCCACCTAACCACAAGCTATGCCGAGCTCAGGCCACTACCTTACGCCTGCTACAAACAAACTCCTACCCGTCACTTTCCCGATATCACAAGATTTACCCCGACATATACACTACGAACATTTGTAAGACATGCAAGACACAGGTAGCATCGCTCCCTCACATGCTGTGGGAGTGTGCCGTCCAGTACCAGAATGTTACTACCGAGACCCTCTCGTCGAGATGGTGCGCTGCCCTGCACAGCTCCCACCTCGACGATCAGCTATGGGCCATCCAGCAAGCCCGCGAGGCGGCGAAGAGGCAAGACCTCGACGTCCCCACGTGGGAGGCCTAGGCCAAGGCGCTTAAACTGCTGGTTGACAATAAAGTTCATTCCTCCTCCTCCTCCTCATTGTCCTATAGGAAGCCCAATTTCGTCACGACGGTTTTTAAGCGACAGATTCTCATTTAATGCTTCAAAGGGCCGAATAAACAAGCGCGCGCGGTGATTCTAATGCGGCGGCAGCGAGCCAGTGGAGGGTTCAGCGTGCCGTGCGCACCGGGCCGGCCAGGGGAGGGAAGAAATCCGAGGAGAATTGAGGAGGAAAACGCGCGCGCGGAGGAGAGTGTCGCTACTTTCAAAATCAAGGGGCTTTAGTCGAGATTAGAGTGCCTAGAAGCACTCTAGGTGCCTCGATGCGCGCCCCCGCTTAGAGTGGTGTCAGCCTTTGAAAGGGCAGATGGCGCCTCCTCGGCCTTGGCGGCAGCGTGGCCGCCATTTTGAATCCCCCGCCTGGTCACTGTGCGTTGCGCGCGTGCTGTTCAGGGCTTAAAGTCAGGGGGGGCGGGGGGCCCGGCCCCCTCCATTTTTTAAGCAGGGGCCCGGCCCCCCTTCGGCAGTCCGACAGTAGTACTGCGGCACCCATTTGACAAGTGTTGGAGTTGAATATTTTGGCAGTAGTGCTTTGTGCGGGGAAATTATACTCTGCAAATTTCCAAATAATGATTTAATCGCGAATGTTTGGTTGATGGGGTGTCAGCAGAACAGAAGAAAGCAGGTATCGTCGTACTGCTGAATGCAATTAACTGAAACACTACACACCACGGGCAACGCCTCCTGAAATCACGGGTCACCACCCTGTTCGACAGAGCGTCTTGGTACAGCGTACTGTTTCACGAGGCACCAGAGTGTGAAGCTACCTGCTCGTGAATCAGTAATGGTTCACCTTGGTCTGTTTAGCTTGCCACTCAATTTTCATTCTTTTAGTTGTGCATCACAAGTCTGCTGCAAATTCAAAGACGCATGTATTTGGCCTACTTTATTAGGCAAGTGGTAGTGAAAATAAAATATAGCATTGTCGTGCTTGAGGTTCTGAATTGAGTGAGTCAACTGATGTTACTTATTTTGGAGCTCACATGTTTAAGCCTTTACATCCCGATTTATTTTTGAGAAATCGTTCCCAAAATAATTTCATTTATTGCTTGATTGGATTGAAATGTTGAATGAATGCCCGAAATGCATTCGGAATAATATATGTACTTGTATAGCATTCATAAGCATTTGTTCAGTTCGAGAGACAGTTGGCTTCACTGCACTGTGATCATCACAAACACCTCTCTCAACGCTTAATCTATAGCATAGAGTTTCTTACAATAATACCTAGAGGGGAATCTGGCGCTAGTGTCTACGCGGGCTCCTTGAGCGGTGCTTCAACCACCATGGAACCATGGGAATGATGGGAAGTACAGGCTTCGGATTTGCTTCGGATGGATTAGGTTCTTGAGATTCGCAACGCTTGTTTGCCGAGTGTAAAACAAAGCGATATGAAGTTATTTCCAATTAAAACTTGCTTCATTCTTTTGTATGTAAAACTTATTTCAAAAAGAGACGCCGTAGTGGAGGGCTCCGGAAATTTAGACCACCTGGGGTTCTTTAACGTGCACCTAAATCTAAGTACACGAGCCTCAAACATTTTCGCCTCCATCGAAAATGCAGCCGCCGCGGCCGGCTATATATTGCCACGGCTGCCTCTTCTTTTATTTTGATGTGTTTGAGTTGTGACAATATATATATATATATATATATATATATATATATATATATATATATATATATATATATATATATATATATATATATATATATATATATATATATATATATAAGGTTTAAATACGGAAGAGTAACTTCGGTTGCCGCAAGGTTATAAGTATAAAAGTATATGCGCCTTCATAAAAACAACTGTTTATTTTGTCTACGTTTCGACGGGAGCCCCGTCTTCTTCAGGACATAATATTTACAGCGTGTGTGTGTCTTCTTATAGCATGTTGAGAGTGGAGGGGAAAGGACAGAAAGGAAGGGAAATAGGAACGTAACAAGTAACGGAGAAAAAGGGGGGGACACAAACCATTTTCTTCGGGAAAATGGTTTGTGTCGCGCAAGAAAGACTCATGTGTGGGTGGTGTTTTTGATTAAAGAGTCAATATAACCTTGGTCGACCAATTATATCAGGAACGGGAACATTAAAGGGGTCATGAACCACTTTTCCAAGTAATGATCTAATGACCTCAGTATCGGAGTGTACTGCCTCCCGAATGGATTGCCGCAAAAATTTCTCGAATCGGTCAAGAATCAGCGGAGTTACGGGGGTTTTGCGCACGCTCCCAGCGCTTTCTCTCTTTTCTCGTGCCGACGAGCGCACTGGAAGCTAGACAGGGAGGGATGGCATGGGGGAAAGAAGTTACGTCAGCGCGCGTCATGAAACGCGATCGCTCTCCCGCTGTGATTCGCTTGCGCGAGTGCGGCTACCGTGTACTGAGGAGTGCGGGGCCGGCAAGTGGCGGCACCCCGCGGCAAGAAGCGCATCTGATCCGAACGCCGCTCTCGATTTACGTCGGCTATCGGCCAATAAGCATGCTATGTCTCTTGCGACGTAAACGGACAGATCCGCGACGTAAACGGACAGACGCCCCGCCCACCGACGAGAGTGAGAACCGGCCTCTGTTTGAAAAGAGGGTGCCTGGGGAAACGGCAACTTCGCGCTCCGCTTGTGGCCATTACGCGGCGCGCACGACTGTAATATTTGGCAGAGCAGTTCATAGCCGTGTCAGCTTTCCGCAGGATGTGTTTTTTGAACAAGCCCAAGGGGTGCTTCATGACCCCTTTAACTGAACCCATATCTAGCTATATTGACTCTTTAATCAAAAACATACCACACACACATGAGTCTTTCTTGCGCGACACAAACCATTTTCTTCGGGAAATATCGGACGTAAAATTTCCAGACGGCGCATTCCTGGTAACGTTGGACGTTAGTTCACTCCACACGAATATACCACATGACGATGGTATCAGGGCACTTGTAGAATCATATGGCAACCACAACCCTGACGCATATCCCAGCAAAAAGGTAATTGAAATTTTAACCCGACTTGTCCTCGAACTGAACAGCTTCGAATTTAACAACCAGTACTACCTTCAAATCAGCGGCACGGCAATGGGTACAAGAATGGCCCCAAACTACGCTAACATATTCATGCATCACGTAGAGTCCAATTTCCTTTCAGGCTGTGATATCAGACCTTCATTCTATAAACGGTACCTAGACGACATATTCATGATTTGGACTGATTCAGAAAACGAACTCCTCAAATTCATACATGCATTTAACCAAGCACACCCCAGCATCTCTTTTACGTACTCCTACTCTAACACTGAAATACGCTTCCTGGATGTACACATTCGAATAGAGGATGGCGCGTTGGTCAATAGTGTATACAGAAAACCTACGGACAGGCAACGGTACCTGCACTTCAAAAGCTGCCACCCGCGCCACTGCAAGACCAGTATTCCCTGTTCTCAAGCACACAGATTCAAAAGAATCTGCTCTCGCTCTGAGGATTTCCAAAAAAAAACACCGCACGTATGCGCGAGGTACTCCTCCATAAAGAATACCCACCAGCTATCATTGATGACGCGATCAAAAAAGCGGCAAATCTGGACCGCCAGACTTTACTACACCAACAAAAAGATACCGATCAGCAGCGCAAGAAAAATCTTGTATTAACTTTCACAAACAACCCACCCAACATTAATAAGATCTTAAAAAAACACTTCAACATATTGGAACAGAGCAAGCGACTATCCAAAATTTTCACTTCCCCTCTGGTATACAGGCGGCCAAGAATTATCAGGGATCATTTAATAAATTCAAAGATAGGTACAAAGCCCCAAATCGGGTGTCGCCCTTGCGGAAAAGGAAGATGCAAAGTATGCAAACACATGCAGACAACAACCGTGGCGGAAAGCACACACTCAAATTTTAAGCACAAAAGAAGTGGTGCACTCGACTGCGACTCAAACAACGTCCTATACCTTTTGGAATGTGGGGTATGTAACATGCAATACGTAGGCCAGACAGACACGCCTTTTAGAATTAGATTCAACAACCATCGGTCACATGTACGTTCCCTGCCTGGCCTTCCACTTTCTAAACATGTCGCATTGAAAGATCACAGTTTCGAGGGTATCAAGGTTACGCTCTTGGAAAACAATTTTCGAACAACCAGAGAAAGGGAGCAACGTGAATCATACTTTACATACAAATTCGACACGATAAAAAGTGGAATAAATGAACACCCGGGAACCCTCTCCGCATTACGATCATTAAAAAGCGCAAACGCCATTCTCTAATCAGTCCCCGGCCCCTTGCCGCCCAGTGCGAGCATAATAATGTTTTGAATGATAGCGCTCCTCGGTGCAGCCTTGAGCTTATGCATCTCACTAACCAGGATTCATCTGCCACTTCAATCACTGCCGGCATGCACAGATAAGTGGTCCCGGACGTCGTACAGTGTAGTGTACACCGTACAGCACTGCACTTAAACTGTCATTACACGAACAAGCTTTTAGTCCGCCTTTTTCCTTTACAACCCTCACGTTTTTCTACATCTTTTCCTTTTCCAAAAAGAGCCGATGCGCTTAATAAATATTGACGACGCGGCAACACTACCGGCCACTTCGGGTCTTACACCCAGGCCGACACGGAAAAGTATACGCTGAAAGCCCTCACTCTCCACCCCACCAATTACTTCAACGCGGTAAACGACGAAGAAGGACGTCAAAAATGCCACCCGTGGCCCCACACCGGAAAGTGCCATACTAGATGCGCGGGGTCATTACATTGCCCGTTTGGAGGAAGGTGGGTGCGCAGAGGTCATTGTTGTCGCTACCTAAACGAACACAATGTCCGCGTCAAGCAAAACCCTTCTTACTGACCTTCCTGACTTTTCTTTTTTTTTGTATTGCTGTTATTGTTGTTGTTGTTGTCGTGGTTCCCCCCCCCCCTTTTTCTCCGTTACTTGTTACGTTCCTATTTCCCTTCCTTTCTGTCCTTTCCCCTCCACTCGCAACATGCTATAAGAGGACACACACACGCTGTAAATATTGTGATGTCCTGAAGAAGACGGGGCTCCCGTCGAAACGTAAAACATGAAAGACTTGACGCCGCTAAGTAGTGCCATGCGCATAGGCGTATCTACCGGGGGGGGGGGGCAAGGGGGGCGCTAGCCCCCCCCCCCCCCACTGAGAAATGTCGGGGGAGGGCGGAGCCCCCCCCCCACTTTCGACAGTGGTTATTGTCGCCTGCAGAGTGGAAAACTAACAAGTCAGGCAAAGTTTTACTTGAACGCAGCAATAACGTATTATTGTAATAAAATTTATCCTACGACTCTGCTGTGACGACTCTCCTCCGTGTGTCATGACCACGCACTTTAGGACTCCCTGTGGTGCGGGCTGCCTATTCCACGCTTGTGCGCCTTGCGCTCGAGCATTGCAGAGGAGGCTATCGCTCAGCAGGGGCTCTATAACAACAGCAACCTGTCATGATTTTATTTTGTTCTGCGTGGCCTGAAATTTGAGTAATCGGCGACGCAAATATGGGCGAGAACCAGTAAACGTTTTAAGCCCGATCAAACGCTCTCCTTTTTCAGGAAATTCAGTTTCTTTCTTTGCAAACGAAGAGCATCGCCACTGCTCCATATTCAAGCTGCTGTGAGTTGATGTGTGCAGAAGTGTCCAGTATTTTAGTTGTGCCTAGCCAGGACAGCTAAAATAGATTCCCACTTTAGTCTCCGATTAGCCTGCTTCACTTGGCTTATCATATGGTAGGCTGCAGCGATCCTGGCGGCTTGTAACAAGGCAGTGGACTCGAGCACATTGAGAAGCCCAGCTTTCAAGTTTGCCCCGGCCGTTACTTGATCTACCTGAATAGGGAGATGATCAGCGTCCACAGTTTTCTGGACTAAGAAGGCTGCCTACCCGCAAAGGATTGTGTCTGTTCCTAATAATGTTTATTTCTTTCTCTCTCGCTCTCTCTACCTCTTTGTCAGCAACGATGCGTTCACAGAGAGTTGTACAGGCGCAAAAACAGCTCAACATCGTTATACTACAACTGAAAGTATCTATTATACACATATGAATCCATGTCGCCCGCTGCTATAAGCAGCCGCTGCCAATGCGATTGGCGGGCAGCCTTCTTAAATTACGTTCAGAAAGAGACACTGTCTGGCTGTTCCGAAAAAAATGAGTTATTGTTCAGCACAGTAATGTGCTGCTTATTGTGCACACTTCATTTTAACGCTGCCAGTTTTCGCAGACTTGTGACGTCGCGTAACAAGGAGGCGATTTTATGGCACATTGAAAATTTTTGACGAATAGCGAAGAACCAATGTCCAAAAATACGCCGTATTGAAAATAGTTCATTATTATTATTTTTTACGCAATCATGCACGTGGTAATTACGCGGTGGATCCCTTACGCGTCATTTGTTGCGTCGCTTTACGAGCAGGTGCTGTGAGCATGACCCAGAAAATTTCTACCAATCATTAACAGCTAACGACCTATACGGAAGGAAACAATGCGGGGTAGTTTAATGTTATATTCGCCCACATTTTTTCAAGGAAAATTTGAGCTTACACAGTTTACGTAGGCTATTTACTTGGAGGAATCGGAGGGGTGGAGTAAAGGGCCACTACACCGCCCCCACCCAAGCTGGGAAAAGTAGGAGGGGAAGGAACGACACCTAGTATATAGATTCGTAGTCATTTATAATCTTATAGCTATACACAACCCGCCCAATGTGGTTTGCTTAAGCATTATTCGACTGAACTTGGTCTTCTTCTTAAGAAAGACTTTATATTAGAGGGCTCTAACAGTAAAGAAACTGGCACTCGGCTTATCCTGAAGACTTCTGCGAAGTACCTTGCTTTGTCAGCCACATGTTTTGTTTAATAAGTGAGAATTTAAGGTACTAGAGTTCTTTAAGGTACATAGCAGGTTCTTCATACTCATCGTATCTACAACGCCAAACTAAAACTGGGAAGTTTGCTGATGCAATGCTCAGATGATCAGGTTAAATTTGGGTGTACTTTTTAAAATTCATGGTAATATTTCCAAAATGTTATTAAACACTGCTGTGTTGTCGCGGTATAGGGCGGCCCAGCCTGCACAATCCGTTTGTGCAGATTCTTCCTTGATTTAAAACAAAAATAAGCAAGTCATCTGATCAGCTCTATGAATATCATCACCGTACATATATATACACGGCGGACAGAGTGAGCGACGCCAGCCCCCCCACTCGCGAACGAGTTAGTACGCCACTGGCCATGCGTGAAACGTTGAGTTTAGTGGCGGCGCCTGAGTGGCGTGAAACCGTGGCGCGGGTTTGTACAACGTGCAAGAACTTTCTCGTTAAGCAGAACATTCCGCTCTTTAGCGTTACCAGTGGGTATCGTTACCCGGCCATGCCGCCAGGTCTACCGGTTCTGAACAATGTGGCCGAATGTGTGTCATTGGAGCAGCAGTAAGCATGACAATCAAGCTAATCCTAGACAATCTGGAAAGCTCAGAATAATCAGCTGAACCTTTGCTAATGCTACGTATATCCTGGCACAGCCGAGCTAAGCCACTGCAATTTTTTCATCCAACGGCCGTGACTAGCCGCTGTCTAAGGTGGCGCTGTGCAAGTAGACTACGGGAAGCTGGCGCTGAACGGCCGCTCGTATCACGAAGCTCACGAATTCGTGTTTGCATCCGAGTTTAATTGCATTTGTGCTTCTTGCAGGCCTTCACAGGTACAGGGGGATGGAAAGAAACGCGAACGTAGCGGCGCGCTGTTTTCATCACGCTCTAACCGTGGTGGCAATAAAAAGATGCTAGATGTTTTTTTAACACGAAAGTATTTTATGCCGGGGTCCACCAAGTACTTCCGTCACGGTTATGACGTTGATACAATGGACGCCAACGAGTGAGAAAGAAAAAAACTAAGAAAAAGATCCGCTGCTCAAAATCGAACCCACGACTTTGCGGCCGCGACGGTAAGCGCCAACTTGGCAGATGACGGACACTCCACAAACGCGCCTTTATATCTTTCACATATCCTCTTTCGCACGGTACTCTCTGTTGTCGGTGTAGGTAGGCGGAGCGGAGAGGGGCGGTGCCGCCGTCTGTGAGAGGTAAAACGAAGTAATGCGTCACGATCGACATTTGCTAGCGCTTACTTCGAGATTGCGCGCGATAACGGAGGTCACTGACCACGCTGGCGTCGCCGAGGGAACCTAGGCGCAGTTTACGTTCTTTGCCTTTCGCTTCGTGTTAGCGTGCGCAGTCTCATCGGAGTAGTGCAAGTTCCACATGCACCAACGGGATTTCTTCGCCGCCGACTGCTTCGATTGCGAGAGCACCGACTAACAAAACTGCTGCAATACGCGTTGCAAAAAGGACGCGATTTCGACGAACGAATGTCGTGCCTGGTGGAGCGAGACAGAGGCCAGGGGGACGCACGCGTTTGCGGCTCAAGCTACTGTGTTGCTGAAGCCTCCCGTGCTGCTGAAGCGCAGTGTGGTAGTGTATGCATGAACGCAAGGCGTCGGTTACCCATTACTAGTAAGCGCACACCGTGCCGCTTCTCTCCTTAATTGACGACGTTATGAAGAAGTGGCTGAAGTGCATATCGGGTACCAGTGTTGATTATGAGCTTGTTGATGTCATCTTTACGCGCGATTCACGACTCGCTGATTCCAAATATATGTTCACAACTTCAGCTACCACAACGGTTTAATCATGATCATGGGCTTTAGTCGTCGCGATGGAGACATGCCACTAGGCGTCAACATGGGCGCATCGACGCCAAACGGTGCTATAGCTGCCAAACACCAATAGACATTGTAGAAGCTATCATACATCACTACACGATAAGCACAACTTCTGTGAAGACACGTTTCACTTTCGTGTTATACCGATTCCTATGACGCAGGGATCAGCCATGTTTTTTTATATTTCGCGGGCCCCCGCAGTAAGCCGAAAAACACTAAAACCTGCCTAATCGGTTAACGCAGCACGTTGTGGGGCTAGTAGGTGACGCACATTTTTCTTTTTGAAAGACACCCAGCGCTAAACTTTTAACACAAGCACAAAGACATGACGGGACGGGCACTGTACTCCAACTAAGTTTATTGAAAACCGGACGCTTTCTAAAACGATCTACAACTTTCTAATTAGAATTTTGGCTCACCTTTGTTGCTTTTGCAGTTTGTTAATTAGCCTTGCCTAAATATGAAATAAAGCAGAACACCAAAAATAGTGCGACTTACTAGATGCAATGGTCGGCAACATGCATTTGGTCATGTCGTCATAAAGTGCGTCGGCATATTTTTAAGTTCCGGTAAGTGCGCGACTAATAGAATACCTTGATGTTCTACTTTAAAAGGCGAGTCAATAAATCTTGTGCGTATTTGGGTACTTTGTTTCTGTGCCCATAAAACCTCAGCAGCAACGTGGAAGACCCACTGCTTCGCTGCAGCTGCATTCCCAATGCAGTCTATTTTCAAATTTTTACGAAGATTTAAATTCAAGGAAGCTTTATTACTCCACACTGAAGACAAACCATACTGAAGACAAGCTATCCATGTCATGCCTTTATAATGATGCCATATACAGCGGCACCGGATTTCGATCAATGAGGCTTGTAATGCTCGCGTTGTAATCACTTCAGCAGCAAGGACTATGATAAAACTAAGGCTAAACAAAAAAACTTCAACACTGCGAAATAAAAACAAGAGTCAATACTTGTAAAGATGCCAGAGTCTTCTTACAAAATCGATTGGTGGCACTCGTACACAGCAAAAAGGTTTCAAAGAAGATCAGGCGACATATTCTTGGCTCATCCACTGCCATGTACTAAGATTACCAGACGGAAATATGGCACTGCAGTCATTAAGCCTCCATAGGTAGAATGATTTGGTCTGGACACGTGGAGGGTATTGTAACTTCTTTTACTGTTCTTCGTGGCTTAAGGTGCTAGGCTAACACTGTTTTGAGACAGAAAAACATATCAAACATGACACGAGGACCCACTACTGGCCCTATTCTAGTGTTGTCCTTGTTCCTTTTGTGCTACGGTTTTTTCTTATCACGACATAAACCAACTCACTCAACAAAGTGTTTTAATAAGATTGTTTTTAAAGTTGATGATTGGTGTCATTACGATTCCCATGCTAAGCGAACTTGCGATGCTTTCATATATGTAGTTGGAAAACCATGATTTGGCTTAGCGAATGAGACTCATAACATGCACTTATTTCTCATATTTCAAACAACAATATTTGTCCACTGTCTTTTCGAATCCACACACTGATGGAGCTTCAGGTTAAGTAAGAATATGTAGCCATCTGGCCAATCTGTGACAAAAAACAAAGAAGCTTCAGAAGCAACGCAAGAGACCACAAAGTCATTTCAAACCTCATGGTTGAAGTTTAGGGAAATTCATGCTCTGCCCATCAATTCCACGATGGCGAGCATTGTGGTTGGCAGCCACTAGCACCAGACTCCTCCTGTCGCGCTCTCTGCATGAATAAACTATATAGTCCACACTGGCTTGATGACGTTGCTTGCGATGCTGTCCCATCCGCAGACATCTTGGTGCGGCAGGGGCTCCAGGCTCTGATGCCTTCAAGCTGTGAGTTGGTCGGGCCATTTCTTGACTATGGGAGTTGGGCCTTTTCTCGGCACTTCTGCATCAGGGCTCGCAGCAGAAACTGCTTCCTCGACAGCTCTCGAACATGCTGCAATGGGCACAATGAGCTTAGTGAATCTGAGACATTTAACACAGTGAAATGACTACAACAATGCGCTAAATCTTTGTGCACATGCACCAACTTGGCCAAAGCTTAAAGGGGTGGTGCCATCAAATTTTGAGGCTATAAGAAGCCTGTTGTGGGTTTCCTCTGTATGCAAGGACATTCCACACGAAGGGTCGGACACAGCAAACGTTTAGAATATATTTTAATTTACTTCCAAAGTGTACCTAAATGCCCATTCTCCCGATCGAAACCCATCGCTAGCGCGCCAACACTGACGTAGATCTGTAGGATGGGCAACGAAAGTTGTAGTGACGTCACACCAAATCTGCTGTAGTAACGTGAGTGACCTCCGGACCTCCGCCACTTCCGCAACGTACGTACCGGCTGTAGTGAACTAGAATATATTCTAGTTCACTATAGTACCGGCAAAGCATCGGTTGCTACATCACTCGCCGAGTTTCGATCGCTTCCTGGCTAAGTGCGTCACAGCCTTGTGTGGTCACGTGACCACGCCTCCTACACTTCTACGTCACTGCCCAACCTCGGCGCCCAGAAACCGAAACCGAAAGTTGTGCACATCAAAAGGCGATATTAAATTATTTAGCGAGAATACATGAATCTTGGTGCGTGCATCATGCCTCCTGGAGCTATAGGAAACGCTTACAGCAAAGAACGCGCAAGCCACAAATTTGGTGGCACTACCCCTTTAAGGCCGAGATATACCAGGCCATGCGTGGCGATGTCAGATACGCCAGATATACGCATTTTTCGATGGCAGCCAGTTCCACAATCTACAGGCCGGCGCGTGCCGTGCCGCGGAAGTCCGCTGTGGAGCGGTGCATACACATTATCAGCAGCGAGTCTGTCTCTCTATGTTCTATGGTTGTCGTGCATACTTTTTCTCGCTCTCTGCTTGCATACCCGTGATTTTCTGTTGATGCGCCAATTCAGTTTTTTTTAGGGGCGTAGCTCCTCTTAGTCTAACCTTGTCACGTTTCCGTTGTCCGGCGTCACCGGCGCAAACGGCAGTATCTCCCGTATAATGCAATAGATGGCGCTGTCTCATAGAAGTACATACAAACTGCAGTTCAGGGACAATATTCTAGATGGCGCTGCACACAATCTGAGTCGTCATCACCATTTCTCGTCTCATTTCCTAGATGGCGTTGGTCCAATAGAATTGTGTGCAATATGGCGCTTGTGTGAATCGACACTAGATGGCGCTAGAAGTGCCGCTGCTCCCCGATTGGCTGCTGCGCGGGGATGCGCGGGGAACTAGCGCCTCTCTCATTCTCCTGGATCGTCGCCGTACGTGTCGGATCGTTGGTGGAGCATGAGCGAAGCGCAGCGGCGGGCGCGCGCTTGTCGGCGGCTTCGCGGGCGCGCACCGCCTCGAGATCTGCCTGGCGCCGCGTTCGCTTGCTTGGCGCTCGCTCGGCGGCAGCCAGACGGTGCGCGCCAAGGACACCGCTGCGAAACGGGCTCAACGAGAAGCAGATCCTGAGACCATGATTGCTTCAGGAGCTTCGCCCAAGCTCTTCATCATTCATCCGTGGATACGCTGTAATTTTTTTCACTCCGTGCACTGTTTGACTGTGCGTTGCAAACGATTTTCTTCAAGTGAATGACGTTAGGGACACTAAAGGCAAATATTAAGTCAACGTTGATTGTTGAAATAATGGTCCAGAAACCTCGTAGTGCTACTTTTGTGCCAAGGAAGTGCTTATTTTGATATAAAATCACGTTTTAGTGGTCCGCATCGCGTTAGCGCACTTCAAATCACCCGCCTGAAAGCAGTGTTTCTCGCGTCACTGCTGCCCGCTTTTACTGCGCGGCGGCGTGCGCCATTCGGGCATCCGGCAATATCGCATGCACGCGGCATTTTGTCGAACTTTCTCTCAGAGCGACTTTCACGAGCGCGCAAAACACACGCGGCAGTACGCGATACCGAAACTACCACTAAGACGCGACCGCGTGAGTGAAGCAGGGTGCCGGGCGAAGCGCAGTTCGGCGAAAACGGAACCTTTGAACCACGCGCGCCGTTCCCCATGGCAACGTCAAAGAGGTTCTTTTTGCCATGAACAGAAATGAACAAGCAGCATTTTATTACGTCTCTTGATGCACGGAAGGTTCTTTTTTTTATTGCAGCGACTTTGATTACGAGTGATCAATTGTAGTCGAACTCTCCCACGTCATCCGGATCATTTCCAAAATGTGCCGCTCGTCATGTGATGCTAGCTTAATTTCTCGATAAGTAGGGCACTGCTGTTGATAATATTGCCTGTTTATGAAGGGTAAGAGCGCACTGAAAACGAACACACAATGAAGGCACATAAGATAATACTGCCGCTTTAGACGTTGTCATACTGTCACAAATTAGCGTGTTATAAAGCGCGCGCGCAGCCGCTTTCAAGCAGCTGCGCGACAGAACGGCGCGTCCGCGCGCCCAAGAAGCGCGAAAGACGAAAAAACAAGCATCAAAAGACGCCGGCGCGCCGCATTCTCCTCACCCGCTGGAGCCAGAAGCAGACAACACGATCAACGCCCGGCAAAGCCTGGATGTTTCTAGAAGGAAGAGGTGACGCATCCGCGAGCGATGCCGCCGCGATTCGAACCTACGAGAAAGCTCTCGCCCTTTCCCCAGGCTTAGCTGTACTACGCGCCGGAGAACACTCCCGACGCTTCTAGAAACCAGGGGAGAAGGGATAAAAGCATGCGACGAGGAGTGCAGACAGTAGTGCAGTCAGTGAGAGAGTCGAGAGAGGAGTGAGTCAGTCGGCCCGGATGGTGAAGTTATGCTACGTGTGGCTTCGTTAGCCAAAGAAGACGTGTTTATGATGGTGTGCGGTCAGTCGCTCGTCGATCTGGAAGAATCCGATGACGACACCATGTGAGCCGTGACAAGTCACGACGACGGTTGAGCTACGACGATCAACGCTGGAGCTGGCGTGAGTGTTTCCTTGAAGAGAAGCATTCGATTACCGTCCAAGTATTGTGACTGGATACGCCACTATCTATTCAGGACTTTAACTGTCGTTGAATAGTGGTAATGCATGCGATTGCATTCGTAGCATGTGATCTGTTTGTTTAGCTCCCGTTGTGTAAACACCATCTGAATTATATTGTGAAGCTGTAACGGGTACCAGCCGAGTGTGCACGTGTTTGTGTTATTTGTATTGCCTTAACTGAGAATATATTTCGTTTTCGTTTGTATTATCGACTCTCGGCTCTGACTCGGTCTTTGGACCACAACCGGCGTTCGCTGGCGCACCAAAGGACCAACTCTAAATTGTCCGCGCTTTCGTGGTGCGTTTTCGGAGGGCCGTGACGCCAGTCCTTAGAATCCGCCCGGCGATTGCCAACCCGATTAACGGGATCAGTGACAATTATTCTGGCGTCCGCGACACAGGACCTTTTTGGTGCACAGTGTGTCCAAAGTAGGGAGAAAGAGCCTTGAGACGTTGATAGTGCTTGTGAACGATTTTTGTGTGTTGCACCGCGTTCTCGCTAACCTGTGTGCAGAGAGTGTTTTGGAATTCGAAGTTAGGCAGAGGTATTGAGCACGCAGCTAGGTTTTGTTTGACGGGCATCATGGATCTCGAGAAGTTAGTTGTCCTTGGTGAGAAGATGGGTCTTTCTGGGGCCGAACTACGAAAGTGGGTGAGCCAAAAGGAAAAGGAGGCGGTTGAAAGAGAGAAGTTGGCGGCTGAGAGGGCGAAAGAAGAAAGAGAACAACAATTGAAACTAGAGCTGGAGAGAGAGAGGCTAGCGTCTGAGAGGGAGAAGGAAGAAAGAGAGGCGCAAGAGAGACAGATGCAAGCTGAGATGGCTGAGAGAGAAAGGCAACGGCAGCACGAATTGGAAATCGAACGGCTCCGTTTGCAGCAGCGCACAGAGACTCCCGTGCAAGCTAGAGTGGAGAGCAGCGAAAGGGAAGATCATAGCTTCCGTTTGAACCCAAGCAAACTGCTTGTGGCGTTTGATGAGAGGAAAGATGACCTTGATGCATACCTGCACAGGTTTGAGACGATAGCTAGAAGTGGAAGCGCAAGGTGGCACGAATCTGGCCAAAGTAAAAAAGGAGGTTCCTACGGATTCGAAGAAATCGGTACCTGAAGAAAAGAAGCATGCACCGGAGAGTGTTCCGCGATGCTTTCTGTGTAACCGGGTGGGCCATCGCGCTAGCAGTTGTCGGACCAACTTCTCACGCCCCAGTGTGATGAAGTGTTTTAAATGTGGACAAACTGGCCACAAACCAGACGCATGTCGAATCGATGCGAGTAAAGCCCACCAAGCAGCTTGTGCGTATGCCCCGCCAAACGAGGAAGCAAAAGCGACCAATGATGAATTGGCCGAGCTGAAAAGCGGGAAGAAGATGCATTTCATTGGTGCTGCGGTGACAACCGACACAACGAAAGGAATGCCGACAGTTAAGGGGAAAGTTGCTGGAAAGGAAGTCACAGTACTAAGAGATAGTGGATGCACTACTGTGATCGTACGAAAGAAATTGGTCCGAGAGAGTGACTTCACAGGCAATTCCACCCCGGTTCGCTTGCTTGATAGTTCCATTCGAATGCTTCCCGAAGCCAAGATTGAGGTTGAGACCCCTTACTTCAGCGGGAGAGTTACTGCCCTGTGCATGGATAACCCCCTGTTCGACCTAATCGTGGGAAACATCGACGGAGCGCGAGGGCCATACGATCCTGAACGTTTGGGAGAAGCCCCGAAGATGGAGCCCTCGTCAGTTCGGGAACCGCGACAAAAAGGAAGCGCGGAAGGGAATCCCATGAAGGATGCCGCCCGAGCTCGAATTGAGGCCGAGGTATCACGGAATATCAATCAGGGAGCACCAACGGTCGCTGTACCGCCTGTGAAGACGCGCCGAGCAGGTGATGTTGCCACCAAGCGGCCACCACCACCCGTGAGTGGAATGATGACGAAGGTGGTCGTCCAGTCAAAACACCACGACGCGCAGAAGTCGGCGAAGCACCGCGAACGTTCGAACGAACGGGACCACGCCTTGCCGGTGTCGAATGTGTCGACGGCAGCAGAGACGCCCCCTCCGGCACCGTCAAATGGAACGGCTCGCAAGAAAAAGAAGAGGGACAAAAAGAGAGCGAGCGAGCACCGAAAGAAGGGGCGCAAGCGCGATACGATTTAAACAGGACGGGGTGTTGGAGTTGAAAGTGTTTGAAGTGTTTTGAGTTTGCAAGTGTTTGAAGTGTTATTATTCCCTGTGTCAAGTGTGTATGGCTAGTGAGCCCAAGTGTTACTTGCGTTATTTTATGTGTACAATGCTATTGATATAATTGTATATGCATTATAATTGAAGAACTTTGTTTTGAGCGTTCGCTCTGTTTATACGAAATGTATGATGGCGTCTTGTACTTATGTACTTGAGTTTATCTTTTGTATGTCGTGACATTGAAATGCCCTGTGCATGGTATTGAGAGTTCTATTATGAATGTGACGCGCATTTTGTGTGGAATGAGTTATGGACTCTGTCTGTGGGACATTTTTGGATGTGTATGTGCGCGCTAATTTGTGTTGTTTGAATATTATGTGATAATATTCTTGAAGTGGGGGGCAGTGTCACAAATTAGCGTGTTATAAAGCGCGCGCGCAGCCGCTTTCAAGCAGCTGCGCGACAGAACGGCGCGTCCGCGCGCCCAAGAAGCGCGAAAGACGAAAAAACAAGCATCAAAAGACGCCGGCGCGCCGCATTCTCCTCACCCACTGGAGCCAGAAGCAGACAACACGATCAACGCCCGGCAAAGCCTGGATGTTTCTAGAAGGAAGAGGTGACGCATCCGCGAGCGATGCCGCCGCGATTCGTACCTACGAGAAAGCTCTCGCCCTTTCCCCAAGCTTAGCTGTACTACGCGCCGGAGAACACTCCCGACGCTTCTAGAAACCAGGGGAGAAGGGATAAAAGCATGCGACGAGGAGTGCAGACAGGAGTAGTGCAGTCAGTGAGAGAGTCGAGAGAGGAGTGAGTCAGTCGGCCCGGATGGTGAAGTTATGCTACGTGTGGCTTCGTTAGCCAAAGAAGACGTGTTTATGATGGTGTGCGGTCAGTCGCTCGTCGATCTGGAAGAATCCGATGACGACACCATGTGAGCCGTGACAAGTCACGACGACGGTTGAGCTACGACGATCAACGCTGGAGCTGGCGTGAGTGTTTCCTTGAAGAGAAGCATTCGATTACCGTCCAAGTATTGTGGACTGGATACGCCATTATCTATTCAGGACTTTAACTGTCGTTGAATAGTGGTAATGCATGCGATTGCATTCGTAGCGTGTGATCTGTTTGTTTAGCTCCCGTTGTGTAAACACCATCTGAATTATATTGTGAAGCTGTAACGGGTACCAGCCGAGTGTGCACGTGTTTGTGTTATTTGTATTGCCTTAACTGAGAATATATTTCGTTTTCGTTTGTATTATCGACTCTCGGCTCTGACTCGGTCTTTGGACCACAACCGGCGTTCGCTGGCGCACCAAAGGACCAACTCTAAATTGTCCGCGCTTTCGTGGTGCGTTTTCGGAGGGCCGTGACGCCAGTCTTTAGAATCCGCCCGGCGATTGCCAACCCGATTAACGGGATCAGTGACACATACATTGAGCTTTCACTCTGACATAAATTATTTGCCTTTAGTGTCCCTTTAACTCGCTCTGGGAGCCAGAAGATGGCAGCAGGCAGCGTTCATATTGCGCGCACTTTTTTCCTCTGTCCTTGATTTTCGGCGCTGTGAAGTTATTCCATAATTTCTTTCGAAGACGCCCAAGCTTCCGCGTGCTTCTAAACTGAATGGTACTAGCAGTGCTATGCCATAGGCTGCGTTTGAAGCAGAACAGGATCATGTGCATGCGAGAGCCGATTTTGAAGGCTTCCCAGGCGTTCCGTTTTTCTCTCCGTGTTGCTATCACTGGCCTACACGCGATTTAGAGTAGACTCTCAGCAAACGGAAATTTGCTAACCGGAACTGCTGCTCAAATAGAACGACTGCCCCTGATATGATTGATTTCATACTTGTATTCTGCACCCCTGCTCCTCTCTCCATGAGGTATACTCCATGAGGTATTTTCATACAGGCATGGACTTTGATGACGAATATTATACGGTGCTCTTCTCAATGTTTTTTTGCATGCATGAAAATAAAGCACAGTTTTAACTGTGCTATACATAATGTAGCGGTATTTCGGTGTGAACAATTAGAATACGTTACCCAAAGGAATTTCTCTTGGCTAAAACTATAGAATGCCACCTTTAATTAGAGGTATACCTACTATAGTACCTAGCGCCCGAGTAAAGGGCACAAGACACGTGCCATACGGTGTGAATGATGCGATGGTATGCGATGGTATGCACTGGAGTAGAATGATACTCGACGATGCATCCATGCATCCGACTGGTGGAGAGAAAGCTCGTGGCACGCGACATGAATTGTGGTCGGGAACTGAGGAAGGAATAGCGGGGGCACTGTGGGGCACCGGTCGACCAAGGTGGTCATCGCACTAGTAATGAGAGTGCGATGACCTTTCATGCAAGGCAGTTACCGAAGGATTAATCTTAAACTGAAAATGCCACAAGAATGCTCGACTAATACGGCAACAGGAAAAAGCTTTTTTGTATGTGTGTGTGAAAAAAAAATAACTTTGTTCAGCCGAAGGTGCAGCAATCACAGTTAGGTGCCTTGTCAGAGTGTCACTTGTAAAGACGAAACAAATGCGGGTTTAACGCACTGTGGAATTGAGCTTATTCTGCTGCAGGTTGTCAAACCATCGCGCGTTGCCGAGAGCAGTGCGACGCCTTTGCTATCATGTTGCCCAGCCGAACCATTTGCTCTCCAAGAACGCGCAACATCGAAAACCGTCGCACGCTAGAAAAAACGAGTCAGTTTCACCGCGAGAGCGAAATAGTGAACCCGAGGGCAACAAATAGGAAATTTATACAAATATAGGCAAGCAGCTCACTCCTTAGTGCCCTATCTATGGCTCCGGGGCAGATCCAGGTGCCTACCTTGGGGGGGGGGGGGGTTACAAAGGCTGAAGCAAGTGCCTCAGAAGTGCATTTTGGTGGGTCACGCATATTTACAACAGCCCAGAGCGGATTATTGCGGCGCCTAAGAAGCCTTCGTTGGAAATGTGCGTATGGAAGCAGGAAAGGGTAGAGCGATGAGGAGAGAGGTAGAGAGCAGGGACAAGGTTCTCTTTATCCCTTTTGGCCAGTTGTAGGCAAAACAACCTGACAAAGTGGGCAAACTCAACAGGCAGCCTGACAAAGGCGGGGGACGACAGGCACTGCAGGGGGGAGGCGATCGCCGCTACGCCCCCCCCCCCCCCCTGTCTGGATCCACCACTACTATGGCTTCAACGGAAGTTTTGCAATTAGAGCAGAACACCTACAAAGGTATGAGCCGTCTGCTGATCACCTCTACAGAAACCGCGGCACACGCGACCAAACCCGCTGGTACAAAATACGCACTTCCTGTCGGACTCACGCAGCCCCCACCCACCTCCCCAACCCTCCGGCTCCTATCTCCATGTACCCATCGCGCGAAGTAAACGGTCGGCTCGTTTTATCTCTGCTTAAAGGGACACTAAAGAGCAAAACGATTTTTCTCGCATTAGTAAAGTAGTCTTCCACGATACCAAAAACACCACGCTTGCTGCGAGAAGACGTTTAATAAGCGAGAAAACGCGCAAAAAGAAAATACAGGTGGCGACGCCACCTTGGAATTCCCGCACCATTTGCAGTGACGTCACATATTTTTGACGGCGCCTGCTTGGGCCTACGTAGTTCCCAGTAGGTTAAATCGAAGTATATTTTTCTCTGAGGGGGCCAGAGACTTGACATAACGATTTTGTGGAAATTTCGTCGAGCCAGTGGCGCCAAAATACGTTAAATGCTCTTTGAAGTCTTTTACGTCACGAATTACAAAGTTCGGCGCGAAATTTAAAAATGACACTTTGAACTTGCTTTACTCCTCTAATAATAAACCTATGGTGGTGAAATAAACTACACAAGAGTTCTCCGACCACACTTTATCAATCTAAACCAATTCATTGTTTCTCTTTAGTGTCCCTTTAAGCTCCGTCCGTCGGCAGCGCTCGCGCAGTTTCACTCGCACATGGAGCATACGACACGCGGGGTGATGTAATCGCGATTTGGACTTGATAAGGAAGATCATGGCGAAGGCAAAAAATTCGCCTGGAGTGTCTATATAACTGGTATCGCAAAAAACAAAAAAAAAACAATATAGCTGCGGGCTAAGATCGCATGAAAGCACGGCAACAGCCTGAATTACCGTACATCCGATTATGGTGGACACGTTACTGTTTTCCGACATCGCGCGCCGAATCGAACAAGTGGGACTCGTGCCGGTGTCGCGAATTTCGGTCGCCGCTATGCCTTGGCTCTGAAAAGTTTTGTCATTTGGCTTTGTAGCAAAGCATCCACGCGGTGTGGCTCGTAATTGCGAGCTGCACCGTAAAACATATCGCTCGAGTGCCTAAAACTTGTTTCAGCCGTGCTAGGGATCAAAGCGAGTGAGCTCTCCGATAACAGCCAACAAGCGTCGTCGTCTTTTTTTCTCGCCGATCGGGATGGCTCGCAAGATACCAGCCTTGACGAAGACATCCGCTTCCTGAACGATCGCGATCGCTTGCAAGATAACTCGAGCTCGTTGCATCTACTGCTACCGCTTCTACAACTAATCATGCTTGTTACTTGACAAGCGGCGATAACAACACCACCATATCGTGCGCTAACGCACAGCACGCGCGACTGACAGTACAGAACTACACGGCGTAGTAAAAGAACACCCTGACAACCTTGCGCGATACGACGTGTCGTGGTTCATGGTTCCCGCATGCCACGCATTAGCCGGATTATCTCCCAATCCACCGCTCCGAATGCGATGAGAGCATCGAGGTGCGCCCCTTCCCCGCAGCTGCAGCGGCCGTTTGATTTGAAAAATGCGTTCACAAAATATCGAGCCAGCGCTAGCGCGACTTTCGTTGCCTTTCAATAAAGTTACTGTGGATTTTCCCTGATGGGAGCACAATTGCCCCGAGTTTTCCCTGAGAATTTCCAGACTGCCCAAAATCCCTGAGAATTCCCGGTTTTCCCGGTCGGTAGACACCCTGACATTAACAGCCGGCATCAACGAGGACCCTGGAAGACTCTCCTGCCTCCGAGAGATAAGCCAAAATGAATTTGGCAACACAGATGGGACCATGCTTGTTTCTTGATTGGCTCGTACGTGTGCAGTGTCGTTTTCTCTCTTGCTTTTCTTCCTTTTTTTATTATTTCCTTTTCTCCACTAGTACAATGTAAAGTGCTTGCGCTCCCCTACCGCTTGGAGGCTATTCACAAGGAACGGGCAGAGATGAAAGGTGAAAAGCCGACCCATTAAAGGGGTATTCAGACGGGGGAGAAATGCTCGGGGGATAAAGGCGGAGCCTAGTGACGTCATCTCGCGAGGAGAAGTCTCCACGAATGCCCCCCACTCACACGGACGAGGCAAACGGAGGGGGAGACCACTGTTACTAGACTACTCTGGTGGCTTGCACCACCCGTTTGACGAGCTGCTGACGACGAGCTGCAGACGACCATGCGGCTGCAGACTGTACACCCGCTGCCGCTCCCTGCAGGAGCAAGTGCAAAAATGTGGCCAAACAAGAGCCCGAAATTCCGCCATATCCCCCACCGCCGGGGGATCGTTTGTCCTTCGGGGAAGATGTCCCCGTCTACCCCGAGGAGGCGCGGGGGGGGGGGTCACGCCCACTCGCTAATCCGTGGCGTCGCGGCCAAGTGATCCGCAATCGCCCCGTCTCCCCCGAGCATTTCTCACACGAGGGAGAAATCGGCGGGGGACATGGGGAGTCTCCACAAATGCCCCCCACTCACACGGACGGGGCAAACGGAGGGGGAGACCAGTGTTTAAGGGGTATTCAGACGGGGGACAAATCCTCGGGGGATAAAGGCGAGCCTAGTGACGTCCGCTCGCGAGGAGAAGTCTCCACAAATGCCCCCCACTCACACGGACGGGGCGAACGGAGGGGGAGACCAGTGTTTAAGGGGTATTCAGACGGGGGACAAATCCTCGGGGGATAAAGCCGGAGCCTAGTGACGTCCGCTCGCGAGCAGAAGTCTCCACAAATACCCCCACTCACACGGACGGGGCGAACGGAGGGGGAGACCAGTGTTTAAGGGGTATTCAGACGGGAGACAAATCCTCGGGGGATAAAGGCGAGCCTAGTGACGTCCGCTCGCGAGGAGAAGTCTCCACAAATGCCCCCCACTCACACGGACGGGGCGAACGGAGGGGGAGACCAGTGTTTAAGGAATATTCAGATGGGGGACAAATCCTCGGGGGATAAAGGCGAGCCTAGTGACGTCCGCTCGCGAGAAGTCTCCACAAATGCCCCCCACTCACACGGACGGGGCGAACGGAGGGGGACACCAGTGTTTAAGGGGTATTCAGACGGCGGACAAATCCTCGGGGGATAAAGGCGAGCCTAGTGACGTCCGCTCGCGAGAAGTCTCCACAAATGTCCCCCACTCACACGGACGGGGCGAACGGAGGGGGAGACCAGTGTTACCAGACTACTGTGGCTCGTACCGCCCGTTTCACCAGCTGCTGAAGACGATCACCCCAGCTACAGATGACCCCAACTGCAGACTGGACACCCACTGCCGCTCTTTGCAGGAGCAAGTGCAACAATGTGGCCAAACAAGAGCCCGATATTCCGCCATATCCCCACCGCCAGGGGATCGTTTGTCCTGTCGGGGAAAAGGTCCCCGTCTCCTCCGAGGAGCCGCGGGGGGGTCACGCCCACTCGCTAATCCGTGACGTCGCGGTCACGTAATCCGCAATCCCCCCGTCTCCCCGAGCATTTCTCCCCCGTCTGAATACCCCTTAAGGGGACACTCTTCCCTCACGTGCGGCGGCACAGGCTCATCCCGCCCACTGCGGCGACAGTTTTGGGTGGCCCGGCGCATGACGAAAACCGGCAAAAACGACATCATAACCAGATGTGGACTTTCAACGACTTTAGGCCACGCACAGTTTTTCTTTTTTCTCCCTCGTTTTTCCTGACTTCGTCGTCGTCTTCTCTCTTGTTTTTCTTTTTTTTTTCTAATCTATCTCCCCCACTCTCTCTGAAATGTCCTTGAAGGCGAGAGGGACGCGGCAAGAAACAAGTTCGAACTTCGACGTCAGTTTTAACTCATCCCCTGAGGAAGGGGGGACCCCTCCCGAAACTGTTGGGAAATAAATATTGATATCACTGCTGACAACGCCTCCGTTGTGTTATACCCATTACTCGAAAAGAACTGGCCCACTGAACCAATAATCTACACATATATATTTGATTTGAGGTGATTTTTTATATTCATAGACTCAGATGACTTGCTTTTCAAAACTGTTTGCATCAAATCAAGGAAGAATCTGCACAAACAGATTGTGCAGGCTGGGCCGCCATATACCGCGACAACACAGCAGTGTTAATAACATTTCGGAAATACTACCATGAAGTTTAAAAAGTACACGCAAATTTAACCTGATCATTTGAGCACTGCATTAGCAAACTTCCCAGTCTTAGTTTGGCGTTGTAGATACGATGAGTATGAAGAACCTGCAGTGACTCCAGTACCTTAAATTCTCACTTATTAAACAAAACATGTGGCTGACAAAGCAAGGTACTTCGCAGAAGACTTCAGGATAAGCCAAGTGCCAATTTTTTTACAGTTAGAGCCCTCTAATATAAAATCTTTCTTAAGAAGAAGACCAAGTTCAGTCGGTTAATACTTAAGCAAACCACATTTTATAAATGACTAGTGTTGTGTCGTGCGACCCCTGGTGACATGCTGAGACACCAGTGCTATTGTGCTCTCTATTCATGCTACTGGGGGGAGCTGGGTCTCTGCCATGCCTCTTTGCTACCACCAATCCGGCGTGGTCATGCCGGTCATGTGACCCGTGCCTCGCTGACCAATAGCCTTTCTTCTCCCTCCTTAAAACCGCCTGCAATAAACGCGGGAGAGCAGTCTCCCGTCAGTCTCGCCGAAGCTTGGTCTCTGCGTCGTCACTTTACGCGCCCTCCCGTCGTTCGGCCTCTTCGTCGGCCCGCCGCGGGTTACGCCGCGCTCCTGCCCTACACAACACATGGCGACGAGGTACTGAACCCGGTTCAACAGGCGACGCCAGGAAGAGCACGATGTAAGTGACACTTACCTCGAGTCACATTTCTCCTGCACGTCGGTGCTTTGTCCTTCCTGCTGCTACATTGGCGTCGACCTGACTTTTCTTTGTTCCCGCTCCGGCTTCCTCTACGACGCCAATTCCTGCTTGAGCCTACTGCCTACCCCCTGCACACATGGCGGCCCTTTTTGCCAACCTTCCTCCATTCCTCGACGTGCCCGGCACGCCTCCTATTCTGTGGCAATTATGGAAAAAGATTTTCCAGGTACACCTGAAGGCGGCCGGCGGAAGCGGCTGGGAGGACGAAAGACGCGCGTCAGCACTTCTCAGCGCGCTCGGTGTCGAGGGCCAGCGGAAATACTTCGCCGCGCAGGAGCAGCTCGAAGCACAAGGCGTCCAAAATGCTTCACACACAACGAGCACGCCGGCGGCGTTGGGCACGGGTGCAGTGTGGACGACGGAAGCGGCGGCGGCGACGGAGTACGACACGTTGCTACAATTTCTGGACGGGCTCTTTGCCGAGACGACTAACGTGCTAGCCGAGCGGCACCTGTTCACGAGCCGCGAACAACTGCCCGGCGTAACCTCCCTCGAAAATGTCGCAGCTCTCAAGGAGAAAGCCCTCTCGTGCAAGTTTGGCGCCACTTACGACGACAGAGTGCGGGACCAAGTAATTCACGGGGTCGCCAACGCACATGTACGGGCCAAACTACTGTCGTACGGGGAAGCCCTTACGCTGCAGAAAGCTGAAGAAGTTGGACGCGACTTGGAGGCGCTCAACAAAGCCAACGCGGCATTCGGAGAGAATGAACGGCTACTCGGCTCGCTCGCCGGGGACGGCGGTAGCGTCCAGCGCGTCGCACGTGGCTACGCAGCAGCATCACAAAATGGCGGGTCGGCTTCCTCGGCGGCCCCGCATGTGACTCAACATGGCGGCGGCTTCCCCCCCAACTCGGGTGGCCGCGTCCAAGATGGCTACGCGGGCTCGTCAGCGTGCCTCCAGGACGGCGTTCGCGGCCAAGAGGGTCAGCCTGCTTCCAAGCCTCAAGTTGGTCCTTGTTTTCGCTGCGGCAAGTTAGGGCATTTGGCGAATTCCAGAAATTGTCCGGCCAAAAACAAAACTTGCAAATTTTGCCGCATCAAGGGGCATTTCGCGGCAGTCTGCCGTAAACGGCAAGCGTCGGTGCAGGAAGTTGCCCCCGTCCAAGACGCTGACTCCGGCACTGCCACACTCCTGTCCGTGCAAGCTGCGCCGACTAGCCCAAGGGACTTCGCATCCCTGTTATCGTCGGAGGACATAGCCACATGTCATTGCTGGTGGACACCGGAGCCACTGCATCGTTAATGACCAAGAAGGACTTCGACATGCTTTTCACTTCGAAGCACCGACTGCTCCAAACGTCCATCTAACTGCAGAATTTTTCGAAGCACCGCATACCGGTCCTAGGGTATTTCCGCACAGACTTGCAGCACCATGGCAAGCGGGCCTTTGTCACCTTCTACGTGACAGCACACGGCACTTCACTGCTGGGGCTCGACGCCATCCAGCAGTTGGGACTCCTGATCGACGGCGCAACGCTAACGTGTCGTCTGGCTTCACCCGTTTCCTCGCAGCTTCCTGCAGGTGTGCCTCCGGGGTTCGAGCACCTGTTCGACGGGGAGCTGGGACTTGTCAGGGACTACGTCCACTGGGTCAAGAGGCGGCCGGACATCGTACCAGTGTCCGCCAAGCTGCGTTGCCTGCCTCTGGCGCTCCGGCAACAAGCCGCCAGCGAGCTGCGTCGACTCGAAGACAGCGACGTCATCGAGCGGGTGTCGGCATCCGAATGGGTGTCGCCACTCGTGGTCGTCCGTAAGAAAGACGGGGACATCCGCCTCTGCGTCGATCTGAGAGAACCGAACAAGGCCATCGTCGTCGACGGGTTCCCACTGCCCCATGTGTATGAACTGCTTCAAATGTTGAATGAGCTGTTGCCTCGGCAATCCATTCCTAGTGCCCCGGCTGTCCAGTGCGACGGCGCACCAGCTGAAGTGCACGCTCCGATGCCTGCGACCCAGGATCAACCATCGGGACTTCAGGAGGAAAGTCCTGGGTGTTCCTCCTCACCTACAGTAAATGCACCAAATTCCAACACGGGGGAGGGAAGAGATGGGAATGGGTCTTCAAAGTCGGCTCAAGACAGCCGCAGCCCACAAAGTTTTTTGCCTGGGAATGATGGGAATGGGTCTTCAGAGTCGGCTCATGGCAGCCGCAATCCGCCAAGTTCTTCTGGGAGAGATGGGGACGGGTCTTCAAAGTCGGCTCCCGACAGCCGCAACTCTCAGTCTTCCTGCAGGGCCTGGGTCACGTCGCCCACAGCGGACGCGCAAGCCCCCAGCCCACTTGAAGGACATCACAGACTAATACCCCGGTCACACTGGCAAATTTAGTGTCATTTTGATCGAGTGCACTTACGCCACCAGAATGTCAATTTGGTGGCGCACTGCTACACGAGAAAGGGAAGTGTGCTTTGGAAATGATGGTAATGGCGATGGGTAATTAAGTAGCGCAGCAGATAATTGTTATTTCATGCGACGTTTCTCACGTAATAATGTGTTATAGCTATAAGCAGCCTTTAAAATAAACTTTAGGTAGAAACACAGCGGATGCGGCCATTGCACGGCGTGTGTTGGGCATGCACCTGGCGGCCGTGGCTGTAAACTGCCTGAGAACGAGAACAACAAAGTAGTTTTTAGTGGTATAGTATGTTTTAATGCATAACAATATTTCTAATAACGAAAACGATAGTTTAAAAAATACTATGAACTCAGCCTCGGATAATAACTTATCTGTTCTCGAGCCACTGCCATCGAGGTTAGACACTTCGCCTTGGCGAAGTGAGTTTGGCGAACGCACTCGCCGGTAAGTGCGCTTTGCAGCGAGTGTCACTAAACGTTCCCGTGTGACAGCGTGTGAATGACACTAGCGGCGAAGTGCACTCCCTCGAAGTGCACTTAAGTTGCCCTGTGTGACAGGGGTATAAAGTAGTCCGCGTCTTCTGGGGCTATACTGCCTTAGAGGCCCGCAGTATAGCCGCAGAGGTCTAGTGCGTGTGTGTGAACTTTCCGTGAATAGTGCAAGCTGGCACTTGTGTTGGTGTGGTGAAGTGACTTTTTTTTTGTGTAACATAGGTTGTAATATGTGCATCTAGGACTGACCTTCTGCGTATTGCAGGTGCCATCTCGATCGGAACTTGAATGTGAATTTTTTTAGTGTTTCCTGATGTACCACAGTTAGAATTGTATAAGGATGCAATTCTTCCCAGGGCGGGACGATGTTGTGTCGTGCGACCTCTGGTGACATGCTGAGACACCAGTGCTGTTGTGCTCTCTATTCATGCTACTGGGGGGAGCTGGGTCTCTGCCATGCCTCTTTGCTACCACCAATCCGGCGTGGTCATGCCTGTCATGTGACTCGTGCCTCGCTGACCAATAGCCTTTCTTCTCCCTCCTTAAAACCGCCTGCAATAAACGCGGGAGAGCAGTCTCCCGTCAGTCTCGCCGAAGCTTGGTCTCTGCGTCGTCACTTTACGCGCCCTCCCGTCGTTCGGCCTCTCCGTCGGCCCGCCGCGGGTTACGCCGCGCTCCTGCCCTACACAACAACTACGAATCTATATACTAGGTGTCGTTCCTTCCCCTCCTACTTTTCCCAGCTTGGGTGGGGGGTGGGCGGAAAACCAGTGAAGTGACCCTTTACTCCTGCCCTCCAGTTCCTCCAAGTAAATTTAGCCTACGTAAACTGTGTAAGCTCAAATTTTTCTTGAAAAAAAAAAATGTGGGCGATTATAACGTTAAACTACCCCGCATTGTTTCCTTCCATACAGGTCGTTAGCTGTTAATGACTGGTCGAAATTGTCTGGGTCATGCTCCAAACACCTGCTCGTAAAATGACGCAACAAATGACGCGTAAGTGATCCACCGCGTAATTACCACGTACGCATGACCGCGTAAAAGACTATATTGAACTATTTTCAATACGGCCTACTGTTTGTCACTGGTTCTTCGCTATTCGTAAAAAATTTTAATGTGCCATAAAATCGCCTCCTTGTTACGTGACGTCACAGGTCTGCGAAAACTCGCGGCGTTAAAATGAAGTGTGCACAATAAGCAGCACATTACTGTGCTGAACAATAACTTATTTTTTTCGGAATAGCCAGACAGTGTCTCTTTTTGAACGTAATTTAAGAAGGCTGCCAGTGAATCACATTGGCAACGGCTGCTTATAGGAGCGGGTGAGATGGATTCATATGTGTATAATAGATACTTTCAGTTGTAGTATAACGACGCTGAGCTGTTTCTGCACGTGTACAACTCTCTGTGAACTCATCGTAGGTGACAAAGAGGTGGAGAGAGAAATAAACATTATTAGGAACAGACACAATCCTTTGCAGGTAGGCAGCCTTCTTAGTCAAGGAAACCGTGGACATTGATCATCACCCTGGTGAGGTAGATCAAGTAACGGGGCAAACTTGAAAGCTGGGCTTCTCAATTGACTCGAGTCCACAGCCTTGTTACAAGCCGCCACGATCGCTGCAGGCTACCATATGATAAGCCAAGTGAAGCAGGCTAACCGGTGACTAAAGTGGGAATCTATTTTAGCTGTTCCGGCTAGGCACAACTAAAATACTGGACACTTCTGCACACTCATAAACTCACAGGAGCTTGAATATGGAGCAGTGGCGAACTGGCAATGGTATTCGTTTTCAAAGAAAGAAACTGAATTTCCTGAAAAGGGAGAGCGTTTGATCGGGCTATGAAACGTTTACTGGCTCCCACCGATATTTGCGTCGCCGATTACTTAAATTTCAGGCCAAGCAGAACAAAATAAAATCATGACAGAATGCTATAATGTTATAGAGCCCCTGCTGAGCGATAACCTCCTCTGCAATGCTCGAGCGCAAGACGCACAAGCGCGGAATAGGCAGCCCACACCGCAGCGGTAGCCTACAGTGCGTGGTCATGACACACAGAGGAGAGTCGTCACAGCAGAATCGCAGGACAAATTTTATTACGAAATTACGTTATTGCTGCGTTCAAGCAAAACTTTGCCTGACTTGTTGGTTTCCCAGTCTGCAGCCGCAACCACCCTTGAAACAATAACCACTCTTGAAAGTGGGAGGGCTCCGCCCCCCCCCCTCCCAACATTTTCCAGTGGGGGGGCTAGCACCCCCCTTGCCCCCCCCCCGTTAGATACGCCTATGGGCAGAGCCCTTTAGGTGGTATTTACCGCAAGAGCGATTACAAATCCGGATGTGCTGGTGAAAGGCATTACAAGAAATCTCTTATGGATGAAGATTCATGGATAATGTATATATAGTATGAGGAAAAGTGTCAACGCGTTCTCACCGTTCACGTGCTCTTCTATGGACACGAAGCACGGAAAATTGAATAATGTTCCATATATCTATTGCTAGCGTTCCCAGATTTCATTCCGCGATGTCCAGAAACCGAAGTGACAGGTATTTTAGTGGCACGCATGTAGTTATTACTAAACATTGCTTTATCTATGTGCCATGCAATGCTTGAAACAATTAGCTGGGGGAAAAGCAGCGCAATAAAGGACGAGGACGCAGGAACACAGTAGACCTCGTCCTTTATTGCGCTGCTTTTCCCCAGCTAAGCATGTACCAACTCGCCCAAATCAAAGTCCTGCTTGAAACGGGTTACAGCAGCGTTTCTGCAACAGACGACATCAGCTGATGAACTGCCGCCACACTTTCTCGCTACTGATTGGCCTAGACGTCAAGAGCCTCTGCAGAGAGCGCGTTTTGCCGTCGAGCCGGCTTGCACACCAGCAGCTGCGTCAGCACCGAGCATGGTGCCATGGCTTAGTCAGGATGCACACACAGTCCACGCGGGCGCTGTTTATTCAGCGAGATAATTATTGATTCCTGGTTGTGACTTTGGCGGCCCCAAGGTCAAGCTGCACATGTTCTGACTTGCCAGTGATAGACCAGGCGCAGTTTGGCGCAATTTCCGTCGATACTATCAGGACGGCGCAGTGAATCTAATTTATCGCACCTGAGAGCAGTTGGCGAAGGAGTGGAATTACTGTAATAATCTAGCAACAAGCCCACTTTGCGACTCTCATGAAGTTTTGTGACTTTCCAAGATCGAGGGGCTTTAGTAGTGTAGACTGCTCAACAGCACCACCTGTGTCAATTGCACAGGAATTGAAGCTGTGATGCACTAAGCGATGTCAATTTTGCAGCTCTAACAAGTATTAAGCCCATTACAATTTGTAAATTCCTCACACTGAGTACATCGCAAGCGAGTGCGGGATATTCTTCATTTCCAACGAATCAAGACGCCCCACATACACCTGCAAGATAACTCAGATTTCGCAATGCCAGCAAGATACCTCACATCCAGCAGTAGAAACTGTTGATGTATGATGCAAGATACCTTACTTCCCACAGTCGAAATTGTTGATATATAATGCTGCAGTCGGCGCAGAAATCCACTTCAGAAACAAATTAAAATACTAAACGCTTTGCTCTTGCTGCTTTCACTGGTGCCCCAGCAGTCATCATACCCATAGCAAGCAAAGGGCTGATAAAGACAAAATGCATAATTTGGGGCAGGGGCCTCTTCAAGGCTCTTGCTGAGTTGTTACCTATACATTACAAAATTACTCTGGCAAGAAGTCTACGTATTGCACAAAAGTCATGTGCAGACATGCTGAACTATTAATTAATTCGTTTACGTGCAAATTACCTGTTGCCTGAAGACTAAGGAAGAGCAGAATAAATGTGCTGTTCATTTTATGTTTTTGGTTAATCGAAAATATTGCACGTTTTATTGTTAATCAATATTGCTTTTGCTCTTTCATGGCTACAAATTTTGTGCTAAGATTAAACGGCTTGGCTATTTTTGGCTACATTTAGCTTAAGGTCAGGCTCCTTTTCAAATCTGTCTAACAGCAACCCTGATGTGGACATCTGTGATAATGCAATATTTTTTTTGGAAAAATTGGTGCCCAGAGCTCTTCCTCTTTACCGCTAAGAGAGTTTTGAAATGCATAATTTTTTAAAATATGCTACCACTGCTGCTTCAAACATATAGTCTGCTTCAAACATATAGTCTACGCACTGGGGACACCTGCTTCAAACGACGCAAGCGCATCAAGGCTGCTTTGTCAGAGGCCACCCGGTCATTATGCAGCATTGAAACATTATGCTGCTAAAAGGGTGCTCACTAAGATGACAGAAAGAAATGCAAACACAATGACAAGGCTGGCCCTTCCAACTGATTTGGTGCAGATGCAAACATGAGAATAAACACATGTGCAGAATATATCAGACATACCTTATGGAACAACCAGCTCTCAAAGAATCTAAATTTCAAATTGCACAGCAGCACTGATGTACCACCAATGTGTGCACTCTCCCTGCTTCTGTGATAACTTCTTAGCAGCAATTGAAGTTATAAAAGAGTCTTTTCAAGAGGCTTGTTAAGGGGGTGGCAGATCTCATACGATCTTAGGAGATGAGTTTGTGTGTCCCTTACGTGCCGAAATACTGCAACTTTTACGACAATAGTGTCACGTGGTCGTGACGTCGACGAAGGCAGCAGTCAGCACGTCGAGATGAAACTCTTTATTAGGCCGAACTTGTGGCCGAGAAACTGAAAGCTACATCAATACACTGATAGCGGCGAACAGAGCGTCGACCGTCGATCAACTGACAACCGGTCAAGCGCGCCGGCTTTTATACAGGCGCTATGGAACTTTCCAGCAATATCGCTGGTGGCGGCGTTATCTCTCGACAAAGCTGGAACATTCGCGTGCGGCGCGCAATCTTAACAAAACGATCTACTAAAATCGTGAAGCTTCTCGAACACTGCTTCGCGGCCGGCGTCGAGCGTTGATAACCGTCCTTGCTGCTCAAACTCGAACACATCAAAATAAAAGAAGAAGCGGGCGTGGCATTGCCCCCCTCTGAAAAAGCATCGTCCCGATGCTTGCAGCAGAACATGGAAAGAAAAAAAAAAAACAAGTGCATACACAAATAAATTACAATAAGAAAGGAAAAAGTAGAGTCCCCAGGTTCGCTAACGCGCAAAAAACGGCTTAAGGCGCACGACATGGACGACTTCAGGTCGCGCACGGCGTCGCTGGGAGTTCGTAATGTCGTCCGGGACGAGGTCTCGTAGTCAAGAGCGCCGTGACGTCGAAGCACCTTGTATGGCAGTATCGCCGAAGAAGTTTTTCACTGAGCCCACGTCGGCGTATCGGCATCCAGACCCACACACGGTCACCGGGTTGGTACTCCATGTGGCGTCGTCGAAGATTATAGTGACGGCTGTCGACCCTCTGCTGGTTCTTGATGCACAGGCGGGCGAGCTGTCGAGCTTCTTCGGCGCGTTGCAAATAGGCGGCAACGTCGAGATCGTCTTCGTCGGTGGCGGTTGGTAGCATTGCGTCGAGCGTCGTTGTCGGGCTCCTTCCGTAGACCAGCTTGTACGGCGTCATTTGCGTCGTTTCTTGCATGGCCGTGTTGTATGCGAAGGTCACATACAGAAGGATGGCATCCCACGTCTTGTGTTCGACGTCGACATACATGGCCAGCATGTCGGCGATGGTCTTGCTTAGCCGCTCGGTCAGGACATTGGTCTGTGGGTGGTACGCTGTGGTCCGGCGGTGGCTTGTTTGGCTGTATCTCAGTATTGCCTGAGTTAGGTCAGCAGTAAACGCCGTACCTCTGTCGGTGATGAGGACCTCTGGGGCGCCATGACGCAGGAGGATGTTCTCAACGAAGAACTTCGCTACCTCGGCGGCACTGCCTCTGGGTAGGGCCCTTGTCTCGGCGTAGCGGGTGAGGTAGTCGGTAGCTACGACGATCCATTTGTTTCCGGTATTGGATGTCGGGAACGGCACGAGTAAGTCCATCCCAATTTGCTGGAACGGCCGTCGAGGTGGCTCGATAGGCTGCAGAAGTCCGGCTGGCCTAGTCGGCGGTGTCTTGCGTCGCTGACAGTCCCGGCAGGTCTTGACGTAGCGAGTTACGTCGGCGACAAGGCGCGGCCAGTAGTACTTTTCCTGTATTCTTGCGAGCGTGCGAGAAACACCCAGGTGTCCAGACGTCGGGTCGTCATGCAGAGCCTGGAGGACCTCTGGTCGCAATGTCGAGGGCACTACGAGAAGGGAATCTGCTCGAAGCGGCGAGAAGTTCTTAAGGAGAACACCGCTGCGCAAGAAAAACGACGTCAGTCCTCGCGTGAATACCTTGGGAACAACGGTGGTCCTGCCCTCGAGGTATTCCACAAGGCCCCTGAGTTCTGGGTCCGCTCGCTGTCGTTCGGCGAAGTCTTCGGCACTTATGGTTCCCAAGAAGCAGTCATCCTCCATGTCGTCCTGCGGCGGTGGGTCGACGGGGGCGCGGGACAGGCAGTCAGCGTCGGAGTGTTTCCTTCCGGACTTGTAAACGACGGTTATGTCAAATTCTTGAAGTCGTAGGTTCCACCGTGCGAGGCGACCTGAAGGGTCCTTCAAGTTAGCTAGCCAACACAAGGCGTGGTGGTCGCTCACAACTTTGAAGGGCCGGCCGTAGAGGTAGGGGCGAAACTTCGATGTAGCCCAGATGATGGCCAGGCACTCCTTTTCTGTTGTGGAGTAGTTGATTTCTGCCTTTGATAGCGACCGGCTAGCATAACTGATGACCCTTTCGAATCCGTCGGTCTTTTGCACAAGGACGGCGCCGAGTCCTACGCTGCTTGCGTCGGTGTGGATTTCCGTATCGGCGTATTCGTCGAAATGCAAAAGTATCGGAGGCGTCTGCAGGCGTCGTTTCAATTCTTGAAATGCTTGAACTTGCGACGTTTCCCACCTGAATTCGACGTCGGCCTTCGTGAGTTGCGTCAGTGGCTCGGCGATCCGTGAAAATTCCTTGACGAAACGTCTGTAATAGGCGCACAAGCCGAGAAAACGGCGTACGGCCTTCTTGTCGGTGGGCGTCGGGAAGTCAGCGATGGCAGCTGTTTTCCGCGGGTCCGGGCGAACACCATCCTTGCTGATCACGTGACCCAAGAACAAGAGCTCCTCGTACGCGAAGCGGCACTTTTCAGGCTTCAAGGTTAGTCCGGAGGTCTTGATTGCTTGAAGTACAACTTCAAGGCGCCGAAGGTGTTCGTCGAAGTTTGAGGAAAAGACAACGACGTCGTCCAAGTACACGAGGCACGTCTGCCACTTCAAGCCGGCCAGTACTGTATCCATAACCCGTTGAAAAGTCGCAGGTGCCGAGCAAAGACCAAAGGGCATGACCTTGAACTCGAACAGGCCGTCTGGTGTTATAAAAGCCGTCTTTTCTCGGTCTCTCTCGTCGACTTCTATTTGCCAGTAACCGGTCTTGAGGTCCACCGACGAAAAGTACTTTGCGTTGTGTAATCGATCCAGAGTGTCGTCTATCCGGGGAAGGGGATACACGTCCTTCTGCGTGACTTTGTTCAGGCGACGATAATCGACGCAAAAACGTAGAGTCCCATCCTTATTCTTCACTAGCACCACCGGGGATGCCCACGGACTCTTCGACGGCTGGATGATGTCGTCGCGTAGCATTTCGTCGACCTGTTTCTTCACGGCCTCGCGTTCTCGCGTCGAAACTCTGTACGGGCTCTGACGGAGTGGTCTGGCGCTTTCCTCTGTTATGATGCGATGTTTTGCCACGGGAGTCTGCCGAATTCTTAACGACGACGACGAAAAGCAGTCCTTGTATTGCAAGAGCAGGGTTTTGAGCTGTTCTTGTTTGTGCTTCTGAAGGCTGGGATTGATGTCGAAAGCTGGTTGCGGCGCTTTTACAGCGAAAGCTGTTATGAGATCATTTCACCGGCCGTTTTTGGCGCCGTAGTTGTCAGCCGCCGCCGCCGCCGGTGTCCGTAACCAGTATCGCTCGAAATAAGAAAAAAAAAAACTAAATAAGAAAAAAATTCCAGGATGGAACGAGGTTCGAACCTGGGCCCTCTGCGTGGCAGCCCAGTGTTCAACCTCTGAGCCATGCCGGTGCTTGAAGCTGCTTTGCAAAAAGGTCCTATACAGGCTTCATGTCGGGAAGGAACCACATTAGCATATGCAATATAGCGTGGTAGAAGAGTAAAATAAGCACCAAGTGTCGCACCAGGCGTCACACAATGCCAGGCGTCACACAATGCGAATTGCGCAACGAGTAGGTTGTTGAATGCTTCCAACCCATTACAAAGGACTCTGCCATAATTCTTCATCGTCATCAGGCACAGCATCAACAAAGTGCGCATAATGCCTTACATGGGTTTAGCAGGTACCAACGCTCTCCGTAGAATGACGAAAAATGGCAAAGTGTCTGCTGCCCTACTTCTAAAAAATTACAATGATTTATAGCGTAGTGGGTTCCTCGCAAGTGCACTTGTATTGGTTGTCAAGGAAGCCCATAAGCGCATGATCCATTTCCTCTGGGTCTCAGTAAAGTTCTTCGCCCCCCCCCCCCGTCTCTCTCCCACGTCAACGTATGTTATACAGCATGACGGGAGAGGGAAATAGCGACCGGGCGTCACCCAATGCAAATTACATAACTGGTGGGTTGTTTAAAGCTTCCAACCCATTACAAAGGGCTGAGCCATAATTCTTCATCGTCATCAGTCGTGGCGTCAATGAAGTGCACATAATGCCTTGCAGACGTGTAGCTGGTGCCTCGCTTCTCCGAAGAATGACGAATAATGGCTTAGTAGGTTCCTACCAACTTCAAAAAAATTTTGATTTATGGCGTAGTGGGTGCCTTGGTAGTGTACTTGTATAAGTATCCACAAGAGAGCTTACAACGGGCTCTAGAAATGCCGCTCTTCCAGCTTTCGCTGTGACTGTGCTGCGGTTTCAGCGCAGGCCTGGCGTTTTTTTATTAGTCGGAGTAGGCTCGGGAGAATCGGTGAGGCCGAAAGTATTGCTGGCTTCTACGATTTCTTCGATGTAGGCGACCGTCGTGCCTTTGCTCACGTGCTTGTGCTCGTTGCTGAAATTCGTGAGCATAACTGTTGCTTTCCCTGCCCGCAGCTCTGCTACTCCTCTTGCGACGCAAATCTTGCGGTTAATCAAGTGGTGCTGGTCGCCTTCAACAACGCCTTCCAGGTCTGCTGATTTCTGAGTTCCGACGGAAATGATGACGCTGGAGCGAGGGGGAATGGTGACCTGGTTTTCCAGCACATTCAAGGCGTGCTTTCTTGGCGGAGTGTGCGGCGGTATTGCCTTTTCCGTGGACAGTGTTATTGACTTAGACCTCAGGTCGATGATTGCACCATGAAGGCCCAAGAAGTCCATACCAAGGATGACATCTCTCGAGCAACGCGGCAGGATTACGATGTTCGCGGGATAAATCCGGTTGTTAATGGTGAGTCTAGCTGTGCAGATTCCCTCCGGCTTTACGAGGTGACCTCCAGCTGTATGGATTTCGGGGCCTTCCCAGGCTGTGCTTTCTTCAGCTTCGTGGAGAACGGTCCACTGATGACAGAATAGTCGGCTCCGGTGTCGACGAGGACTGTGACGCTGTGGCCGTCGATAAGAACGTCGAGGTCGCTAGTTCGTCGTCTTGCGTTGCAGTTAGGTCGTGGCGTCGGGTCACGGCTACGTCGGTTTGTTCCGCTGCTTCCACGTTGCGTCGTCAGGTCTACTTCGGTCCGCGAGGTTTCGTCATCAGGGGTTCGCGTCGTGTCCTGAAGCCTTCATCGCGGCGGCGGTGTCGGCGGCAGAGGATCTTCGGTATTTCGTCGTACAGCAACCGCACCTCCATCGGTTGCTGCCCTTAGTTTTCCGGGTGCGGGCTGTGACCGGCCCCGGGTTGGGTCAGTAATGGTCGGCGTTGGGGAGAGGCGTAGCGGCCTGGCGACAGCGATCGGGAAGGTCCTCGGGGGGTCCACTGCGCTCCTGCCAGATAGTCGGCGATGTCACGTGGTCGTTCACCCTGCTGTGGACGCGGCGCGTCGACGGCGAACCCACGCAGTCCCATCTGTCGATAATGGCAGCGTCGGTAGGTGTGGCCGGCTTCTCCGCAGTTATACCCGCAGTAGTAGCAGAGTGGACGATGATCGGGGGCGCGCCAAACGTCGGTCTTCCTCGGCGTGTATCGCTGGCCGGCTGGCGGGCGGTATGACGTCGGTGATGGCGGCGGTGGTGCCTGGCGGCGGAACTGCTGGTGCGGCGCGGCGTCTTGACGTGGGCGAGGGGGGAGGCGTTGCGTCGGGCTGCAGCAGCATAGCTCATTGCTTGCAGCTGCGGCGGTGCCGGCTGAGGAACACCCAGTGACTGTTGGATTTCCTCGTCACTTCGGGCTGTGCAAAAGGTGCGAGCTTTCGCAGCTCCTCTCGCACGATGGCTCGGATCGTTTCGCGCAAGTCATCGGAGCCGAGGGCATGAACTGCTGCGCTGCCTTGGAATGCGCGGCGATTGTACTGCCGGGTTCGCATTTCCAGCGTTTTCTCGATGGTTGTGGCTTCGGAAACAAATTCCTGGACTGTCTTGGGTAGGTTCCGCATGAGCCCAGCGAAGAGCTCCTGCTTAACTCCTCGCATGAGAAGGCGAACTTTTTTTTCTTCGGGCATGGTAGGGTCTGCGTGGCGAAACAGCCTGGTCATCTCTTCCGTGAAGAGCGCCACGTTTTCGTTCGGCATCTGCACGCGGGTCTTGAGCAGAGCCTCAGCCCTCTCTTTGCGGACGACGCTCGTGAATGTGGCGAGAAACCTGGCGCGAAAAATGTCCCACGTTGTCAGGCTTCGCTCTCGGTTCTCGAACCAGGTCCGAGCGGCGTCTTCCAAAGCGAAATACACATGCCGTAGCTTGTCTTCGCTGGTCCAGGCATTGAAAAGGGCGACTCGGTCGTAGGCTTCAAGCCAGCTTTCCGGGTCTTCGAGTGATGATCCGCGGAAGGTTGGCGGCTCCTTGGGCTGCCGGAGAAGGATCGGCGCAGGCTGCACGGGATCGGTCATCGTCGTTGCGGTCGATGTTGGGATCTGGGGCTGCCTGGTTTTTTCGGGAAGGAGCTCGCACTCTGGCTGTAGTCCCTTCTGCCTGCGGCTTGTTCGACGATCCGGGTTTTCTTTGTCGTAGTCCTCGTCTCGGCTTGGGTCAGCGCTTCGCGGGGGCGTCCGGATCATGGAAGAAGCAGCACCTCCACCAGATGTCACGTGGTCGTGACGTCGACGAAGGCAGCAGTCAGCACGTCGAGATGAAACTCTTTATTAGGCCGAACTTGTGGCCGAGAAACTGAAAGCTACAGCAATACACTGATAGCGGCGAACAGAGCGTCGACCGTCGATCAACTGACAACCGGTCAAGCGCGTCGGCTTTTATACAGGCGCTATGGAACTTTCCAGCATTATCGCTGGTGGCGGCGTTATCTCTCGACAAAGCTGGAACATTCGCGTGCGGCGCGCAATCTTAACAAAACGATCTACTAAAATCGTGAAGCTTCTCGAACACTGCTTCGCGGCCAGCGTCGAGCGTTGATAACCGTCCTTGCTGGTCAAACTCGAACACATCAAAATAAAAGAAGAAGCGGGCGTGGCAATAGCGGGCGTGGCGTGGCCCTGGGCTGACAGTGCTCTTGTTCTGCTGTCGGCTGATGCCAAATTTCATGAAGGGGAAACCATTTCCGCGATTCAACACCCACAAGTACGGCCCCCGACCCACCCAATCTTTTCTCACTGCTCTCACTGCCCAGATCTAGTATGATAACTGCTTTCATTGGCTATTATGCAATCCTTAATAACGATAATAATATCTGGGGTTTTACGTCCCGAAACCATGATATGATTATGAGAGACGCCATAGTGGAGAGCTCTGTAAATTAGGATTATCTCGCGTTCTTCAACGTGCACTGATACTATGTAATCCTTAATCGCCAAAATGGTCCTCAACAATGATTCAGGAATCCTGGGAAATTCTGGACGTAGAAGGGTAGCGGCTTGGGCTAGTTGGTAGGTCATGACAATTATTATAGCGCAAAGCAAGACGAAGACTTTGTGAACCTTTTTTGTCTTCGTCTAGCTTTGCGCTATAATAATTTCATAAATTCTGGACTTCATGGCTTTGTGCAGTTTCTTCGTTAATGATCTGCTTGCCCCTGAGTGTCAGCGCTCTTCATTTCCACAACACATCATGGGGTATTTTCCTTGGCATTTGGGCACTGTCTGCACTGCTAACAAACAATGGGAGTCAGCTGACCTTGAGCCAGTGCTGCCGAGAAAAATGTGAAGAAGTGTGTGTGGGCAGTCAACACAAAAAAATGCTGATAGAGAAAGTGCAAACTGCTGCGCCTGTGTAGCTGACGTTTTGATTTGCACTGCCATATTCCATCACAACTAGCCCACCTGCATGCCTTAAAAGGGACCCTGAAATGGTTTTCGAAATTTTTGTCCACGCTTAGGCTACAGCATCATCAAATCATGCGCACCATAAGTTAAGCGGCGCCCTTGAGTGTTGGCAGGGGGGTGCGAAAGGGGCACTTGCCCCCTTTCAAGCCACACCCCCTACCTAAGCTACACCAGTGCTTTCTACGTCCCCCAGCCGCGATACAACACGGGCTTGCACCCCCCCCCCCCCCCAAGACAAAATCCTGCCGACATTCATGGCGGCACCCTTTGTATGGCAGCTACAGGCTATAATATTGTGGTGACACACTGCGCACAAACCAGTGCAGCCTCCGCCTCGTCCCTAGCTAGCCCGGCGTGACACGGCTGCGTGCTACACCCATAGGTCGGCAAAAAATGTGGAGCTCACTCAGACTCACTCACGAAACATATCTTACCCTTAGAGCTCACTCGGACTCAGACTCACCAAACTTTTCCTCATCCGGACTCACTCGGACTCAGACTCACTATAATTTTTCTCAGCCGGACTCACTCGGACTCAGACTCACCAAAATATAATTCACTCGAACTCACTCAGACTCAGACTCACGGCTCGATCTGAGTCTGAGTGAGTCTGAGTGAGTCGACTCATGAGTCCGCTAGCCTATAATTAGCCTTTTTCGACCATAATGTCAATGCTCTTTAACGCCAATATCTCGCATAATCGGTGCGCTACTTAGCACCTTTTGATCTCGTATCTTCAAATACGAGTTATCTGACTTTGTAGTTCAATAAGGACCGTTTTATTGAAAGAGATGACTCACACGAGATATTTTTATCAGTAACTTCCCATGAAGAAGTTTGCGGGGGGAGGTCAAGGCACCTCCTCCCCCTCTCCCTCCTCATCTCACGCCTCTGATCAATAAATATTGAGCTGACGTATGAACGGTAGCGCGTTGACGTATGCGGGACTACACGTGAGTATAAATGTGAGCCGACATAGGGCTGATAGTAATGCTGAAGTTGAGTAGACAGGACTATAGGTCGGCAAAAAATGTGGAGCTCACTCAGGCTCACTCATGCAATATATTTTGCCCTTAGGGCTCACTCGGACTCAGACTCACCAAAATTTTCCTCAACCGGACTCACTCGGACTCAGACTCACCAAAATTTTTCCCAACCGAACTCACTCGGACTCAGACTCACAAAAATTTTACTCACCCGGACTCACTCAGACTCAGACTCACGTCTCGATATGAGTCTGAGTGAGTCGACTCATGAGTGAGTTTGCCGACCTATGGCTACACCACGCCTCCGATACGGGACAGCGCCACCGCAGCGTCACCGGAGGCTTACGTCACCGACGGTGGCTATAAAACCAAGCTGCCAAGCTCGGAAGTTATCATTCCTTCACTACCCAACTGAGCAGAGCATCGGTATGCTCGCCCCGCTGCTGCTACTACACTAATAAACAGTCGTTACGTTTTATGTTGGGATGTGACACGGCATCCCACATCTGGTGACCCAGAAACCTAACAAACCGCACCACCATGGCCGACCCGGAAGCCCTTGCCGCTCTTCTCCAGCAAGTGGAACAACTTCAATAGCAACTTCAGGAACAGCAGCAGTGGATGCAAACCGCATTCGCCCGACGATTCCGTACAGCCTCGTGCGGACTACGCCCCCCCAAAGCTCCGTTCCAACGGTCGCTGTCAATGCAGGCGCTGCTACCACTTCGGCCGCTGCCGACCTGGACGTCTGGCGCGTCACTGTCAAGCTTCCGCCATTTTGGGCAGACTCGCCCGAGGCATGGTCCGCCCAAGTCGAGGCCCAGTTCTCCCTGGCGCGCACCACACAAGAGTGGGCCCGCTACGATTACGTCGTCGCCCACATGGACGCCCACTACGCCAACGAGATCCGGGATATCCTTGCCAACCCACCAACGGCCAACCTGTACGAATACTCGCCGGCTGTCACTCTCGGAAGACCAGGAAGTGCGACAACTTCAGTCGGCAGAACTTGCCGAGCGCAAACCTTCGCAGTTATACTCCGCCACAAGCGTGCTCTCGCGGGTAACGTTGAAGTCCAGGGATCTTTCCTGCAATCACTCTGACTCCAACGACTTCCACTGCATTCTCAGGCAATTCTGCGGGCTCAGCTGACGCTATCTCTCGACCAACTTGCCGAGATCGCTGATTGCGTCATTAAGGTCTGCTTGCTGCAGTTGTCGCCCACCATCCAGGCTGTCGCCGCACCGCTGAACACCACAGAGCATTCACGCCGTATCGATGACATCGATCGACAGCTCACCTACATTCAACAACACCTGGGTGAGCTGTCGATCGATGCGCCAGCGCTGCCACTCACAAAGCCGCGACCATAACACCACTTCGTCGCGGCAACCCGATAACAGCGGCCCGTGTTACTAGTACCACCGACGCTTCGGGGACAGAGCCCGGCAATATCGACCACCCTGTTCCGCTGGGCACGCGGAAAACGCGAACGGCAGCTCGTAGAGACGGCCGCAAGCTGCCAACCCAGAGGCCGTCGCATCTTCGTCACCGACCATATCACGAAGCAGCGGTTCCTTGTCGACAGCGGTTTCGACATTTGCTGCTACCTGCGATCCCATCTTCAAGGTCCTCGTCCACCTACGTCTTTCGAGCTCAGTGCGGCAAACCCAAGGAGGTTGAAAAAAAAAAAACTTCTGGAGTGGAGGCCCCCCATGGGCACCGTGCATACGTTAGGAGCCGCCCCAGTCGCGCGCTGCCTCCAGCGCCAAAGCGGCCACGGCAGCAGATTTGGCGGGATATGGGAGCAGACGACGCAGGCAGCGGCAAGCCACTGCGCCGTGCTTTGGTGCTTCGCTTGAGGCGTCTTCTTTCCCTTTTGCTTGCCAGACCTCGTATGTCCCTAGGCGAACGCGGCAACATAAAATGCATGAGCTGGGGGAAGCAACGTAGGTGTCGAGCTCGTTGAGCGAAACTGCGCATGCGTAACGCGGACCGCCTCGCTCACTAAGCAATCACAGCTTATCACCCTCGGGCTAACGCGGCAGTGAACTCAGCCGCAGCTTGAAACTGGCGATACCAGCAATTGCACTCTTACGGCCGCTTAATAAAAAAAACGCTTTCCATTTGTGTGAACTTACATTTGTGTGGCCTTAGCAATCATAAGTTGGTAATTTTCAGCCTTGCAGTTTCCATTCCACCAAGCCTACTTATATACCTTCTTTTGCACACGTGACCACTAGCATATAACATGAAAAACGAGCAATACAATCAACAACATGACAGGGTTGAAAACCTCCTATGGCGAAATTGACCGCTTCTGCATCACCGGCAAGCAGACAGACCTTAACACATGCGCAGGTAGTCTAATTCCTTTTTGCTCAAAGAGAGTGACGTTTTGCTAACACAACTTTCGCCAAAATAGTTTATCTGTTCAGCTTCGATTACTAATCTAGTGATTTCGGACTTGTTCTTGCCAACTATAACAGTCTGTTCAAAATTGGGTCGGCACGTGCATTTATGGCAGTGTAGCGCCAAAAACCCGTCAGGGGGAGTCTTGGCCACTTTGTTGCTGTGCTCTCTGAGCCTATCATTGAGGCAGCGGCCGGTCTGCCCAATGTAAAACCGGCCGCATGACAAAGGAATCCGGTAAACGACGCACGTTTTGCATTGAACAAATGGCTTACTGTGCTTCTTCGGGCATATTATACTAATCTTCTTATCGGGGTTAGTTTTCTTGCACAAGTTACCCAGTTTATATGGGGCGGAAAACAGAACACGAGTGTTAGATTTGCCTGCAAGCTTCTTAAGGTTATGCGATACTTGATGAATGTAAGGAACCACCGCTACACTCGCTTTTTTAGGGGCGGGCGAACCTGTGGTGGTGGACTTATCTTGCGTACTTTTAGCCCGGCGGAGTAGGCATTCTGTTACAGACACTATCAGATGGATGGGTATCCGGCTGATTGTAGCCGTGACACTTGATGCCTAAAACTTTCGTCTACCAAATGTGAACACGACTTGATGAGCACATTGTTGAGGCACATTTTCGCAATGCCTCTTTTTATGAGCTTTGAGTGGCTCGAGTTGAAACTGAGTAACGCCTTTTTAGCCCTTGGCTCATACGCCCAGCAGGTGTGAGTATCTGTGAAAACAAACTTCAGATCTAGGAATCTAATAGTTCCATCGACCGGCAACTCGACAGTCATGACAAGAGGACTAAGACAACTGCGTAAAATGCATACAATGTCATTACACTGATCATGGAACATATCCAACGTGCTGTTAAAAAACACCATAAAATCGTCAACAAATCTAAAAACGGTTACACATTTAGAATGTTGGTCAAGTGTCAGGGACAGACGACGGTCAATTTTTGCTAAAAATACATTACTTAAAATGGGAGCCAAGCAAGAGCCGATGCAAATTCCTTTTTTCTGCAGAAACGGAGTCTCATTTCTTAAAATGAAAGTAGAGGATAGATAAAACCCAAGTAATTCTAAAAAAGCACCTACAGAAACACCCGCTTCACAGGAAAACTTCACAGCCCCCATTTCGTCTATACATTCTTCGACGCTCTGCAAGAGCTCGTCATGGGGTATGGAGTAATAAAGGTCTTTAATATCAGCAGAGAATGCCATAAGGCCTTCGTTGGCATGAACATTCGCGAAATCTACCACCTGGTCAGAGTTTTATAAGAAAGGGATCTCGAATCTCAAGTAATCCTAGTTTATCTAGCAAATACGTTGCAATCTGTTTTTGCCATGTGCCTTTTTCAGAGATGATGACTCTGAAAGGAATGTCGGATTTGTGCGTTTTTGCACTAAAGAAAACATCCAGGGACAGCCTTTCGCTTTTTTCAACGCTTTTACGTAATTTGTCAAGTCCCATGTTTTTGCACATTTCTATGGCTTTTGCTTTTACTTTACGTAAGGCAACATCTTTGTGCTCATTAAAAACTTCAGAAACAGCCTTGCATGCTTTGACATTAAAACAGTTACGCGAAAAAAACAGCAAAGCCTCCCTCTTTGTCGGCGGGAATGACACAAAGAGAGTGACTTTCGAGGTAGGAACATACGTTTTTTACAGGCAGTCTGGAAGCCGTTGGTTTGCAGCGCAGCAACACGTCGACACCCTCGGAGTTAATCCTCATTTCGTCCTCTGTGGGAGCACGCCGGGACACTTGACGCACCACAGAAAGCAGCTCAGCGTTTGTCCTTGAAGTCTCAACACCAAACTTCGGGCCAAGGCTAAGAACATGATGCACGTCCTCTGGAAGGCTCAGACCTTCAGGGTTGCAGACTACACTGTTGACTTTTTTCGGTATCTTCGCAACGCGGTCTCGAAGATGCCTTAACTGGATCCTCCAAAGGTTCTCAGTAGCTTGATCCGCAAGATGAAGATGCCTTTTCAGAAGACATGCCGCGACGCTAGACTCAAAGGCGGCGTGCAACTGTACACTGAGGTACGCCCGAAGCAAACGAGCTTGGCGTAGCCATTCACAGCGCAAAATCTTCAACACTCTCTTCCCGTGTCCGATGGACGGAGTAAAACCACCAAAGATGGCTACCACGTCTTCTGGTAGAAAGCCTTTGCGAATGCAAAAACAAAGCATTCTTGATCTGGATATAGCCGTGGCGAGGAAGGCAACAGTGCGGCTAGGATCTTGACACACAAGTAAGAAAGGGCCCGATGAACAAGAAATGAAATTGACGAGGGTAGCGATGCGGGCTTGTTGGTCTGTCATGGTTCTTGGATGTGGGCGCGAAGAGACAAGGACGAAGGGAAGAAGACACACACACTGGCGCTACTGACAACAAAAAACGTTTATTTTCATTCACCAAGCCTACTTATATACCTTCTTTTATATACCCCTGACGGGTTTTTGGCGCTACACTGCCATAAATGCACGTGCCGACCCAATTTTGAACAGACTGTTATAGTTGGCAAGAACAAGTCCGAAATCACTAGATTAGTAATCGAAGCTGAACAGATAGACTATTTTGGCGAAAGTTGTGTTAGCAAAACGTCACTCTCTTTGAGCAAAAAGGAATTAGACTACCTGCGCATGTGTTAAGGTCTGTCTGCTTGCCGGTGATGCAGAAGCGGTCAATTTCGCCATAGGAGGTTTTCAACCCTGTCATGTTGTTGATTGTACTGCTCGTTTTTCATGTTATATGCTAGTGGTCACGTGTGCAAAAGAAGGTATATAAGTAGGCTTGGTGAATGAAAATAAACGTTTTTTGTTGTCAGTTGCGCCAGTGTGTGTGTCTTCTTCCCTTCGTCCTTGTCTTTTCGCGCTCACATCCAAGAACCATGGCAGACCAACAAGCCCGCATCGCTACCCTCGTCAATTTCATTTCTTGTTCATCGGGCCCTTTCTTACTTGTGTGTCAAGATCCTAGCCGCACTGTTGCCTTCCTCGCCACGGCTATATCCAGATCAAGAATGCTTAGTTTTTGCATTCGCAAAGGCTTTCTACCAGAAGACGTGGTAGCCATCTTTGGTGGTTTTACTCCGTCCATCGGACACGGGAAGAGAGTGTTGAAGATTTTGCGCTCTGAATGGCTACGCCAAGCTCGTTTGCTTCGGCCGTACCTCAGTGTACAGTTGCACGCCGCCTTTGAGTCTAGCGTCGCGGCATGTCTTCTGAAAAGGCATCTTCATCTTGCGGATCAAGCTACTGAGAACCTTTGGAGGATCCAGTTAAGGCATCTTCGAGACCGCGTTGCGAAGATACCGAAAAAAGTCAACAGTGTAGTCTGCAACCCTGAAGGTCTGAGCCTTCCAGAGGACGTGCATCATGTTCTTAGCCTTGGCCCGAAGTTTGGTGTTGAGACTTCAAGGACAAACGCTGAGCTGCTTTCTGTGGTGCGTCAAGTGTCCCGGCGTGCTCCCACAGAGGACGAAATGAGGATTAACTCCGAGGGTGTCGACGTGTTGCTGCGCTGCAAACCAACGGCTTCCAGACTGCCTGTAAAAAAACGTATGTTCCTACCTCGAAAGTCACTCTCTTTGTGTCATTCCCCGCGACAAAGAGGGAGGCTTTGCTGTTTTTTCGCGTAACTGTTTTAATGTCAAAGCATGCAAGGCTGTTTCTGAAGTTTTTAATGAGCACAAAGATGTTGCCTTACGTAAAGTAAAAGCAAAAGCCATAGAAATGTGCAAAAACATGGGACTTGACAAATTACGTAAAAGCGTTGAAAAAAGCGAAAGGCTGTCCCTGGATGTTTTCTTTAGTGCAAAAACACACAAATCCGACATTCCTTTCAGAGTCATCATCTCTGAAAAAGGCACATGGCAAAAACAGATTGCAACGTATTTGCTAGATAAACTAGGATTACTTGAGATTCGAGATCCCTTTCTTATAAAAAACTCTGACCAGGTGGTAGATTTCGCGAATGTTCATGCCAACGAAGGCCTTATGGCATTCTCTGCTGATATTAAAGACCTTTATTACTCCATACCCCATGACGAGCTCTTGCAGAGCGTCGAAGAATGTATAGACGAAATGGGGGCTGTGAAGTTTTCCTGTGAAGCGGGTGTTTCTGTAGGTGCTTTTTAGAATTACTTGGGTTTTATCTATCCTCTACTTCATTTTAAGAAATGAGACTCCGTTTCTGCAGAAAAAAGGAATTTGCATCGGCTCTTGCTTGGCTCCCATTTTAAGTAATGTATTTTAGCAAAAATTGACCGTCGTCTGTCTCTGACACTTGACCAACATTCTAAATGTGTAACCGTTTTTAGATTTGTTGACGATTTTATGGTGTTTTTAACAGCACGTTGGATATGTTCCATGATCAGTGTAATGACATTGTATGCATTTTACGCAGTTGTCTTAGTCCTCTTGTCATGACTGTCGAGTTGCCGGTCGATGGAACTATTAGATTCCTAGATCTGAAGTTTGTTTTCACAGATACTCACACCTGCTGGGCGTATGAGCCAAGGGCTAAAAAGGCGTTACTCAGTTTCAACTCGAGCCACTCAAGCTCATAAAAAGAGGCATTGCGAAAATGTGCCTCAACAATGTGCTCATCAAGTCGTGTTCACATTGGTAGACGAAAGTTTTAGGCATCAAGTGTCACGGCTACAATCAGCCGGATACCCCATCCATCTGATAGTGTCTGTAACAGAATGCCTACTCCGCCGGGCTAAAAGTACGCAAGATAAGTCCACCACCACAGGTTCGCCCGCCCCTAAAAAAGCGAGTGTAGCGGTGGTTCCTTACATTCATCAAGTATCGCATAACCTTAAGAAGCTTGCAGGCAAATCTAACACTCGTGTTCTGTTTTCCGCCCCATATAAACTGGGTAACTTGTGCAAGAAAACTAACCCCGATAAGAAGATTAGTATAATATGCCCGAAGAAGCACAGTAAGCCATTTGTTCAATGCAAAACGTGCGTCGTTTACCGGATTCCTTTGTCATGCGGCCGGTTTTACATTGGGCAGACCGGCCGCTGCCTCAATGATAGGCTCAGAGAGCACAGCATGGATGGATGGATGCTATGAGCGTCCCCTTTATAACGGGGCGGTGACATGTCTGCCACCATGCTCGAAGAAAAAGGAAAAACTTCCTTGTTTCATGCTGGCCTAATACCTTGTCTACATTGATTAAATCTATCTTATTATACCAAAAATATTTATAAATTCACGGTCTATCTCTCTGCCTCTTAAGGCAGAATGACCTTATTCCCCCCCCCCCCATTATTTATTTTTGTACTTTATCTCTACTCTTCTGCCACCAATACTCTAACCGTCTCTTACTTATTTCTATCGCGGACGTGTTCAGCTTTCCATTGTTGTCCCTAAAACCCAAGGCTTCCTGTAGACTCGTGCCCACACGTATACCTGGGTGAATATCGCCACATTCAATCAGTACATGTTCCATCGTTTCCCTAGTTCCCCCGCAGCATGTACAGTGTTCGTCTTCGTTACTGAATCTCGCTTTATAGCTTCGCGTTCTAAGGCAGCCCGACCTTGCTTCAAACAGTAAAGCGCTTCCCCTTGAATTATCATAAAACCTTTCCCTCCTTATTTCCTTTTTTCCCTTTCGGTAGTTACTCAGAGCCGGCTTCTTTTCCATCGCTGCCATCCAATAAGTCCTCTCCGCCTCTCTGGCCTTCCGCTTAATGCTCCTTGTTGCCATATCGCCCGCACTGCTAGCCGTATATTTACTGGTGAGCCTCCTAGTTCTCTTTCTCCACTGCGTGTCAACGCTTTTTCTATACAAATACCTGAAAACCTTGTCTGCCCATCTACTCTTCTTCATTTTCCTCAGCCTCTCTTCGAATCTCATTTTGCTCTGAGCTTCCCTCACTTCAAAGCCTGTCCATCCCATATCACCCTTTACAGCCTCAATTGTCGTCTTCCCGTGAGCGCCCAACGCGAGGCGGCCCACCGTCCTTTGATTTACATCCAATCCTGATTGTACCTCTGACTTCATGCAAACCACTGAGTTCCCAAATGTAAGCCCCGGGACCATCACACCCTTCCACAGCCCTCGAAGCACCTCGTACCTATTGTATCCCCATAAAGCTCTGTGCTTCATAATTGCAGCATTCCTCTTTCCCTTTGCTACCACTGCTTTCTCTTGTACCTCCATATATCTATCCCCCTCATTTACCCATACTCCGAGGTACTTGTACTCGCTTACCCTCGGTATTTTTTGGCCCTGTATGAAGACCGCATGGTCTTCGTGATCATTGAATACCATCAATCCACATTTGGTTGCACTAAATCCTAGTCCTAGAGCCTCACATTCCCTTCCGCATATATCTGCCAGTCGCTGTATATCATCTTGACTGTCCGCAAATAAGACAATATCATCAGCATAAAATAGACCTGGAAGCTTCTGCTCAACCATCGTGCCGACCTGTTTGTGTGACAAATTAAATCCAATGTTGCTACCTTCTAGCGCTTTTTCCATCCTCACCATGTACAGCATGAATAACAGCGGGGACAAAGGACATCCCTGTCTCAGCCCCTTGCTAATTTCAACGCTGTCCTTGCTACTTATTCCTTCCCATTCTATACAAACTGTATTTTCTCGGTACATTTCCCTCAAAAGCTGTATACAGTCGTCCCCTATGCCCACTTCTTTCAATATATCCCACAAAATTTCCTGATTAACGTTGTCATACGCTCCGGTGATATCTAGATAAGCTATGTATAAGGGCCTCTTTTCTATTTTCGATATTTCTATACACTGGGTAAGAACAAACAGATTATCGTCTAACCGCCTGTCGATTCGAAATCCATTCTGAAGTTCTCCCAAAATATCATTTTGTTCTACCCACGCTTCTATTTTTAATTTTACTGCCTGCATCGCCAACCTGTATAGCACCGATGTAATGGTTAGCGGTCTATACGAGCGAATGTTATCCTTTTCTCCCCTGCCTTTATAGATTAAGTTCATTCTACTTTTTCGCCAACTGTCTGGTATTTCCCGCTCCTGTAAGCACTTTTCTACGGCTTTCAGCAGTGCTTCTTTAGTGTTATGTCCGAGTTCGTTAATGAGGCTGACGGGAACCCCATCTAAGCCCGGAGTAGTGCGCTTAGGAATTTTTCCTTCGGCCTTCTTCCAATTTAAATTCTCTAGTACTACACCTTCGTCAGTTGCACTCCTTTGCGTACTATTACCTACCGGGGGAATCCCCTGGGTGACCTTTTTAAACGAATCGGCTGTTATCTTTCGGATGTAACCTAGCGCTTTATGCACTCCCCCTGACGGGTTTTTGGCGCTACACTGCCATAAATGCACGTGCCGACCCAATTTTGAACAGACTGTTATAGTTGGCAAGAACAAGTCCGAAATCACTAGATTAGTAATCGAAGCTGAACAGATCGACTATTTTGGCGAAAGTTGTGTTAGCAAAACGTCACTCTCTTTGAGCAAAAAGGAATTAGACTACCTGCGCATGTGTTAAGGTCTGTCTGCTTGCCGGTGATGCAGAAGCGGTCAATTTCGCCATAGGAGGTTTTCAACCCTGTCATGTTGTTGATTGTATTGCTCGTTTTTCATGTTATATGCTAGTGGTCACGTGTGCAAAAGAAGGTATATAAGTAGGCTTGGTCAATGAAAATAAACGTTTTTTGTTGTCAGTAGCGCCAGTGCGTGTGTCTTCTTCCCTTCGTCCTTGTCTCTTCGCGCTCACATCCAAGAATCATTAAGAAAACTGTGCAATAAGAAAAAGCGATTATTCAGGGAAGCCAAGAACTCCGCTTCAGCATTAAAATGGGAAAAGTATTTCGAGTGTCTGAGTAATTATACTAAATTGCTGAGGAGCACTAAACAGCACTTCTACAACAGAGACATACTGGACATCCTTCGAACTAATCCAAAAAAATTTTGGACTTTATTAACTCCCAACCACAGTGGCTCGCATAACATTTCTTTATTAAATCAAGATGGTTCTGTCGTTCCGAAGGAGTTTTGTTCTGACGTTATGAATGCCTACTTCACCTCAGTTTTCACCCACGAACCGGTTGCAAATATTCCTGTTCTGCTGAATCCCAATTTTCCTCAAATGCTAGCAGTTAATATTTCGGCAGAAGGAATCTGCAAGCTGATTGATAACTTAAAGATATCTAGTGCCCCTGGGCCTGACAACATATCTGCTAAAATTCTTAAAGGAGTACTGACATGAATTTTAAAAATTTTCGGGTTGTTGCTCTAAATGAAAGCACAGGTGTCGAGAACCCTAAAAAGAGTGTCGTGGTGCCTGGGGATGCATTGCATATATTTTTAATACCGCTTCTTTCAACCAGCAGTTTCCGTTTCGGTTTCGAGAGGGCGGCTTCATAGTGACGTGTCAAGTCTGCCCGTGACGTCACGGGCAGACTGCAACCCACGAAATATGCACCTGCTGTCCTTTGCTGTCAGTCGAACGTGGTTCATGATGACTGAACTGTCGTCCAGTGCCTCCGACAGCAATTTCTGTGATTTAGGCTGCATGCAGAACCCAGACTTTGCAAACCAAGTGAGCTGACTTGAAACGTCATAGGGCTCTCCATGCGGTGAAGCTGCCTTGCAGATGCTGGGAGATGAAAACTGTAAAATCAAACTTAAATATTTATACTACGTGTTTCCCGGATGCGGTGTGGGGAGAGCGTTAACACTACATGCTAAGGAAACCAAAAACGTCCGTTTTGCTGCACTTCAAAATCGTGTCAGTACTCCTTTAAAGGCACAAAAGTAATATCTAGTCGCGTCCTACAAATCATTTTCACGCAGTCTATTTCCAGTGGCCAAATCCCGTCTGAGTGGAAGGTTAGCAGAGTTGTACCAGTCTTCAAGGCAGGAAGCCGCTCCAATACATCTAATTACCGTCCCACCTCGCTAACATGTATTGCATGCAAATTTATTGAACATATAATTTACTCCCACCTGGCAAAACACCTGGACAATAATTCATTTTTCTTCCCGAACCAACACGGATTTCGGTCCGGCTTTTCGTGTGAATCTCAACTTGTTGAATTCTCGACTGACTTGCACTTAAACCTAGACTCATCCTTTGCAACCGATGTCATTTACCTCGATTTTTCTAAGGCTTTTGACCGCGTTCCTCACCAGCGTCTCATGACTAAACTGTCTTGCCTTTCAATTGATCCGCTGATATTGTCATGGATTCACTGCTTTTTAACTGATCGCTCCCAGTACACCGTCATCGAAGGCCATCCATCTGCCGCTACTAACGTTATCTCCAGAGTCCCACAGGGCTCTGTCCTTGGCCCGCTTCTATTCCTAATCTTCATCAATGATCTTCCTGCTCAAATTTCATCAACCATTCATTTGTTCACGGATGATTGCGTTCTCTACCGGCGTATCTCTACTATTAAGGATCAGGAATTGCTGCAGGATGACTTAACCTTAATTCAAAACTGGTGCTCGACCTGGCTCATGCAGTTAAACGTATCAAAATGTAAGTTTATGCACGTGTCCCGTAAGAAATCTAATCTACACTTCCCATACACGTTAAACAATACCGCTCTACAACAGGTGGAATCTTATAGGTATCTCGGCGTAGAAATAACAGATAATCTAAATTGGTCTAAGCACATCACGTCACTTTCTGCAAGCGTTTCTAGATCACTAGGTTTCATCAGACGATCACTCACATTTGCTTCGCTCACAGTTAAACTAATGGCATACGAAACTTTTATACGCACCAAACTTGAATACGCATCCCCTATCTGGAACCCCCATCAAGAGTACCTAATCGAGGCGTTGGAGGCAATACAAAATCGAGCTGCTCGTTTTATAACTTCCAAATATGATTCTAGATTGAGCGTCACTAACATCAAAAGTTCGATTGGTCTAACCCCTTTGGCATCCCGTCGCAAAATAGCAAGTCTTTGCCTTTTCCATAAGCTGTATTATAACTTTCCTCATTTACGCGAGAGCCTAATCCTACCGCCCATGAGATCATCACGACGTCTGTTTAATTGTCACAGTGTTCAACGCATTCATGGTTCAACTAACGCCTTCAACAAATCATTTCTACCGACCGCCATATCGGGTTGGAATGCACTTCCTGACGGTATTGTTAGTGAGGTAAACTGTGTGAAATTTAAAGATTTATTGTTACAGCACCACTGTCAGGAGCCCGAGTAGTAGCCCTGTTCTTCGCGCGTTTATACCTGCCTTCCCATTTTCATGTTATGTTTTATTGTTTTTATTGCTTTTTTCCCACTTACTGTATTTTTTTTCTTGTTTTTCCAACAGTATTTATGTCATGTAACCTTGTGACCCGTGGTTACCATTGTTACCCCCCCCCCCTTATGTAATGCCCCATGAGGGGCCCTTAAGGGTAAATAAATGATGATGATGATGATGAACTTGTAGCGCTCAGGAAATATTGATGGATTGTATGCTGGGTGCGCCTCTTGGCATTTCCTACAAAGTGCCTGCTGCATATTCTGCTGTACAGCCCAGGCGTCCAATTAGACCCGTCGTTGCTGTAGTGCAATGTAGCATCCATAAATTTTCACTCGCAAAGAAAAAAAAATACCCCATCTATTCACAAAACTCCCTTTGCCGTCGAACGAGTGCGATCCACCGTTCACGCCGATTCCGTTCACATTCTCTGAATGGAAACCGGTAAAAATGCATGCCCGGAGAATTCCTGTAGCAGTTATTGCACCCAACAACGCAACAAGTATTCCTGGAGTTCGGCATTCCTACAAACAGCGCAACCGACACAAAACGAACTGCCCGCGAAAATACCTCGCGACGTAACAGCGGGGGCGTGGAGCGAGCAGGGGTGCAAGCGTGAAGCGATGTTTTATGCTATATAACTCTTATCGTTCACCACCTGCGGCCGGCTGATCGCGCTGATAACGCGGACGGACCGTCGCTCTAGTCACTTGTCAAGCGCGAAAAGCACGAAAAGTATAGCCATCGTAAAAGGCATAGTTGCTCTATTTCACCCCATTGCGAGCGCGTGAGAGCATCCCGCCAAATCTGCGCTTCTTGCCGCTAGGGACACCTTTGCTCGGGCAGCGGAGTTACGTCTGCACGGAGCCTATACGCGCCCGCGCGAGCGGGTGAAGCCTGGGAAACCGGTTGGCAGCCATCTTGCTCCAGGCAAGAGGGAGCGCAGCTTGAACGCGGGCAGTGTAATTGTGAGCTTCCGCAGGGGCGTTTCAGCATGAGAACGGGACAGTTAGTGTCACTTATTTGGCCCAATTCTTTTTGTCCTACAAGATTGAAGAAGGCAGTTTCTTACGCCATAATACATGGGCTGAAGCGTGTCTGATAACAAGTAGAATTCGCTTGCAACATTCCCAAAATGTAGCACATGGTGGAGTTATTAAGTGGTACACAAAACTTTATTCAGCGACGGCTTTTATACAATTTCAAAAGAAAAAAGAAGCATATACAATGTGGTTTATACGTGAATCGAAACAGCAACAAATCCCACAAGAACTTCAAATTGCATCATAATGCAAACAATCATAATGCAAACTAGCCGTATGGAGCATGCACCCTTAACAACTAAACACAGCAAAAGAAAAGATACAAAATCATACTAGTTCACCAGCTTGCTGCAGCTCCTGTTTACGCATAATGCTGACAATCATGAAATTAACCATATGAAACACGCGCCCTTAAAAAGTTAGCACTGCGAAAGAAGAGATACAAAAGCTAATTGACGAGCTTGCTGCAGCTCTTGTTTACGCTCGTTTCCAAAATTTTAAAAATAACAGTCCTTGTCAGCTGTGTTCTTACTTTGCTCTGGAATTTTTTCGGATGATTTCATTTGAAATGTGGTGAAGCCTGATTTTACAACGAAAGCTTTTATCAGATCACAACGTCAGTGCGGTAGTTCTCCACTGCCGCTGCCGCCGGTATCCGTGACCACTATCATGCGAAATAAGAAAAAATGAAATAAATAAAGATATCTAAGATCGAACGGGATTCGACCACGGGTCCTCTGCGTGGCAGTCGAGTATTTATATCTCTTTTTTATTTTTTATATCTGTAGAAAACCGGAGACAAGACATCACGTATTTTTGCACTGTTGGGAAGAGGTCTACTTCTGGGATGTTTTACAGAGAACACTGAAGAAAGAGTTTCCTCTGCATCCACTTGGAATCAGGTTTTTGCAGACAGAAAATTAAGATGGGATGCCTTTTGACCTAATTTATGCTTCTTGGCCTCCACTGTTTATGGCGGGCAAGAATGGCCAGATTTCACTCCTTTTTCGCAAGATTGTTCAATACAGAGTTGTGCTCCAACAACAAGACTTTGTTCCTGACTGGCTGGGCAGAATTGAACCACTGGAATACCACAAAAAATTTTAAAGAAAGCCAGTCCCATTTTTTTTCGTCTTCCTTGTTTTTTTGTTGGTTATCTTGACATTGTTGTAGTATTGTGTACTGCTGTAAATGGTGTCTATTACTGATGTACTTGCAACGTTAATAAGCCACTAAGAAAAAAAAAACAGAGCCACGCTGGTGACCGAAACACTTTAGCAAAAACATCCTATACAAGCATCTTATCGGGCAAGGAATGACGTTATCATGTGTAATATAGCTCATCAGAAGAGTAAAATAACAACCAGGAGTCACACAATGCTAACTGCGCAACGACTGTGTGGTTTAAGCTTCCCACCCACTACAAATTGCTCAACCGTAATTCTTCATTGTCATTACCCACAGGCAGCATCAACAAAGTCCACATAATGCCTTACAGATGTATAGCGGGCACCTCGCTTATCCGCAGAAAGACGAATAATGACATAGTGAATGCTTCCCTACTTCATAAAAATTATGATTAGTGGCGTAGTGGGTACCTTGCAAGTGTACCTGTATTAGTTTCCCCAAGAGAGTTTAGGACGGGCTCTAGAAAGGCCGCTCTTCCAGCTTTCGCTCTGACTGTACTGCGTGCTCCGCGCAGGCCCGGCGTTTTTTTATGTACAGCTTGGAAATCTTCTTCGACAAATTGTAAATGTGGTTGTCGAGTGGATTCCAGTCCAACAAATGAGACATCCAGACACTCGCTTGTCACCAAAGGAGTGGAGAAATTCGCCTTCTGTGGAACTTCCGCGCGGGCCCAAGCGACCACCCACACGTTTTCTGCCTGGAACAATATGGCGGTCAGCTTCATTCCAGAAGTTGTTTTTTTTAACCTCCTTGGGCAAACCGCTCCACAATCAAGACGTACGGCTCACTCCGCCTGCACATCCAGCTCAGAAACTCACGCCGTGACCTTCACTGGAATTTTGTCATCGCCGACGTCGCCGAGCCAATCATTGGCTCAGACTTTTTGGCCCACTACAACCTCCTTCCGGACTGCCGCAACGACCTCCTCATCGACGCAACAACGGGACATTCCACACCAGGCCAGCGAACGACCGCCCAACAGCCAAACATCAAGGTACTCAGTGTTGACAATCATTCGCCGTACCACGCCATCCTCGCCGAATTACCCGGGCTGACGTGCCCCAGCGGACTGCCACGCAAAGTGCAGCACACCACACCGTGCACTACATCGGGACCACTTCAGGCCCCCTGGTTTTCTGCCGCGCCCGTCGCCTTGCCCTGGACCGCATGCGCATAGCCAAAGCAGAGTTCGAGGCCATGCTCCGCGAGGGAATCGCCCGCCGCGCTGACGGTCCATGGGCCTCGCCACTTCACCTTACTCCGAAGAAGACCGAAGGCTGGCGACCCTGTGGGGACTACCGTGCCCTCAATGCGCGCACCATCCCGGACAGGTACCCCATCAACCACATACAGGACTTGGCTCATCGCATTCATGGCTGCCACGTGTTCTCCGTACTAGACTTGGTACGCGCTTGTCTTGTGTGTCTCCTTTCCGTCGCCGTCCGTTTTTTGCGCTGTTTATTTCAAGTATGCACAACCAACTAGCCCAGTCAGCTACATTGTTAACTAGACTTGGTGAAGGCCCTACACAGAGATACCCGTCAATCCCGATGACGTCCCGAAAATGGCAATCATTGCTCCCTTTGGCTTGTTTGAGTTTCCCTTCATGAGCTTCGGCCTGAGGAACGTTGGGCAAACTTTTCAGCGCTTCATTGACGAAGTCGTCCGCGGCCCCGTCTTCTGCATCATTTACCTTGACGACATACTGGTATTTTCCCACGACGCTGATGAGCACCACAGGCACCTTCGTCTATTGTTCCAACGTCTCGATGACCACAGTCTACTCGTCAATACCCAAAAAAGTATGCTAGGCGCTTCCGTCGTCCACTTCCTCGGCCACGAAGTTTCATCTGAGGGAACTCGGTCCTTGCCCCAACGCATCTCGGACCTGCAAAATTACCCTCAACCCACCACCGCTAAGGACCTTCGCCGTTTCCTCGGCATGCTGAACTTTTACAGGCGTTTCTTGCCACACGCAGCCGACTACCAGGCTCCCCTCCACGATGCTTTGGCTGGGCTATGAGGAAACCAACCCGTCACATGGACACCGATGTTAGCGAAAACTTTCGAAGAATGCAAAGCCACCCTCTGCACCGCCACGCTCCTCACCCATCCCGTGCCAGACGCTCCCTTGGGACTCTTCACGGACGCATCTAGCTTCGCCATCCGCGCTGCCCTCATGCAACGCGTGGACAACACCTGGCATCCCTTGGCATTCTTCTCCAAGAAATTCGCATCTCGGAAAACAACCCCTTCAACTGCCAATACCCCTGACGAAACCACGACCACCGCCCCGACAAATTTGCCAGGCTACTACAGAGAACTTCTGGCAATATACGAAGCAGTGCAACACTTTCGCCATATTCTCGAAGCACACAACTGCACCATCTATACCGACTTCTCTCAATGTCGTGACAAACTCCCACCTGTACAGCAGAACCAACTTTCGTTCATTGCACAGTTCACCACCGACATCCAACATGTCAGTGGGAAAGACAACGTGGTCGCCGACACGCTTTCACGTGTAGCAGACATCAGCACGGTGCAGATAACAGCGGACGTCCTCGCTGAGGCTCAGACTACGGACGCCGAACTGCAAGAACTTCTCAAGGGAAGGTCCTCACTACAGCTGCAACAAGTCCCCATTCCAAGGTCGACAACCACAATCTGTTGCGACATGTCGACAGGATGAAGCAGGCCCTATGTGTCCCTGTCCCATCGCCGTGGTCTTTTCAACCAGCTCCACAACCTCAGCCATACAGGCATAAGTGCCCCTACACGCCTCGTGGCTGACCGCTATGTCTGGCCCCCTATGCAGCGGGATTGTCGCACCTGGGCGCGCTCCTGCATTCAATGCCAACATGCTAAAGTCACCAGGCATGTCACGTCACCACTCGGAACATTGCCTTAGCCCTCTTGTCAGTTTGAGCACGTCAACCTCGACATCATAGGACCCTTTCCCCCAGCTGGACACTATCGCTACTGCCTCACCGCCATTGACTGGTACACTCGATGGCCCGAGGCATGGCCCCTCGAAGGAATCACCGTGGAAGACGTCGCCTCGGCCTTCTTCACCGGCTGGATTCCTCGTTTCGGCGCCCACCGCAGCGTAACCACCGACCAAGGACGACAGTTTGAGTTGCACCTTTTTAGGCTCCTCGGACTGACCATCGGTTTTAAACGCTTGAGGAAAACCAGTTACTACCCCTGCGCCAAAGGAATGATTGAGCGTTTCCACCGACAGTTCAAAGCAGCCATTATGTGCCACCCGGACTCAACCTGGCTCGAGGCCATCCCAGCCGTCATCCTTGGTCTTCGCGCCACCTTCAAGCCGGACATCCACGCTACACCAGCAGAGCTTGTCTATGGGGAACCACTCCGTCTCCCAGGTGAATTTCTCACTGCACTGACATCCAGCACTACGACGTCAGATCCCACCGACTTCGTCGCCCGGCTCCGACGCACCATCGCTGCCTTACGCCCGTCACCTGCAGCCCACCACAGCAAGCCTACACCTTTCGTGCTCAAGAAGCTAGCATTGTGCACGCACGCTTTCCTCCACGAGGACACCATCCGAAGGCCTTTCCAGCCACCCTGCAGCGGACCCTAACTGGTCGTCCATCGCGATGACAAAAACTTCACTCTGCGCCTGAATGGTAATGATATCCGCGTCTCGATTGACCGGCTCAAGCCCGCATACATCGCTGCGAACGAACCGGGCAGCGCGACTTCATCCACAGGCATCTATCCCCAGCCGCCAACGTCGCAGCCTGCTCCTTTCACGACATGCTCTAGACGTCTGGTATGCCTCCCAGATTTCTACAGACCCTGAGGGCTCTGCAATCCGCGGGGGGGGGGTGATGTGGCGACACACCGCGCACAAACCAGCGCAGCCTCCGCCTCGTCACTAGCTAGCCCGGCGTGACATGGCTGCATGTTGCACCACGCCTCTGATAAGGGACAGCGCCACCGCAGCTTCACCGGAGGCTTACGTCACCGACGGTGGCTATAAACCCAAACTGCCAAGCTCAGAAGTTATCATTCCTTCGCTACCTGACTGAGCGCAGCGTCGGTATGCTCGCCCCGCTTCTGCTACTACACTAACAAACAGTCGTTACGTTTTATGTTGGGATGCGTCCTTCCATCGACACGGCATCCCACAATATGTTACCCTCCTACTCAGAACTGCCTTGCCTGCTTAACTCGTGGAACGCATAGCTGTTGCTGGAGATGGCAGCGCTTCCGATGGGCTCAGGATGTGCTATCCTCTTTGTGTCCTCCGCAATGAACATCGGCAGCGCGCCCAGCAGGCTGTCGGGCAACGGAGACTAAGTGACCCGAGAGGTTGGGATCTGCTCCGCTAGGTGCCACCACACTACCAGCTGTTCTTATATTATTCTCCTGTACGCCAACTATCTGCAAATGCCAAATACAACCAAAAAGTATCTGGGAACGTTCCCCAATAAGAGTAAACTTGGGCAATGTGGTCATGTCTTCAAGGGTGAAGTTACAGCCACAAGAACAGATAACTGGGCTAGTTTGTGAGAACTTATGTTAAGGCAGGTAGCACAAAGAAACACGGACACAAGCGAACAATAAATACACGGGACAAGTGCCATCCACAACAGATGCGGAACATGAAATATAGAACGGATCATTCCCATGCAAAGACCCTAAATGTTTCTGAAGAAACCCCGAGAGCAACACCAACCAGGTGTTCCTTTCTGAGACTATCGATCTAAACGGAATTTCCGGCTTGTGGGACTTAGCCGTAAAAAACACTTCCATCAACAAGCGTTTGCTTTGCTTAACACCAGCAGCTAATTTGTCAAGCGACAATTTCTTGAGCAGTTCCACAGCACGAGCTCTCACCTTGGTTGGCTCGTCACGCAGCTTGTGTGTTCGGTGTTGGTCTCGGGGTTTCTTCAGAAACATTTAGGGTCTTTGCATGTGAACGATCCGTTCTATATTTCATGTTCCGCGTCTGTTGTGGATGGCGCTTGTCCCGTGTACTTATGCTTCACTTGTGTCCGTGTTTCTCTGCGCTACCTAAATTAACATGAGTTACAGCCACAGTCGAGTGGATCCTGGTGCTGATCGGATAGCAAGAGCCGGCGCTCACTGCAGCGACAAGATGAAGCAACTCTGCTCTCCTGTTGCCCTACACAATGTCGCAGCTAGTGCAATTCATGGTGTCCAAGAAAAGAAACCTCAAGATAAACACTGTCGCACAGCTCGCGCCAACGCGGAGCACGTGTTAACACAGGCAGACGACGCTCGCTGCCCACCTGACATTCAGTGACACAGGTTGGACATATCCAAACAGATCAGTCACCAGTGCTACATACCATGGAACAATGCTAGGTAGAATGGAAGCGGGAAGTTGAAAACTCATTCGGCTGCATCGCTGTGATTTGTAGCTTTGTAGCGATTCACATGTTTAATGTCTCGTAATAAATTACAAGGTTGGCGCAGAGAGCTTCAATCAATATGCAAGTAACTTGAGGACTTGCTTTACCGGCTCAATGCGTTGGTACAAAATCGTCAAAACTGTTTCAGGGTTCCTTTAAGGATGGGAAACTATGCGAAGGCAGAGCACGATGAAGGAGAAAGTGAGGGAGCTGTCAGAGGCTAGCAGCAAGCCTTACACGCCCGTCGTAGTGTTTGCAGTTGTACATGGGTTGCCATATGAAACAGGTGGTGGCTAATCTTGCATCATGTATTCCAGGTTCTCAATGAATTGTCTCTTCAGGAAAATATTTGGAAATGCACTGGCCCAGTGTGAAAGCCAGGATGTCGCAAAGTCATGGCAACACATAACTGGGTTTCCACTTAGTATCGAAGCCTGGGCGTGTTGGTTAGACATCGGAGGGGATACAGCGCAAGAGAAAACGAGGACAAGAAAGGCGACGCACACAGAGCGCTGACTTACAACACTTTATTGGTAGAAAGGGAAGGATGAACATTTATACACTTCGCTGACATGCGCACAACCGGGGCAACTGACGATTTTTTTTTTTTTTTTGAACATTATACATAGAGCAACCATCACTGCGCACACGGGCGTATCACTCATGGTCTGTTTAGATATGATATTTCATGAGATGAAAGTGCTATCGAAGGAGAGCTGATGCAACTGCTATCGAACTTTCTGATGAAGTCTGCCTCGATGATTTCGCGTGTCAACTGCAAAGAATGCCTAGCCAGGACCTCGCTTTTTTCAAAGAAGGGCGCGCAGCCACAGTCACGACAATGAATGCCCAAGCGGCCCTGAACCGTGTTGTACACATTGTTGTGGTGCTCTCTTAGACGATCGTTTAAGCACCTACCAGTCTGTCCCACGTATTTCTTCCCACAGGACAGAGGAATCACGTATACCACGCCAGTGGTACAGGGCACAAACTGCTTTTTATGCTTCACAGAACAGCCATTACGGCTGCCACTCGAAGCAAACTTGCAAAGCTTCTCCGGTGCGGTGTTTTCCGCACCGGAGAAGTTGTCCAAGCTTTGCAAGTTTGCTTCGAGTGGCAGCCGTAATGGCTGTTCTGTGAAGCATAAAAAGCAGTTTGTGCCCTGTACCACTGGCGTGGTATACGTGATTCCTCTGTCCTGTGGGAAGAAATACGTGGGACAGACTGGTAGGTGCTTAAACGATCGTCTAAGAGAGCACCACAACAATGTGTACAACACGGTTCAGGGCCACTTGGGCATTCATTGTCGTGACTGTGGCTGCGCGCCCTTCTTTGAAAAAAGCGAGGTCCTGGCTAGGCATTCTTTGCAGTTGACACGCGAAATCATCGAGGCAGACTTCATCAGAAAGTTCGATAGCAGTTGCATCAGCTCTCCTTCGATAGCACTTTCATCTCATGAAATATCATATCTAAACAGACCATGAGTGATACGCCCGTGTGCGCAGTGATGGTTGCTCTATGTATAATGTTCAAAAAAAAAAAAAAAAATCGTCAGTTGCCCCGGTTGTGGCGCATGTCAGCGAAGTGTATAAATGTTCATCCTTCCCTTTCTACCAATAAAGTGTTGTAAGTCAGCGCTCTGTGTGCGTCGCCTTTCTTGTCCTCGTTTTCTCTTGCGCTGTATCCCCTCCGATGGGTTTCCACTCTTATATAATTTAGGGAGAAACTTCCTACAACAACAGCTGTGTCTTTCTGACTATTGGTAAAACGATTGCTTATTCACAGGCCTGTCGTCACAAGAACTTTTACGGCTTTTCAAGTGTGCCGGGTGCGATTATATACATCGGCAAAACAGAAAAACAAAAGATAATTGGACTGTAACGTACAGCGTGATTAATGTACAGTGCACATATAAGCAAATGCTTCTGCAACTCTACTTGAGAAACATCACCTAGGAATTAGGCACAACACAAGAGTATTACCACATCACAGCCATGGACTGAGCAAGAACGTACCTTCAGGAACACATCGAGGTCGATGACCCCCTTGCGAAGTGCCTCGCCCAAATAGTAGATTGCATCCTCCGTAGCATTCTCCTCAGCAAAGGCATTGACCAGCCTGCAATACAGTAAATTGCAGCAAGGTCAAATTAAAATCTATTTGTCATAGCCATTAATTTGAGCCCGTCTTCGTCTACAGCTGACTCTGCCCTACTAGCCCACTGCCAAGTTTTTTTTACAGAAGTTAGCACTCAAAAGAGTACAGCATGCTGTCACAGGAAAGTGAAGCTAGTCAACTAGGCTTGTGCGAACATTCGAGCAGTTCAAATTTTCGAATTCACTTCGAAACAAATTTAAATTATTCTAAATTTCGAGGTATTCGAAAGGAACAAATAGACACACGTAAACCACATCTAATCCCTTGTAAAGATGGTTTCACTGCAGTGGAGAGGTGCTATACCATGAACATACCTATCCAGGGGAGATCTGCACTACCGTGAAGCCCCACTTCAAGGTTAAATGAACAAATTACCCTCACATAGATTCATCATTTTTTAAATTTAAAGCCTCGTGATACCGGCTTATATGCTCCAAATATAGTACATTTTAAACCATAACGTATTTTACAGGTTATCACTTGCATTCTAGCGAAAGTGAAATGCTGCTACTGTTCAAAGTTGCTTCCACTTCCCTGTGAACCAAAAAGAAAGACAATTGCACATGCCTGGTTTCAATTTTATCAATTTTAAAATATATTGTGCATGTTAGTTGGGTCATGACAAATATGCTCATTTTTCTTTATAATATGTGATATATACTATTTGAATTCGATTCGAAATTATTCGACCAAATCACTATTCGTTTCGAACCTAAAATTTACTATTCGCACAAGCCTAACGTTAACTCTTTCATGTCATCAGCAGTGAGGCAACTGTTTTGTCCAATAGGCTGTCAATGCTGATGCAACTTTGTGCGTTTAGAAGTGATGAAGAAACAAGATGTTGTGGCTTCTCGACTGTGCTGCTTAAGCACCAAATTTGCCAGGGCACAGCCAGACAGGCATGAATGGGCAAGAAAAAAAAAACAACATGAAGAAGAAGAAGACGTGCTCTACTTCTGAATGGGCTTGGCAAGGTACGTACGTATCAGTGAGGTTTTACTGCACTGAGCTAACAGTAAATTTGAAGTACCAATGCGACACTTTGCCATTTTGAAAGTTGCTTGTTACAGTTATATTTCTTTGAGAAACACCCCATAAATGCTGTCCTGAAGTCTAAAATAGTGCGTTTGTACCTTATTTATTTTGGTCGAGGGTTGCCAATACATTAGGGGTATGAAATAACTGTGTAGTGGTAGAAAGGCTGCACCTGAATCCTTGCTGGCTATCACTAAAAATATCGCTAAATTCTAAAGACCTTATCGACTTTGCTCCTTCACACAGCAATGAGTTAGGTTTAAGGCTTCCTTGTCTACGGATTGTGTATGTTTTCTCAACGTGTTCAATTGGTGCTCTGAAACAAAGCTGCAAATTGTTAATCGATTCTTTTTTGTTTCTGAAAACTACATGCCTCACTCAAACCAAGAAGAAATGCCAATCATTCAAAGTTGAAGGAGGTTGTGCACATGTAGAGAGCAACTCAAATCCAGGAAAGCACGGCAGAGTGGAACCCTTTGACACGCTATGTACACAATTGTGTACACCATAATATGTACTACTGATGGGCTAGTTGGTGAGCCACGATATTTGATGAAGCAGCGCACAAAAGGACAAGATCACACACTCATAAAATGATGCAAACACAGCGCTCGTGTTTGCGTCATTTTATGTGTGCGCTGCTTCATCGAATATCGTGGCTCACCAACTTGTTTTTGCTATTTGTAACGACTAGGGGCTAAGAGGGAGCAAGATACATTGAGCTTTGGATGAAACGAGCCTCCTGCATTACAAATTTGTCTCCATTTAACTTCATTTTGCAGTGCACTGTTGTATATGGTCAGTTTACTGAAGACACTGCACTGTTCGACGCGTACCCCTTCCCGCGAACCACGTCAAAAGTATAATCTCTCTTTGCTCCAAATGGACACACCCGAAAACAAATTTCCACTATATTTCTGGCATAAGCTTTTATTCTATTAATGTAAAAAACACAGCATGAATGATTTCACAATAAATAGATATTTAATTACAATTGAATTGGAATTAATTACCAAAACATACATAAATGAACACAATATGACATTATTTTTGTTGCAATAAAATATCGAGTACCTTGAAATAACGTTGTACCGATTTGACGCATTTACAGACAGTTCTTCATAGGTGGCGTCTGAAAGGGTTTAATTATTGGGCTTGAGACCCACCACTGGAAAAGCCGGCACCATCATTGGCGTGACTCGCTAGGCAGGATCCCATGGTCACAGCGGCTGTCTCATCTGCTTAGAGACCACTGGAGCGAGCTGAAAGTTTTCAGCTCGCTTCTCATCCTCAGCGACCAGAAGTTTCACTAGAGTACGTAAAGTTTGAGATCATCCAAGTTGTGACCTCCGTTAAATCTAATATTAACAGGCTGTCCTGTTTCACCAATGTACTGTTTGTGACAATATGAACATTTGATCATGTAGATAATGTTTGAATTAGTGCAGGTGAAACTAGACCTTATACGATGTACATGATCACTTCCAGTGCTTTTAACTATAAGGTCATCCTGAAGGTGCTTGAAAGTCCTACACCTTGGGCGAGAACAAGGTGTTATGTGGGCAGCAGAATAAGGGTTTACTTTCGCATGCACTCACATGTTCCTATGGCAGCGACACACAACCTTTGCCACTTCGGGAAACACTTTTCTAAGGCACTCATTGGTTGCTAATATTGGACAATACTTGCAGAGGATATTTATGCTTGGACTGTGTTTTAGGAGCTCTTCTAGCTAGCGCTGATTTTCTGTCTAGTTTACATGCTTTTTTTGTAGACCTTGTTCAGAGCCTCGTGCAGGTAATTTCTTTTAACTAATGTTTTTCCTAGGTCGTTTAAGTGGTGAACGTAGTCGTTGTCGTTGCTACAGATCCTTCTTACACGCCTCGCCTGTCCAACAAATATCCCTTATTTGCAGTGTTGCGGGTGATGATTAGTGTAATCTAGGTATTGTTGGCTATCTGTTGCTTTTCTACAGAGCATCGTCTATAATTTTCCTGTTTCAACAGATACTGTCACGTCTAGGAAGTTAATTTTACTGGAAGAATGATGCATGGTAAGTATAGTGCTATGGAGAAACTTGTTAAAATGGCAGTGAATGTGTTTAGTGCACTTATGCCATGTTCCCATGTAATAAATATGTCATCTACGTAGCACGGATAAGTGCAAGGTCTTACCAGAGTTGATTTCAAAAGTTATGACTATCCCACACAAATGTTGGCATACGTTGGGTGCAAAAGGGGTTCCCGTAGTAGCACTAAAAATTTGTAGGTAGCAGGTCGAATCAAATTCAATATAGTATAACCTCATTACAACAGACCTTCATAGTGAAGAGGATTTTGGTCTGTTGTAAAGGGAGTATGTAAAAAATCCAAGTACTGTTAAAACAGACTTTTATGTAAACACTGAATGGGTCTGTTATAACCGGAGAGAATTACGAGTCACAAACATGGTCTTATTTTTAACGGGGGACCAAAAAAAAAATGCGATTTTTGAAAAATGGCATTTTCAGTTTTTGTAGCCCATTTTCTATCTGACTCCAAAATATCTTCACTGAACACTACGTAGAGCAGCTATATAATTTTTTTTTTGCGTCTGCCGACTTGGCGAAAATTGCGGAAATAGCAAAAAAAAAAACCACAGCGTTTTTCAAAATTGTAGCTCGGCAATAGCGCAACCGGTCGCCACCATTTTGGGCTCGTCGCAAAGAGTATTTCTCCGTGTTCAAGTTCTCCGTTTCAGCTAGCTCCTCCATTCAGTAACAAGCGTACAAAAAGCAATTGTTTGAAGTTCAATTCAAGGCCTCCAATTGGCTGCTTCTGCTGTGATGCTCGCTTCGGGATCGTCATCTGCTGCTTGTGCATCGCGAGGTCGGGGCTGTCGAAAATTGCGCTACTTAGTGACGCGCTTGCACTCGTTCTGTGTTCACGGGTCGACGATAATTTAGAACGCTTTAGTTTGGCAGCTGCAAGCGGAAGCTCAATCATGAGATTACAATAGCACGCCGCACTCGTCGCGAACATCGCAGACATGCGACTGTAATAGCGTTGACTCGCTGGACCCGCTGTTAGAGGTTCTTCTTATCAGCACTTCGGAGTTTATGACAATGACCACCGCAGGACAACTCTTTGTACTCGCAATCGAGCATGACGTACTTTGAAACGTCGGGCACCGCGGCCGCGCACATCGCAACTGAGCTTTCTACTCGATGTCATGGATAGGCTAAACTCGGCTGACGGTGCCAATGTACGAGACAAATCCGAACTTTGCGGGCAAGAACATCACGCTAGCGGACATGCGAAAGCGAAGAAGCCACAATGTCCTTCGTCGCAAGCAACGAATCGTATCGCCTGCTGGCTCCTCAGACCCACGGATGGGCATTTCACGCATCGGCAGCGGACTCCCCGGGCAAGCTCGACGCGCAGCGACCGCTCGGAGAAGCGGTGGCAGCGGCTAACAATTTCGCGCGTCAGCGTCCCAAAACGCAACACCAAGCACGCTACGTGCCAATTTTTTGTCGCTACAGCTAGGCATAGCTGATCATTGACAGACCGGAGATCGGCGGCCTTCGCTCTTAAATCGATACGTCGATATCCGCAGCGCGCTGTTCCCGTCCCGAAAGTATGCTAAGCGATGTTTGAAGTCGAAAGTTATTGAACTTGGTATGTCCGTGGTAGAAAAGTCCGCTCTAAAGGAGTCCTGATCCCCTTGCTGGCCTGACATTTTAGTCAATTATATCCAAATGTCCGTTGTACCAGAATCCGTTGTAAACGAAGCTCAATCAATGGAACAAATACGGAGGTCGGCATAACGCTGCAAATTGGTATGTAGTATCCGAATGTCTGTTGTGAACAGATCCGTTGTAACGAGGTTATACTACTTAAGCGTGAGGACTAATTTTAGTAATGAGAGGTAAACTTCAGCACTACGTGTTTGCTTGCTTTATATGAGTGACTTTGAGACCATCTTCCACCTTCCATCTTCCCCTGAACTTCTGCCTATTTATACTGCCTATTTATACTATTTTTGCATAAATAAAATCAGATCTCAGGCTAGAAATATAGTGTGAATTTGTTCTCGGTTATGTACATTTCGAGCAACGAAAAATTACACTTCTGACGTTGCTCGCAGAAAGTGTGTGCACGTTGAACGACTTGTTGAACATGGTAGTGCCTTCATTCAGCGAAATCATCATATACAAAAGTACACAGCAAAACAAAGTCAATGAGGACACATTTACTATGCAGGAGGTCCATTCCATTTAAACCTCGATGTATCTTGCTCTTTCTTAGTGACTTGTCGACGCAACTAACACAAACAAGTGATGTACACAATTGCGTACAAAGTGTCTCAAAGGTTTGGGCTTAGGTCTGTGAATGTATTGATGCTATAGATACTGGTAAGTTCACTGCAATGGAAAGGCAGCACTGGGAACCATGTTGAAACAGAAAGCTCATGTGTTTCTTAGCCCCAACCAATCAATGTACTGGATTAAGAAAATGAAGCAGTGGGCCATTGACCACTGAGGAGACCGATAAACATACAGTGTAACACTGCACAATAAATAATGATAATGAAATGTCCATAAATTTAGAAGAAAAAAAAAGCTTTCCTTATGGCACACACAAGTAGCCATAGGTGCCGAAGTACCTGAAGATTTAGGGAAATTATTTTCAAACATAAGAATAGTGTTTCTTGGGAGAGTTGGAGGTTCATTCTGAAAAGGGAAGCGCTTGTGAACACAGACTACAAGAAGGCACACAGACACACAGACAGAAGTGCTTCTAGCAAGTGTTTTCAAACAGCTTTGTTCACGTAACAACGGTTGCTTATGTAAAGTTAAATGCTCATATGCTCTGTCATCGCAATCAATGAATCGAGGCTTCGTTCAGATGTAGAGACAGTCTAATGTAAGAGCATACATCACCAAGGTCGCCCTCAGCGACTGCCTGCCTTTTAATAACGCTAGAAGCCGGTTTGGGGATACCCCATCACTGCAACCCCACGCAATGTGCGCTCACTGCATGTATTCTGTCAACAGGTAGCATCTATCAATAAGTCTAAGCTTTCTTTTCATCCAGGATTATTATTTTGTCTTTGAAAACTTCCCTTGTTTTGAAAGTATTTACAAAAATGTCTAGGGGGCCTTCTGTGTGTCGCTTCTGCACAGCGCCGACATCCAAACCTATAAGGATCATGCTGGCATTATCCTAGCTAGCACAAGAGCAAGGCACGCCTGATGGAGGGCGACTCCGTAACTCCCCAATAGGTCCCCCTGTTATGCAACACTTTATTACAAAGCAGTTTGGTCCCCACAAAGCCCCCACAGAAATAATGTACTGAATATTTTGATTATATGACGTTGAGCCCACCTTTATGACGCCTCTCTGGTACAATTCAAGAAAGAAAAAACACCTTTTTTTCCCCTGAAACCTAACACGCATCCAATTTTCATGAGTTGAAAAGAAACACTCACCTGAATGCAATCACACAAGCAGAACTTTTGTTTGGGCGAGGTGGTCAAACTTTTGGGGTGCAGCGCTTTTTAAATACACATGGAGAGAGACACATATCTGAGAACTTCTTGTTTCAAGTTGGTGCATGAATTGTACGATATGAGCGCAAAGCTCAGACGAACACAGGAAAAACAATATAGACAGAAGGAGCGCAAACTAACAACTGATTTATTTGTTATTTTAGGAGGGTGTCAACTTGAGCTTGTTGGCATGGCTTCATCGTCAGAAACAGCGCGAGCACACGGGACTAGAAAGACAGACAGGATTTTGCGCTGGCTAATAACATGAGCGTTTATTTCATGCGAACACATATATACGCTTCCTTGGAAATAGATAAACAAGAAAGGATGAGGGAAAGGGGAAGCCCTACACCTGCGCCATGACTAGTGCATGAAAAAGCAGATATCAATCACGGAGGTAATTAATCTCCTTGTTGGTTAGTGCGATGGACGGTGCGCTTACACATGATGGCCCAATGGAATGAATCGTGAACGCTTCATATATTTCCCGGGCGTGGTAGTCACGATATCTGCATATGATGCGCGTCTGTTCGAAACTCGGAGTGCAACCGCACTCGGCACAGTGGATTGCCAGATTACTTCCAGTCTTGTCCTTGAGATTGTTCTTGTGCTCTCGCAACCGATCATTAATGCAAAGCCCCGTTTGCCCAACGTAGCGGCCACCGCAGGACGTTGGTATCTCATAGACAACCTCAGTCTTGCAGGGCACAAACCGCATCACATGTTGCTTCTTGCAAATCGAAGGATTTGGGCAAGGGCCGTTCACTTTTCTGCACAGTGATCCTAGTTTGATTGGCGCCGAGAACACCACCCTTACGCTGGCACGTGCGGCAGCCTTCTTGATTTTGTGCGAAACACCATGCAGATAGGGTATGACCGCCACTCTTGCCCTGCCATCAACAGCCCGAGGCTTTGCCGGCTTACAGTGCTCCTTCAGGATGACTTCGGCCAACCCCGACAGGAATTGGTCAGGGAAGCCAGGCTTCTTCAACCTGCACACTTGATTGGTGAAGCTTGAGGCGATTTGATGCTGACATGACCTAACAAGAGCATTCTTCATAGCGGAGAGCGCGATGGCCCTTTTGACAAGCTTAGAATGATGAGATGAAAATGGAAGCAAGTCTTTCTTTGAACGAGGTGAATACTCCCAACACATGTGCTCTGCGCTAAACTTCATCTTGAGGTCCAGGAAGCGTAGTTGATTGTCCTCCGGAAGCTCCTTCGCAAACGAAAGTCCAGGAAAGTAGCACCAAAGCACTCGAAGATCTCGTCAACCTTGCTACGGCTCTCTGCCGAGTTCTCACGATAAAAAATCAAGAAGTCGTCGACATACCGAAAGACTTTCACCCAAATGGTCGCGCCGACTGAATTTTGCAGTTGTCTGTCATAACGGGCCAGAAGCAGGTCGCTCAGAATCGGGGCGATACACGACCCGATGCAGATGCCTTCTTTCTGCACATACAAGTGGTCATCTTGTTTGATGACGGTCGAGCTGAGGTACAGGGAAACTAAGTCCAAAAACCTGGAAACACTCATGCCGACGGAATTTTGGAATCATGTAGCTCCGTATCTTTCAATGCCGTCTCGTCCTGACACTGCAAGGGCGGCTTGGGGCAGAGAATAATAGAGGTCCTTGATGTCGATTGAGAAGGCTTGTACACCCGTAGGACAAGACACTTCCAGGAACTTCGATACTTCAGGTGGCTTCCGGATAAGGAACGGGTCATCAACTTCAAGCAGCTTGAGGCCCTTCTGCAGGTAAGCGCCCAAGCATATCTGCCAGCTGCCGACTTCCGACACAATCACCCGGAATGGTGACCCTTCTTTATGCGTTTTTACAGGGAAGAACGCAGACAGGAAAACTTCTTTGGAGCCTTTAATTGAAGCAGAAAGCTTCAGCAGGCCAACATCATCACAAAAAAAAAAAGTATCGAAGTTCCTGGAAGTGTCTTGTCCTACGGGTGTACAAGCCTTCTCAATCGACATCAAGGACCTCTATTATTCTCTGCCCCAAGCCGCCCTTGCAGTGTCAGTACGAGACGGCATTGAAAGATACGGAGCTACACGATTCTAAAATTCCGTCAGCACGAGTGTTTCCAGGTTTTTGGACTTAGTTTCCCTGTACCTCAGCTCGACCGTCATCAAACAAGATGACCACTTGTATGTGCAGAAAGAAGGCGTCTGCATCGGGTCGTGTATCGCCCCGATTCTGAGCGACCTGCTTCTGGCCCGTTATGACAGACAACTGCAAAATTCAGTCGGCGCGACCAGTTGGGTGAAAGTCTTTCGGTATGTCGGCGACTTCTTGATTTTTTATCGTGAGAACTCGGCAGAGAGCCGTAGCAAGGTTGACGAGATCTTCGAGTGCTTTGGTGCTACTTTCCTGGACTTTCGTTTGCGAAGGAGCTTCCGGAGGACAATCAACTACGCTTCCTGGACCTCAAGATGAAGTTTAGCGCAGAGCACACGTGTTGGGAGTATTCACCTCGTTCAAAGAAAGACTTGCTTCCATTTTCATCTCATCATTCTAAGCTTGTCAAAAGGGCTATCGCGCTCTCCCCTATGAAGAATGCTCTTGTTAGGTCATGTCAGCATCAAATCGCCTCAAGCTTCACCAATCAAGTGTGCAGGTTGAAGAAGGCTGGCTTCCCTGACCAATTCCTGTCGGGGTTGGCCGAAGTCATCCTGAAGGAGCACCGTAAGCCGGCGAAGCCTCGGGCTGTAGATGACAGGGCAAGAGTGGCGGTCATACCCTATCTGCATGGTGTTTCGCACAAAATCAAGAAGGCTGCAGCACGTGCCAGCGTAAGGGCGGTGTTCTCGGCGCCAATCAAACTAGGATCACTGTGCAGAAAAGTGAACGGCCCTTGCCCAAATCCTTCGATTTGCAAGAAGCAACATGTGATGCGGTTTGTGCCCTGCAAGACTGAGGTTCTCTATGAGATACCAACGTCCTGCGGTGGCCGCTACGTTGGGCAAACGGGGCGTTGCGTTAATGATCGGCTGCGAGAGCACAAGAACAATCTCAAGGACAAGACTGGAAGTAATCTGGCAATCTACTGTGCCGAGTGCGGTTGCACTCCGAGTTTCGAACAGATGCGTATCTTACGCAGATATCGTGACTGCCACGCCCGGGAAATATATGAAGCGTTCACGATTCATTCCATTGGGCCATCATGTGTAAGCGCACCGTCCATCGCACTAACCAACAAGGAGATTAATTACCTCCGTGATTGATCTCTGCTTTTTCATGCACTAGTCATGGCGCAGGTGTAGGGCTTCCCCTTTCCCTCATTTTTTCTTGTTTATCTATTTCCAAGGAAGCGTATATTGTCACGTGGTCGTGACGTCGACGAAGACAACAGTCAGCACGTCCGAGGTGAAACTGTTTATTTGGCCGAACTTGTGGCCGAGAAACTGAGAACTAGAACTACAGCAATACACGCTGTACAATGATAGCGGCGAACAGGGCGTCGTCCGTCGATCAACTGACAAGCGGTCAAGCGCGTCGGCTTTTATACAGGCGCTATGGAACTTTCCAGCAATATCGCTGGTGACGGCGTTATCTCTCGACAAAGCTGGAACATTCACGTGCGGCGCGCAACCTTAACAAAACGATCTACTAAAATCGTGAAGCTTCTCGAACACTGCTTCGCGGCCAGCGTCGAGCCTTGATAACCGTCCTTGCTGGTCAAACTCGAACGCATCAAAATAAAAGAAGAAGCGGGCGTGGCATTGCCCCCCTCTGAAACAGCATCGTCCCGATGCTTGCAACAGAACATGGAAAGGAAAAAAATAAGTGCATACACAAATAAATTATAATAACAAAGGAAAAAGTACAGTCCGCAGGTTCGCTAACGCGCAAAACACGGCTTAAGGCGCACGACATGGACGACTTCAGGTCATGCGCGGCGTCGCTGGGAGTTCGTGATGCCGTCCGGTACGACCTCGTAGTCAAGAGCGCCGTGACGTCAAAGCACCTTGTATGGGCCGAAGTATCGCCGAAGAAGTTTTTCGCTGAGCCCACGTCGACGTATCGGCGTCCAGACCCACACACGGTCACCAGGTTGGTACTCCATGTGGCGTCGTCGAAGATTATAGTGACGGCTGTCGACCCTCTGCTGGTTCTTGATGCGCAGGCGGGCGAGCTGTCGAGCTTCTTCGGCGCGTTGCAAATAGGCGGCAACGTCGAGATCGTCTTCATCGGTGGCGGTTGGTAGCATTGCGTCGAGCGTCGTTGCCGGGCTCCTTCCGTAGACCAGCTTGTACGGCGCCATTTGCGTCGTTTCTTCCATGGCCGTGTTGTATGCGAAGGTCACATACGGAAGGATGGCATCCCACGTCTTGTGTTCGACGTCGACATACATGGCCAGCATGTCGGCGATGGTCTTGTTTAGCGGCTCGGTGAGGCCATTGGTCTGTGGGTGGTACGCTGTGGTCCGGCGGTGGCTTGTTTGGCTGTACCTCAGTATTGCCTGAGTTAGGTCAGCAGTAAACGCCGTACCTCTGTCGGTGATGAGGACCTCTGGGGCGCCATGACGCAGGAGGATGTTCTCAACGAAGAACTTCGCTACCTCGGCGGCACTGCCTCTGGGTAGGGCCCTTGTCTCGGCGTAGCGGGTGAGGTAGTCAGTAGCTACGACGATCCATTTGTTTCCGGTATTGGACGTCGGGAACGGCCCCAGTAAGTCCATCCCAATTTGCTGGAACGGCCGTCGAGGTGGCTCGATAGGCTGCAGAAGTCCGGCTGGCCTAGTCGGCGGTGTCTTGCGTCGCTGACAGTCCCGGCAGGTCTTGACGTAGCGAGTTACGTCGGCAACAAGGCGCGGCCAGTAGTACTTTTCCTGTATTCTTGCGAGCGTGCGAGAAACACCCAGGTGTCCAGACGTCGGGTCGTCATGCAGAGCCTGGAGGACCTCTGGTCGCAATGTCGAGGGCACTACGAGAAGGGAATCGGCTCGAAGCGGCGAGAAGTTCTTCTTAAGGAGAACACCGTTGCGCAAGAAAAACGACGTCAGTCCTCGCGTGAATACCTTGGGAACAACGGTGGTCCTGCCCTCGAGGTATTCCACAAGGCCCCTGAGTTCTGGATCCACTCGCTGTCGTTCGGCGAAGTCTTCGGCACTTATGGTTCCTAAGAAGCAGTCATCCTCCATGTCGTCCTGCGGCGGTGGGTCGACGGGGGCACGGGACAGGCAGTCAGCGTCGGAGTGTTTTCTTCCGGACTTATAAACGACGGTTATGTCAAATTCTTGAAGTCGTAGGCTCCACCGTGCGAGGCGACCTGAAGGGTCCTTCAAGTTAGCTAGCCAACACAAGGCGTGGTGGTCGCTCACAACTTTCAAGGGCCAGCCGTAGAGGTAGGGGCGAAACTTCGATGTAGCCCAGATGATGGCCAGGCACTCCTTTTCTGTTGTGGAGTAGTTGATTTCTGCCTTTGATAGCGACCGGCTAGCATAACTGATGACCCTTTCGAATCCGTCGGTCTTTTGCACAAGGACGGCGCCGAGTCCTACGCTGCTTGCGTCGGTGTGGATTTCCGTATCGGCGTATTCGTCGAAATGCGCAAGTATGGGAGGCGTCTGCAGGCGTCGTTTCAATTCTTGAAATGCTTGAACTTGCGACGATTCCCACTTGAATTCGACGTCGGCCTTCGTAAGTTGCGTCAGTGGCTCGGCGATCCGTGAAAATTCCTTGACGAAACGTCTATAATAGGCGCACAAGCCGAGAAAACGGCGTACGGCCTTCTTGTCGGTGGGCGTCGGGAAGTCAGCGATGGCAGCTGTTTTCCGCGGGTCCGGTCGAACACCATCCTTGCTGATCACGTGACCCAAGAACAAGAGCTCCTCGTACGCGAAGCGGCACTTTTCAGGCTTCAAGGTTAGTCCGGAGGTCTTGATTGCTTGAAGTACAACTTCAAGGCGCCGAAGGTGTTCGTCGAAGTTTGAGGAAAAGACAACGACGTCGTCCAAGTACACGAGGCACGTCTGCCACTTCAAGCCGGCCAGTACTGTATCCATAACCCGTTGAAAAGTCGCAGGTGCCGAGCAAAGACCAAAGGGCATGACCTTGAACTCGAACAGGCCGTCTGGTGTTATAAAAGCCGTCTTTTCTCGGTCTCTCTCGTCGACTTCTATTTGCCAGTAACCGGTCTTGAGGTCCACCGACGAAAAGTACTTTGCGTTGTGTAATCGATCCAGAGTGTCGTCTATCCGGGGAAGGGGATACACGTCCTTCTTCGTGACTTTGTTCAGGCGACGGTAATCGACGCAAAAGCGTAGAGTCCCATCCTTCTTCTTCACTAGCACCACGGGAGACGCCCACGGACTCTTGGACGGCTGGATGATGTTGTCGCGTAGCATTTCGTCGACTTGCTTCTTAACGGCGTCCCTTTCTCGCGTTGAAACCCGGTAGGGACTCTGACGGAGTGGCCGAGCATTTTCTTCCGTTATGATACGGTGTTTAGCAAGGGGCGTTTGCCGGACCCGTGATGATGACGAGAAACAGTCCTTGTATTTCTTCAGAAGGCATCGGAGCTGTTGTTGTTGGCGGGCGGGAAGGCTTGGATTTACGTCGAAGGACGGCTCAGGCATTGCCGTTGTCGTTGTAGCTTCGTCAGAATCTGAAAAGGCAAACGCATCGCTGACAGCCAAGATTTCTTCGATGTACGCAATCGTCGTGCCCCTGCTCAGGTGTCTGTATTCTTGGCTGAAATTCGTTAGCATCACGCTTCCTTTCCCTTCATACAGCCGAGCAATGCCTCTTGCGACGCAAATGTCACGGTCTAGCAGCAAACGCTAATCGCTCTCGATGACACCTTCGATGCATTCAGGCGTTTCGGTGCCGACGGGAATTATGATGCTGGATCTAGGTGGAATGGTGACTTGATCCTCGAGCACGTTCAGGGCATATTGGCATGGGTTCGTATCCGGCGGTGTCGCTTTCTCCGACGATAGGGTTATCGACTTGTGTAGTGTCGGCAACACGGCGCGACTGAGGACAACGAACACACTCAACCCATGCCACACAAGAACCCCTTTATTCCGGTGACAGTCGTATTTATATATGTCAGAGGTGGCGCCATCTCTTGATGACAGTTGAACATAACTAAAGTCACCTAGTGTCGACCTTCGACACTACATCTACTCCTCCCTAAATATATACATATTTACACAAAATAATTACAAAAAGAGTCAATGTTCGCATCATGGTACATTATACATAGTCCTGAAATCTCGCGGGTTGTCTTCGGTTTCTTGCGGACCTACGAAGAGGTGGTGGCTCACCAGCCGGTTCGGTGCCAACAACTGGAGCACAATCACCATCACCATTCACTGGAGCACTATCACCATCACCATCCACTGGAGCACTATCACCATCACGATCATCATCATTAGGAGCAGGGTGCTGGTGAAGCTCAGAGGAGAGAGTCGGTTTGCCAGGCGTCGGTGGACTTCGCACAGTGTCGTGGGAGTGTCCTTTGTCATTCCATATTAGCGCATGGTGCGGCAGGGCTTCCTTGGGAACTGCAGTCAATTGAGAGGCATTCCACGTGCGACCATCTTCCAGGCAGAAGGACCAGCGTCCTATTCGCTTGAGAATTTTCAAAGGAGGTCCAAAAGTGGGAGTGCCTTTCGGACCAGGGACTGGCTTCTTGACCCTCACGTACTTTCCAACTTGGAACTTGGGTACTCGGGCAGCTCTCCGTCGGTCAACATAATCCTTGCTTTTAAGCTGGCGCTCTTTCACCCTCTTCCGAAGTGAGGACATCTCCTGAGCGGGATCTGCGAAGAAGTTTGCAGTGGGATAGCCAATGACGTCCAAGGATGTCCTCATGTGCCGGCTATGTAGAAGCACTGCCGGAGAGAGTCCAGTGGTACTGTGAGGAGTGGCTCTGTAGATTCCCAAGTACTCTGTAACAGTATTTTTTATTGGGCGCTGCTCCAGTATTGCCAACTGAATGTATGATTTGAGGACACGGTTAAACCTTTCGACCTGTCCGTTGGCTTGGGGGTGATATACAGCCGAAAAGCTGTGCCTGATACCTCTGTCTTGAAGAAAGGACTCGAATTCTTGAGATGTAAACTGTGGTCCGTGATCCGAGACGAGTTCAACCGGATAGCCTTCCCGTGCAAATATCGACAAGAGGAAGTCAAGCACTGTACGGGAGGAGGCTTCACGACAGAAAGCTATTTCCGGCCACTTTGAGAAGTAATCGACTACAGAGATGACAAAACGACAGTCAGCTGATGCACGCTCAAATGGCCCAACAACATCAATAGCTATCTTGCTCCAAGGCCGGTCGGGAAGAGCTACTGGCTGCAGTGGAGTGGGGTAGCTCTTAACACTCTTGTCTGCAGCTTGGCAGGTTGCGCAGCTGTGGATAGCACTCTCAACCTGCTTGTCCAGACCTGGCCACCAGTACTTTTCGCGAAGACGTTGCTTTGTCTTCACTATTCCCGGGTGTGATTCATGGGCTAGTTGAACAAATGTAGCTGTGAGCTTGGCTGGAACTACAACGCGTTCTGAGCGCATCAACAGGCCGTCCACTACTGACAGTTCCTCTCGCACATCATAGTAAGGTCTTAGTTCAGGTGACAATGTTTTCTTGGTTGGCCATGTAGTCTGAACGCATTGTGCAACCTGCTGGAGCTTGCAATCCTCGGCTGTGGCAATACGGAGATCATTGATATGGACTGAAGACGTTACGATGGACACTATTTCTTCTTCAATCTTAAGGCCGTCTTCTGTGCCTGGGACAGGAAGCCGGGACAAAGCGTCTGCTACTTTGTTGTGTTCCCCACGCCGGAACTGTACAACGAAGTTGTAACGCAGCAACCGAGCAGTCCACCTTGCAATGCGAAGTGGTCGTTGTCCTGTGCTTTGTGTTGACAGCAAGGATACGAGGGCCTGGTGATCTGTTACCAAAGTGAATGATCGTCCCCAGAGGTAAATGTGCCATTTCTCGCATGCCCATAGGCAGGCCAGGGCCTCGCGTTCTCCTGTCGAGTACTTCCGTTCTGTCTCTGTTAAGGTTCGTGATGCGAATGCAACGGTTCGAATGGATGGACCGTCAACTTGTTGCAGTACTGCACCCAGGCCATATGCAGACGCGTCTGTGGCTACAATAACTGGGAGCGCTGGGTCGAACATTCGCAGAACTCTTCTCGATGCAAGAAGTTCCTTTACCTTTGTAAAGCTTTGTTCAGCAGCAAGATCCCATTCAAAATGAACGTCCTTGCGAAGTAGCCTACGCATAGGTTCTACCTCTTCGGCAAGGTTGGGAATAAACTTGGCATAATACTCCACAAGACCAAGAAATGAACGCAGCATGCCTACATCTGTGGGGGTGGAAGCATGTACAATTGCGTCAACTTTTGCTTGAAGGGGTGCTATTCCTTCTGCGCTGACATGATGGCCAAGAAATGATAGCTCTGATGCATTAAAGATGCACTTATCATTGAGTTTGAATCCAGCTTCGGAGATGCGCAGCAGAACTTGCTCCAGGTTTCTCACATGCTCTGACTCTGTCCTGCCGAAGATGATGATATCGTCTATGTAGCAGAGGACCCCCTTGCAACCATGCAGGATTGCAGTCATGAGTTGCTGAAATGCGGCTGGAGCAGACGCCAATCCGAAGCACACTCTTTTAAACCGGAAAAGGCCGTCGTGCGTAATGAAAGCCGTAAGGTCTCTGCTGTCCGGATGAAGGGTAACTTGGTAATATGCAGAGGCCAAGTCGAGCTTTGAGAAGTAACGTGCACCATTAAGAGAGTGCAGCAGCTCTTCCGTATGAGGCAGGGGAAAGCTATCAACTACAATTGCTTTGTTGGGCTCTCTGAGGTCAACGCATAGGCGGATGCTGTCATCTTTCTTGCGGACGACAACTATAGGAGAGATCCATTCAGAGGCGTTAGCCCTTTCAATTACATCATCGGAGAGGAGCCGCTGAAGCTGGTCGCTAACTGGCTTGCGCAGGGAAAGTGGGAGGCGTCTCAGCTTCTGCACCACTGGAGGGACTGACGGCTTCATTTTGACCTGATGCTGGACGCCTTTGGCCAGGCCAAGGCCCGGTGAAAACAAATGTGAAAACTTAGCCCATAACAGAGGTGGCATATCGAACTTCGGCGGGCTTGCAGGAACTGCGCCGCCCGTATGCGCAGATGTTGCTGTTTTCTGACTCATGGTCTCTGAAGCTTCGGCAGCCGTGCACAGGCAGCGTAGCTGCGCGCCCACAATGTGCAGTCCTAAAGCTTGCACCGCGTCCAGACCCAGAAGAGAAGTTCCTCCGGGGGTGACATGAATGGCTATCACGGCTGTTTCCCTTTTAAACGAGATGCTTGCTTTAAACTGGCCCAGTACGGGGATCTTCCGGCGTTGGAAGTCCAACAATGTAAGGGCAGAGCTGGTCAACTGAACCCCTTCAAACATGTTTCGAAATTCTTGTTCCCGTATAATTGACACAGCTGATCCCGTGTCGACCAAGAACTTAGCAACGCGCGGTTCTGAGCTCGAGGCGACTGGCGTGACTACGACATCAATGTAGACGCCCTTGCGCTTGTCTTCGTGAACAGTCAGTAGGCTAATGACATCTGATGCATCTTGTTCAGGAACTACTTCTTGGATGTGAGTCGGGCGTTGTCCTTGTGCTCTGTGTGAGCTACGACACACTCGCATAAAGTGGCCACGGCGGCCGCATGCGAAGCAGGTTCTACCGCGAGCGGGGCATGCCGTCGGTTCACAGTGACGTGTGCCGCAATTACCACAAGCCTGCGTATTTTTGCTGTACTGAACATCGGCAGCGTTGGTATCTGAAGATGGCGAGCTCGTTTGACGAGCGTGCGGCAAGCTAGGGCAGCTCTGATAAAGGGGGCGTGCCTCGTTGTTGTACCGGCGACTATCGCGCGTGCTTTGTTCGGAAGCGTCATACTGACGTGGATGTTGGCGTGTGATGCGCTCAACGGAATTAGAAAAAGCTTCCGACTGCAGCTGGGCTCGCTCGCTGAGTAGCGCAATTTCAACGGCACGGTCGAACGTCAACGTGTCACCTTCCAAGAGCAACCGTGATCGCAACTGCGGGGATGCAACTCCGGTAACGAACTGATCGCACATATTATCGTTGGCTTGCTCGGCGAAATCGCAAGAGGCTGCCAGTTCACGAAGCGCGAGGCCGAAGTCGGGGATGGACTCACCATGTAGCTGACGGCGCTCTCGGAAGTGATGTCGTTCTAGGCGAATGTTGCGCGCGCCGGCGAAATGTCGTTCCAGAATCTCGCGGGCCGCGTCGTATACGTCTGGGAGACTCGTCGCTGCTGCTTCTTGCTTGGAGGGCACGCCACGGTCTTTGACTTCACCGGTTGAGGTAGCGGCGGCGGCCAACGGCTCAGTCGTCGGTAGCTGGGGTGCGGTGGGCGTCGGTGGAAGCGCATCGAAAATACGTTGTCCTTCCGGGCCCAGGCAGTGCAACAGCAGGGCTCGACGGCGGGGCGCAGGCAGGTCGGCCGCTCCAGACGCGAGAAGAAAATTCTCGAAGAGGCGTATCCAGCGGGTCCATGGTATGGCTGGAGTGCCCGGGGCGGCGAGAAAGGGGGGCGGCGGCGAAAGCGCGGCGGAAGCCATCGCGGTGTGATCGAAAACCTCGTCGCCAGATTGTAGTGTCGGCAACACGGCGCGACTGAGGACAACGAACACACTCAACCCATGCCACACAAGAACCCCTTTATTCCGGTGACAGTCGTATTTATATATGTCAGAGGTGGCGCCATCTCTTGGTGACAGTTGAACATAACTAAAGTCACCTAGTGTCGACCTTCGACACTACAACTTGGTTCTTAGGTCGATGACGGCGCCGTGGTCACTTAGGAAGTCCATTCCAAGTATCACATCCCTGGAGCAGTTTTGTAGGATTACTAAGCTCGCAGGATAAGTCCGGTTGTTGATGGTGACTCTCGCCGTGCAGACACCAATCGGCGTTATGAGATGGCCTCCAGCGGTCCTGATCTCGGGGCCTTCCCAAGCAGTCCTAACTTTCTTCAGCTTTGCTGCGAACGGCCCACTGATGACGGAATAATCGGCTCCAGTATCGACGAGAGCGGTGACGTTGTGGCCGTCGATCTGAACGTCGAGGTCGCTAGTCCGCCGTCTTGCGTTGCGGTTATGTCGCGGCGTCGGGTCACGGCTACGTCGGTTTGTTCCGCTGCTTCCGCGTTGCGTCGTTAGGTCTACTTTGGTCCGCGAGGTTTCGTCGTCAGGGGTCTGTCTGCTTCGCTTCGTGTTCTGAAGGTCTCGTCGCGTTGTCGTCGGCGGCGGCCGCGGAGGATATTCGGCATTTCGTCGTACAGCAACCGCACCTCCATCGGTTGCTGCCCTTAGTTTCCCGGATACGGGCTAGGCGACCGGCCCCGGCTTGGGCCAGTGTTCTGCCGGCGGTGTGGTGACATGTAGCGGCCCGGCGACGGCGAGCGGGAAGGTCGTCGTTCTTGCCACTGTGTTCCGGTGAGGTAGTCGTCGATGTCGCGAGGCCGTTCGCCTGGCTGCGGGCGCGGCGCGTTGACGGCGAATCCTCGTAGCCCCATCTGTCGGTACTGACAGCGGCGGTACGTGTGGCCGGCCTCCCCGCAGTGGTAGCAGAGCGGGCGGTTGTCAGGGGCGCGCCAGACGTCGGTCTTCCTCGGCGTGTATCGCTGGCCGGCTGGCGGGCGGTATGATGTCGGTGGTGGCGGCGGTGGTGCCTGGCGGGGGAACTGCTGGGGTGGCGCAGCGTCTTGACGTGGGCGAGGAGGGGGGGCGTTGCGTCGGGCTGCAGCAGCATAGCTCATGGCTTGCAGCTGCGGCGGTGTCGGCTGAGGAACACCCAGTGACTGTGTGATTTCCTCGCGAACAACGTCAGCAATCGACGTAACTTCTGGCTGTGCAAACGGCGCAAGCTTTCGCAGCTCCTCTCGCACGATGGCTCGGATCGTTTCGCGGAAGTCGTCGGAGCCGAGGCCATGAACAGCTGCGCTGTCTTGAAATGCGCGGCGATTGTACTGCCGGGTGCGCATCTCGAGCGTCTTCTCGATGGTCGTTGCTTCCGAAACGAATTCTTGGACTGTCGATGGGGGGTTCCGCATCAGCCCGGCGAAGAGCTCCTGTTTGACTCCTCGCATAAGAAAGCGGACCTTCTTGTCCTCGGGCATGACAGGGTCTGCATGACGGAACAGCCTTGTCATCTCTTCCGTGAAGAGCGCCACGTTTTCGTTCGGCATCTGCACGCGGGTCTCGAGCAGAGCCTCAGCACGCTCTTTCCTGACGACGCTCGTGAATGTCGCAAGGAACCTGGTCCGAAAGATATCCCACGTTGTCAGGCTTCGCTCTTAGTTCTCGAACCAGGTCCGAGCGGCGTCTTCCAAAGCGAAATAGACATGCCGTAGCTTGTCTTCGCTGGTCCAGGCATTAAAAACGGCGACTCGGTCGTAGGCTTCGAGCCAGCTTTCCGGGTCTTCGAACGACGATCCGCGGAAGGTTGGCGGCTCCTTGGGAGTCCGGAGAAGGATCGGTGCGGGCGGCACAGCGTCTGTCATCGTCGCTGTGGTCGATGTCAGGATCTTTGTTTGCCGGGTCTTTTCAGGTAGAGGCCCGTGCTCTGGCGGTAGACCTTGTTGCCTGCGGCTTGCTCGATGATCCGGGTTTTCTTTGCCGTCGTCCTCCTCGCGGTTTGGGCTTGGGTCAGCGCTTCGCGGGGGCGTCCGGATCATGGAAGAAGCAGCACCTCCACCAGATGTCACGTGGTCGTGACGTCGACGAAGACAACAGTCAGCACGTCCGAGGTGAAACTGTTTATTTGGCCGAACTTGTGGCCGAGAAACTGAGAACTAGAACTACAGCAATACACGCTGTACAATGATAGCGGCGAACAGGGCGTCGTCCGTCGATCAACTGACAAGCGGTCAAGCGCGTCGGCTTTTATACAGGCGCTATGGAACTTTCCAGCAATATCGCTGGTGACGGCGTTATCTCTCGACAAAGCTGGAACATTCACGTGCGGCGCGCAACCTTAACAAAACGATCTACTAAAATCGTGAAGCTTCTCGAACACTGCTTCGCGGCCAGCGTCGAGCGTTGATAACCGTCCTTGCTGGTCAAACTCGAACGCATCAAAATAAAAGAAGAAGCGGGCGTGGCATTAGATGTCACGTGGTCGTGACGTCGACGAAGACAACAGTCAGCACGTCCGAGGTGAAACTGTTTATTTGGCCGAACTTGTGGCCGAGAAACTGAGAACTAGAACTACAGCAATACACGCTGTACAATCATAGCGGCGAACAGGGCGTCGTCCGTCGATCAACTGACAAGCGGTCAAGCGCGTCGGCTTTTATACAGGCGCTATGGAACTTTCCAGCAATATCGCTGGTGACGGCGTTATCTCTCGACAAAGCTGGAACATTCACGTGCGGCGCACAACCTTAACAAAACGATCTACTAAAATCGTGAAGCTTCTCGAACACTGCTTCGCGGCCAGCGTCGAGCGTTGATAACCGTCCTTGCTGGTCAAACTCAAACGCATCAAAATAAAAGAAGAAGCGGGCGTGGCAATATATATGTGTTCGCACGAAATAAACGCTCATGTTGTTAGCCAGCGCAAAGTCCTGTCTGTCTTTCTAGTCCCGTGTGCTCGCGCTGTTTCTGAATTCGTTCTTGTAGACACGACGGACACTGACTTACAACTCCAAAGGAGTCAGGGCTCATCGTGTCTACTATGTGTCTCTATCTGTGCATTTCTTAGTGCTGCGCCCAAAAAGTTTCATCACATAACTTTTCAATATAAAACTGACATGCCCCTAAGTTTCCGATTAGAAAGAGAGAAGAGACCTGTACAATATGCCTTCACATAATGGCAAATTTATTCTCCTGGCAGTTCATTTTCTGCAGTGATCTAGTTTCCGTGCCTTTATGATTCTTCTGGACACGTCTTACTCACGTGCCTATTCAAGGGTTGTTACCAAGGGAAGCTCGATCTATACAGAGCTGCTTGAGATTGTCAGCAAGCAAGTCTTCAAGGCTCCTATATTTTCCCCTTTTCGACATGCAGCTGAACATCTCCCCTTTATTTGCCCTACTCACAGTCACAGGCCTCGGGCATTCAAAAAAATGACTTGATATAGCTATCTTCAGTGTGCAAAATAACTTTCCTCTTGAAGCGGCACATCACCAATCCGCCTTTAATTTTCCTGTGCTGCCCTCAGCCGTTTTGGTAGGGGCAACTGCCAAAATGGATGCCTCCGAGATCAAGAGGTCTTTCGAGACTTTCCCCGCAAGGGGAAGGGTCCTTTGTTGGGAAGTAGCTCACGAAATGAAGCACGCAAGAAATGTGCTCTGTCACCATTTTACGATGGCAATGACCCCTCTGATGGGATGCTGTTGTCAACGGGGTTTTCGTTTTCTACCCGATTCTGATGCACAGACAATTTTACGACTCGTTTTATTGAAAAGACGACGTGCATCAGATTCAATGTTTTTAAAGGTGAGAATAAAGATTAGCTAACACCTCGTCCAGTTAAGTGCTTGGCTGTCATTTTTTAAAATAATTTAATCTAGTACCACCCTTGAAATTTCATGCTGCCGTCTGTAACCATTTCTTGGGCAAGACTGAGCGCCACTGCCTGTATTCTTAGTTTTTCGATTATAGTACAATGTTTTTGCATGGCCTCCCAAAGTTGCATAATCGGGGTTGCACAATGAGCACTGCATTATTCTAAATGAGCACAGTGCAACACTCACTGCTTGTAGAGCGGCGCGGTAGTGACGACTGCCTCGTCAACGTTGATGCTTCCTTGATTCTCAACCTTGCGTATGAGCTCCTTCAGCTCTTCGTTGCGCTCACGCAGGTTCTGCAGGTTTGCCTCCAGCTCCGCCTGTAGCAGCACGCCAGAACTTATTTGTTGGATTTGTTTATTTATTTTATTTTTCAAAATGCTTGCATGCCTCAGATGAGGCATTGTTTAAGGGAGAGAGTATTTAAAAGTAAGTGTCCATTATACATTGAATACACACAAACAGTAATGGGAACTGAGGAACTAAAACAGTTATTCCATGCAGCATTAGTAAAAATGCAACATACACTCACCCAAAGTGTTTTCTATGAACTCACACAATCAAGCAAAATTATAGTGTTATGTGTCAATATTAAGGTTTGCAATGCAAAAAACATGACAATACTGTGCTAAAACAATACCATTGTAAAAAAACAGTGCAAATAACATGCAAAACACGGTGGGATAATGCAAGACAAATTGTCACAGACAAATTGTCCAACCTTAGTTAAACAAACACAGATACAGTAAAAGCTCGTTAATTCGACTCTCGTTAATTCGGAAAATCGGTTAATTCGGACACGTCATCTGGTCCCTGTAAATATACGCATCACTCTATGAGACTGGGCGCTCGTTATTTCGGACAGATTTGACCGCAAATCGGATAATTCGGCGACTTTCGGGCCGCTGGCGAGGCTCAAAAACGAAAAAAGAACTATTCGGAACAAAAGTGAAGCTCAAACGCAGCATCGCCATGGACATCAATTATCGACTTGGCTTGGATTGAGACTGGTTGAACGCCTTTTTTTCGCGTGTGGGTTTTGTTGCTTTGTTCCCGTTGGTGTGCTGCATCGTTGATCGCCGATTTATCGAGGAACGTTTCAGTACGGCTCCTTTAGCTTGATCGTTGCTGGTGCTTTTGTGCTGACTTCTCGTGCGACCGCACTCTCCGCCGATGGCAACGCCGGCGAAGCGGCCCAAGTACGAGGCCAAGGACTTCACCACCAAAGTAGAAATTTTGCGTGCTCTGAATAACGGGCTCTCCCGACAAGAAGTGATGAAGAGTGATGAAAGGGGATCCTTCAATCGGCGGCAAGAAGCAAGGAACGAGTAACCGTACTTTTATCCCCCAACGTGACGGGAACAGAGCGCTTTCTGCTTCTCGTTATCGGAAAGGTTCAAAGGCCACGCTGCTTTAAGAACATCAACAATCTTCCCGTGGATTACCGTGCCAACCGAAAAGCGTGGATGACGGGTGAAACTTTTGCGGTACTGCAGACATCATGCGAGCTGCTGAGCACCTTGAAGGGCTCAGAAAAATTGCGTCCGCGCGAATTTCTGCTCGAAAACAAACAAGCATCCGCGATTACTTTGTTATGTAAAGGTATGTTGAAAAAACTCGTGCATTTATTGTGTTTATTTCGGCCATTCGATAATTCGGACATTCGGTTAATTCGGACATTTTTTCCGGTCCCTAGAAATCCGAATTAACGAGCTTTTACTGTATGACCAAGTTTTGTAGGTGATGCTTTATTCCAATGGAGTATTCTCCTGCTATAAGGGCCTCTGAAACTAGTTCAGCATTGATGCAATGCTATGCAGCCGAGGCCGAGAAACCATCGTGGGATGCTTTCTGCTCATCAGCACTGAGGCCGCAAAAGCAGCAAGCTCGTCTATCTGCTTACACGAGTGAAGCTTGCATGTTGATGGAAAGCATAGTGCGACACAACATAAACCGCTTGCCAGTCAAGGGGAAATGTGTCAATGTGACCAAAATATTTCATTTTTCAGTTTATTATATTTATATATATTATATATATTATAGGCCTGTTTTTACATTGCGGTGAAAATACGCAGCAGAAATAGAGAAGAAAGCACTTTACTATTGTGCTGCCATCAAAAATTGAAGTAATCGTGCTTGAGAACATGCGAATCTGGCGCAGTTGCCTTGGCACAGTACTATCTTGGCATCCTTGCAAAGAGGAGAGATTTGAGTTCAAGATAGCTAGCTGCAGTGCTGCATTACTCTCATGAAAAATAAACCCAGCTCTATTCTGAGTTCCGTGTTCTCAGCTCCGAGCCCATTTTCTTTCAGTGCTGTTTTTTCAGCTTTCATTTTTTATGCAGTGGCTGTCAATCATCTCTGAGCCATTTCACAACAAAGATGAAATCATTCCATTCTTTGCAATTGAATTCTGAAATATCGGTGAGCACCTACCATAAAGCTTTCACGTTTGCCTGCACAGCGTACAGATTTTTATATTGTCACGTGGTCGTGACGTCGACGAACACAGCAGTCGGCGTTTGTAGGATGAAACTGTTTATTTGGCCGAACTTGTGGCCGGAAAATGAGAACTAGAACTACAGCAATGCACGCTGCACAATGATAGCGGCGAACAGGGCGTCGTCCGTCGATCAACTGACAAGCGGTGAAGCGTGTCGGCATTTAAACATGTGCCGTCGAATATTCCAGCGTTATCGCTGGCTGTCGTGCAAATTCTAGAATAAGCTCGGGTGTGCGCGTCTTGCGCGCAATCTTAACAAAATGATCTACAATGATCGCGAAGGTTCTCGAACAACGAGGCGCGGTTCGCGCTGAGCGTTGCTGACAGTCTTTGTGGCCGAAAACCGAATACAGCAAAAGTGATAAAGAAACGCACGTGGCAATGGCCCCCTCTGAAAAAGCATCGTCCCGATGCTTAAAACAGAACAGGCCAATGCATGCAACAATAAATAACAAGAATAGAGCAACAAAGTACAATAAACAATAAGCACAAGAAAGAAAGCACAATAATAAAGCAAAATCACAGTCCTCAGATTCGCTAACGTGCGTAATATGGTTTGAGGCGCACGACATGGATGACTTCAGGTCGTGCACGGCGCCGCTGAGAGTTCGTAATGCCGTCAGGGACAACCTCGTAGTCGAGTGCGCCAAGGCGTCGAAGTACCCTGTACGGTCCGAAGTATCGTCGAAGAAGCTTCTCACTAAGTCCCCGTCGGCGTATTGGCGTCCATATCCATACTCGGTCACCGGGTTGGTATTCCATGTGGCGTCGTCGAAGAATGTAGCGGCGGCTGTCAGTCGTCTGCTGCTTCTTGATCCGTAGGCGGGCGAGCTGTCGTGCTTCTTCGGCGCGCTCTAAGTAAGCGGCGGCGTCGAGATTTTCTTCGTCGGTGACGTTGGGTAGCATGGCGTCGAGCGTCATCGCCGGGCTTCTTCCGTAGACCAACTTGTACGGCGTCATCTGCGTCGTTTCTTGGACGGCCGTGTTGTAAGCGAAGGTCACGTACAGAAGGATGGCGTCCTACGTCTTGTGCTCAACGTCGACGTACATGGCCAGCATGTCGGCGATGGTCTTATTTAGGCGCTCGGTGAGGCCATTGGTCTGTGGATGGTAGGCGGTGGTGCGGCGGTGGCTCGTCTCGCTGTATTTGAAGATCGCCTGAGTTAGGTCCGCCGTTAAGGCGGTACCTCTGTCTGTTATGAGGACCTCTGGGGCGCCATGACGCAAGACGATGTGCTCCACGAAGAACTTGGCTACCTCGGCGGCACTGCCTTTGGGCAAGGCCTTTGTCTCGGCGTAACGGGTGAGGTAGTCAGTTGCTACGACGATCCACTTGTTGCCGGAAGTCGACGTCGGGAACGGCCCCAGTAGGTCCATCCCGATTTGCTGGAACGGCCGGTGAGGTGGTTCGATTGGCTGCAGAAGCCCCGCTGGCCTAGTCGGCGGTGTCTTCAGTCGCTGGCAATCTCGGCAAGTCTTAACGTAGTGGGCGACGTCGGCAGGAAGGCGTGGCCAGTAGTATTTTTCCTGTATCCTCGCGAGCATGCGGGAAAAGCCGAGGTGGCCCGCCGTCGGGTCGTCGTGCAGGGCCTGCAGAACCTCTGGTCGCAGTGCCGAAGGTACAACGATGAGGTAGTCGGCCCAGGCCGGAGAGAAGTTCTTCTTTACGAGGACGTCGTTTTTCAAGAAAAATGATGCCAATCCCCGCCTGAATACTTTTGGAACAACGGTGGTCCTGCCCTTGAGGTATTCCACAAGGCCCCTGAGTTCCGGGTCGGCTTGCTGTTGTTCAGCAAAGTCGTCGGCACTTATGGTTCCCAAGAAGCAGTCATCATCGTGGTCGTCCTGCGGCGGTGAGTCGACGGGGGCACGAGACAAGCAGTCGGCGTCGGAGTGTTTTCTTCCGGACTTGTAAACGACTGTAATGTCGAATTCTTGAAGTCTTAGGCTCCACCGTGCGAGGCGACCTGAAGGGTCCTTCAAGTTGGCTAGCCAACACAAGGCGTGGCGGTCGCTCACAACTTTGAAGGGCCGGCCATAGATGTAGGGGCGAAACTTTGATGTAGCCCAGATGATGGCCAGACACTCCTTTTCTGTTGTGGAATAGCTGATTTCTGCCTTTGATAGCGACCGGCTAGCATAACTGATGACCCTTTCCAATCCGTCGGTCTTCTGCACAAGGACGGCGCCGAGTCCTACGCTGCTTGCGTCGGTGTTGATTTCCGTATCGACGTGCTCGTCGAAATGCGCAAGTATCGGAGGCATCTGCAGGCGTCGTTTCAATTCTTGAAATGCCTGAACTTGCGACGTTTCCCACCTGAATTCGACGTCGGCCTTCGTGAGTTGCATCAGTGGCTCGGCGATCCGTGAAAATTCCTTGACAAAACGTCTGTAATAGGCGCACAAGCTGAGAAAACGGCGTACGGCCTTCTTGTCGGTTGGCGTCGGGAAGTCAGCGATGGCAGCTGTTTTCCGCGGGTCCGGGCGAACACCATCCTTGCTGATCACATGACCCAAGAACAAGAGCTCCTCGTACGCGAAGCGGCACTTTTCAGGCTTCAAAGTGAGTCCGGAGGTCTTGATTGCTTGAAGTACACCTTCAAGGCGCCGAAGGTGTTCGTCGAAGTTTGAGGAAAACACAACGACGTCGTCCAAGTACACGAGGCACGTCTGCCACTTCAAGCCGGCCAGTACTGTATCCATAACCCGTTGAAAAGTCGCAGGTGCCGAGCAAAGACCAAAAGGCATGACCTTGAACTCAAACAGGCCGTCTGGCGTTATAAAGGCAGTCTTTTCTCGGTCTCTCTCGTCGACTTCTATTTGCCAGTAACCGGTCTTGAGGTCCATTGCCGAAAAGTACTTTGCGTTGTGTAATCGATCCAGGGTGTCGTCTATCCGGGGAAGGGGATACATGTCCTTCTTCGTGACTTTGTTCAGGCGACGATAATCGACGCAAAAACGGAGAGTCCCATCCTTCTTCTTCACTAGCACCATGGGGGATGCCCACGGACTCTTCAACGGCTGGATGATGTCGTCGCGTAGCATTTTGTCGACCTGTTTCTTCACGGCCTCCCGTTCCCGCGTCGAAACCCGGTAGGGACTCTGACGGAGTGGTCGAGCATTTTCTTCTGTTATAATGCGGTGCTTAGCAAGGGGTGTTTGTCGGACCCGCGATGACGACGAGAAACAGTCCTTGTTTTTCTGCAGAAGGCATCGAAGCTGTTGCTGTTGGCGAGCGGGAAGATTTGGGTTTACGTCGAAGGGTGGCTCAGCTGTTGGTGTAGTCGTCGTAGCTTCGTCGTAATCCGAAAAGGCAAATGCATCGCTGACGGCCAAGATTTCTTCTATGTATGCAATCGTCGTGCCCCTGCTCAGGTGTCTGTATTCTTGGCTGAAGTTCCTTAGTATCACGCTTCCTTTTCCTTCGTGCAACCGAGCAATGCCCCTTGCAACGCAGATGTCACGGTCTAGTAGCAAACGCTGATCGCTCTCGATTACACCTTCGATGTCTTCAGCTTTTTCGGTGCTGACGGGAAGTATGACGCTGGAGCGAGGCGGGATGGTAACTTGATCCTGGAGTACGTTCAGGGCATGGTGACATGGATTCGTATCCGGCGGTGTCGTTTTGTCCGACGATAGGGTTATCGACTTGGTTCTTAAGTCAATGACGGCGCCATGATGGTTTAAGAAATCCATGCCAAGTATGACGTCCCTGGAGCAGTGTTGCAAGATTACGAAACTCGCAGGATACGTGCGATTATTGATTGTTACTCTTGCTGTGCAGACTCCAGACGGCGTTATTAGATGGCCTCCAGCGGTACGGATTTCGGGGCCTTCCCAAGCAGTCTTAACTTTCTTCAACTTCGTGGCGAAAGGCCCACTGATGACGCAATAGTCGGCTCCAGTGTCAATGAGAGCGGTGACGTTGTGGCCATCAATGAGAACGTCGAGGTCGCTAGTTCGTCGTCTTGCGTTGCGGTTGGGTCGCGGCGTCGGGTCACGGCTGCGTCGGTTTGTTCCGCTGCTTCGACGTGGCGTCGTCAGGTCTTCCTCAGGCCGTGAAGTTTTGACGTCAGGGCTTCGTTCGGTCGTCGGCGGCGGAGGATCTTCGGTAGTTCGTCGTACAGCAACCGCACCTCCATCGATTGCTGCCCTTAGTTTCATGGATACGGGCTAGGCGACCGGCCCCGATTTGGGCCAGTGTACTGCCGGCAGTGCGGTGACATGTAGCGGCCCGGTGAAGGCGAGTGGGAAGGTCGTCGTTCTTGCCACTGTGTTCCGGTGAGGTAGTCGTCGATGTCGCGAGGCCGTTCGCCAGGCTGTGGGCGCGGCGCGTTGACGGCGAATCCTCGAAGCCCCATCTGTCGGTACTGACAGCGGCGGTACGTGTGGCCGGCCTCCCCGCAGTGGTAGCAGAGCGGGCGGTTGTCAGGGGCGCGCCAAACGTCGGTCTTCCTTAGCGTGTATCGCTGGCCGGCTGGTGGGCGGTATGACGTCGGTGGCGGCGGCGGTGGTGCCTGACGGTGGGACTGCTGGAGCGGCGCGGCGTCTTGACGTGGGCGAGGAGGGGGGGCGTTGCGTCGGGCTGCAGCAGCGTAGTTCATGGCTTGCGGCTGGGGCAGTGGCGGTTCAAGGTTGCCCAGCGACTGCTGGATTTCTGATCGAACGACCTCTGCGATCGAGTCCACTTGAGGCTGTGGTGAGGGTAATAGCTTGCGCAGTTCCTCCCGAACGATCGCTCGGATCGTTTCGCGCAGGTCGTCGGAGGCGAGGGCATGAACAGCTGGGCTGTCTTCAATCGTACGGCGATTGTACTGGCGGGTTCGTATTTCCATCGTCTTCTCAATCGTCGTCGCTTCTGAGACGAATTCTTCGACTGTCGAAGGTGGGTTCCGCATCAGACCAGCGAAGAGCTCTTGCTTTACCCCTCGCATGAGGAAGCGGACTTTCTTGTCCTCGGGCATGGCAGGGTCAGCGTGGCGAAATAGCCGGGTCATTTCCTCTGCAAAGATGGCCACGCTTTCATTTGGAAGTTGGACCCGTGTCTCCAGCAAGGCAGCGGCCCTTTCCTTTCGGACGACGCTTGTGAACGTCTCCAGGAAAGCGCTGCGAAAGGCGTCCCAGGTTCGAAGAGTGGACTCCCGATTCTCGAACCAGGTCCTTGCTGCATCTTCCAGGTAAAAGTAGACGTGGCGCAGCTTGTCCTCGGAGTCCCAGTTGTTGAACGCTGTGACCCTTTCGAAGGTCTCGAGCCAGGTTTCCGGGTCTTCGAATGACGACCCGCGGAAAGTTGGCGGCTCCTTGGGCTGCCGGAGAAGTATCGGCGCAGGCTGCACGGGGTCGGTCATCGTCGCTGCGGTCGGTGTTGGGACCTGGGGCTGCCTGGTGTTTTCGGGAAGGAGCCCGTACTCTGGCTGCAGTCCCTTCTGCCTGCGGCTTGTTCGACGATCCGGGTTTTCTTTGCCGTCGTCCTCCTCGCGGCTTGGGCTTGGGTCAGCGCTTCGCGGGGGCATCTGGATCATGGAAGAAGCAGCACCTCTACCAGATGTCACGTGGTCGTGACGTCGACGAAGGCAGCAGTCAGCGTTTGTAGGATGAAACTGTTTATTGGCCGAACTTGTGGCCGGAAAATGAGAACTAGAACTACAGCAATGCACGCTGTACAATGATAGCGGCGAACAGGGCGTCGTCCGTCGATCAACTGACAAGCGGTGAAGCACGTTGGCATTTAAACATGTACCGTCAAATATTCCAGCGTTATCGCTGGCTGTCGTGCAAATTCTAGAATAAGCTCGGGTGTGCGCGTCTTGCGCGCAATCTTAACAAAACGATCTACAATGATCGCGAAGGTTCTCGAACAACGAGGCGCGGTTCGCGCTGAGCGTTGCTGACAGTCTTTGTGGCCGAAAACCGAATAAAGCAAAAGTGATAAAGAAACGCACGTGGCAATATGTTGAGTGGCTGCAGCGAAAAATTAGACGCACGGACGAAGGAACGAAAACGAAGACGCTGCTGACTAACAACTGGCACTTATTGAAACCCTCTGTAGAATACATGGGTGCGCAGACCTGCCAACCCCACAGTTCTAAAGTACTACAGGAGATGACAAAAAAAATACTAAAACTGGGCACAAAAATACTAAAATACCGTTTTATTTTCTAAAAACTGGCTTAGACGAATGAAATACAAAAGGAACGCTTCGCAAAAGAGGCACAAAAAGTTCTGAAGTCTCGGAAGTGGAGGGGTGGGCTAGCATAGAGGCCGTGGCAGCCATGGCCTTCCTCAGAAAGTCTTTGTCAAAGACCTGTTCGTGGCACTTTCCCGAGTGTGACTGTGCACATCTTGCGACAAGCGACTGCTCCACAGTCTTTTTTGACATGGAGGCACGGAACTGGGTGTGCGCCTTTTTCACTTTGCCGAAGACCCTTTCACACTCCGCGATGCTATGCGGGAGTGTTAGGACCCCCAACATAAATTTCGAAAGTCTAGCATACTTCAACCTGCCATCCACTTCTTGTAAACTGGAGACCGCCCGCCATTGCTCGTCAGTCCGCTGCTCTTTAGGTACTTCAGCTGGGAGTCCTTCCAACTGAAGACGCACGAACTCTGCCTGAATGTCGTCCAGAGCAGAATTCACATCTTGCCCCTCTTGAAGTGGTAACACTGGGAAGCGGTTGATCAGGTGCTACATGACACCAGAAGACCTGGCATGTTCAATGGAAGCAAGCCTTGCTACTTCTGCACTCTTCAGCAGCTCACACTTCAGTGGAAATTTCAGGATCATGCACTCTGTTGCTGTAACGAAGAACCTTCTTATATGTGTAAAAAAACTCTTCCCTTGCTTCTTTCTTTAGGCTTTGCAAGGTCTGCGTGGTCCAACTACCAATTACAATACCTTCATTATCTCTTTGGCTGATGGAAGATTTGTAGTCAACGTCTGCCAGCACATCAGCTTCTTTGATAACTGAAGGTTTGACAAAACGCAACATGATCTCCCTTAGCAAGCTGCTAAGCACTTCATGCAGCAGATGCACTTGAGGGGCTCCAGACTGCAAGAACACGTTCACCTTTTCAAATTCTGGAACTACCGACAGCAAGAAGTCACAGTACGCTCTATTTACATCTGATGAAAGAAACATGAATAGCCTTTCTCCTCTGTTTAAGACCTTGCCTGGACGGTTCTGGATTTGTTTAGGAGCTGTATCCGACACGGGGACATTTGTGTCTAGTCTTGGTCTTTTGCTCTGATGACTGCTTTCTGCTTCCTTTGCATGCTTCTGAAGGCCAGTGCAAAGGTTACACGGTTTGCTGGGAAACTTGGAAACCTGCCCGGAGGGCCTTACTTCACTACGGAAGAAACTAAGCAGTGGCTGCCACTGGTCCACAAGCCGTTTAAGCGTCAGATGGCTCCTTCCGAGAGAGAGCCACCTGACGCTGACATGCTTTGAAATTTTCTTGGCCTCTACATTGTGGAGAGAATGAAAAGCTTTCAGCTTGTCCTTCCTTTTTGAGCTTTTCTCGAGGTAGAAAATGTCAAACAGCACCTCATCCACATTCAGTGGAAGACACGCTGAGCCTTCCTGTGCCGCCAGATTGATCGAATGGCAACAACAGCCCATGATGGCAATGTTCTCATGTCTTCCTTTCAGCACAGCAGCCACTCCGTTTTTCAACCCAATCATGACTCGTGCGTTATCACATGCCATGCCGATGCAGTTCTGGAGCGGTATCTTTTTGCTCATTAGTGTGCCCACGACAAGCGCACCGATGCTTCGTCCCGTGGAGTTACCTTCGAGGGCAGGCATCGCGAGCAAGGCAGTGCGAAAAGTACTATCACAGAACGTCACCACGACTGGATACAGTTTTGCATCATTGCCGACGTCATTGCTCCCATCTGTGGCGACCGGAAGAGAGCGTGCTGTAAGTGACTTATCACTTTGTCGATGGCTTTGTTGGCCATTTCCTTCACAATTGCCGTAGTCTTCATATGGGCGCAGGCGTAGTTCTTAGCTTCCTTCGAGTCCGGAAACATTTTTCGAAAGAGGTCTCTAGCGTGATCAGCAGTCGTGATTGTGTTCAATCAGGAATGCAGTAAAAAGGCACTCCGCTCGAGATGTAGTATTGAGATCTGCTCTGCTGAAGTACCCTCCAAGTTTCTCGTTAGCGTCCACAAGTTTCACCAAGTCTTTGTGTTTCTTCTGATTCAGATGTAGCAGAACATCCCGGTGACCAGCGTGTGAAATGTTCACATCACAGCAGCACAAACTACAAAATGCGTACCGCTCACCTTTACGTCAACTCTTAATAAATGGAAAGTTAGCCGAATAGCTTGGAATAAACACTTGAAAGTATTTCTTCTCAAACATCTCGTGAGCTGCTAGGACTGAACCGTACGCTACAGCTCTGCAAAAACATGTGCAACGCAACTCCCACAGCGCACAAGGTAACAAGAAAGTCAAACACATTTCCGCTATCCGCGAAGTCAACGCACTTTGGCTTTAGCTTTGACTCTGGATATAAGCCGATACAGTGTTGCCTGCATGGCCCCGCAAAAAAAAAAGAAGGCCAGATTCAGCTGGTGCAGTTGGCTGTCTGAAGCAGCGCGTTCAGTTTGCAAGCTTTTTTACCCGAAACATGAAAAACTGCAGAAATATAGTTGTCATTACGATACTCGTAAAAATGTGCTGAAAATCGGGCACTTTACAACGAAATCGTAAAACTTGGCAGGTATGGGTGCGGTTATCTATAGTTAAAAACCGGTGGTCACAGATTAGAAAGGTTTAAACAAGATTAAAAAGAGTGGGGCACTCGTCACAAAGGTAGTCGGTTTCTTTCAGTGACAGCATAACCGACGGGGCACCGATGCAAGCCGTGCCTTTCGTTTTTATGGCGATAGCCTCTATAATTACACGAGCGTCCATGTCCTTGCTTTTGGCAATCACTTCCGTGCTGTCAAAGAGGGCTTGGCACCCACAAGTCCAATAATGGACCGAAAGGTGGCCCATGATTGCGAATGCCCAAACATTGTTTGCATGTTCCCTTGCTCCGTCGTTCACGCAGCGTCCCGTCTGCCCTACGTACACAAAACCACATGACAGTGGTATCCCGTATACTACACCATGGTCACGTAGCATGTAGTTCTTCCTGTGCTTCACCTCGCATCGAGTTTTTACGTTGTCATTGTTGACGTGCCTGCACGTCATGCGTCCTTTCAGTGGGGCAGAACATACCTTGGCGCTTAGCCATCTTCTTCAGGTCACAGCTAAGACCATGCACACAAGGAATCGCTTCTATTTGATGCTATGGGCTCTGATCCTCAGTTACTTGGGTTTTTTCTTTTACCCCTTCATTTTTCCGAGTACCGAGAAGCTTAAGGCTCTGATGACGTGGGTTGGATAGCCAGCATCTTGTAGCCTTGTAACCTGACGCTGGAAACTGCATCCCATTTGATGTGGCCCTAAGGCCGCTAAGAGAGCCGAGAACGCCAGTCCCCCAGTGACGTTCTTGGAGTAACACAAATCTGACGGGAGGAAGCTGTGGCTTGACCTGGGTTCATACCTCCGACATACACGTTCGGGCTTGAATGTCAAGACGAGGCCCAAGAACCTAAGTCCGTTTTCTGAAAGCTTCCCGACTGTGAAGGTGAAGTCCGGACGGGCCTCGTTGAAGATTCTTAGGATTTCTTTTTCGGTGTCACATCTAGGTTTTGTTGAGTCGTCAGCACACGGTACAAGATAATCATCTACGTAGCGGCACACTCCTACCACACGACGGTGGTCTAAGAAATTTCTTTTCTTCCTGTCGCAGGCGGCAACAGTGATGCTACTGGCTTAGGCCACTTTGGAGCAGCTTTTGGAGCAGGCAAAATTGCGTTTTGGAGCAGCAAAACTAGCTTTTGGAGCAGGTGCTCTGCCTTCAACAATTCATTCTGAGCCGAAGAATTCTTAAAAAAGTAATAAACATCGACCACAGCAGCGTCGACATCCGAGCCAATGGCACTCAAGCCGCGGGCAAATGAGTTGTGCACTTTGTGCAAGCAGCACTCTCCTACATCTATGATGTCAGGGTATGCTTCCTGCATCTTTTTTCTGAAGCTTTTCATTGCATTAGGGCCATCCGTAGAAAAGCAAATGACATTTTTCAGCGGCAGGTCCATCATTGCTCTCCGCACTTCACTAGCCAAAATTTCCGAAGTCGCAGAGCCCAGCCGGAAAGACTGTAGGTGTTCCACAGCTCACTGCATTTTGTTGGAGAAATGCCTAACTACAACATCAAGTTGTTGGCACCTCTGTTCAGGAAGAGGGGTCTCGTCAATGCTAACAGATAAAACCACATTCGGCTTGTTCAGCTCGTCAAGCACAAGTTTCTTGAAATACGGCCCGAGGCCATCACTAACTATGTAGGATGCCTTGAACCTCTTACAACTAAACTGCTTCGCTGTTTCGGAATCTCCAAATAACTTGGGAAACAAGGCAGTTGCTGTGTCGGCCCATGAGTATGGGATGCCCTTGAGAGTCATGCCAAGCACAAACAGAGTTTCTGCGTTTGTCACGCGGTCACACTGCAAAACGTTCCATGGACTGCCGAATTCCAAAGTCGGCTGGATTGTTTTCGGCCGCTGCAGCCCACCTGAAGCGTCTCAATGACGACTGGTAGCATCAATGTGCCGTTTCATGGCTGCATGTCGCTTGACTGTTGCTACGCCATGTTGCCTACAGTTGATGCTTTGATTACAAAAAAAAAACACAAAACGCAGTTCCTTCGTCCGCTTGACAACACCATATTGATACTATTTTGTCTCCATTTTCATCACTCTCATGGAGAACGTCCGCGTACAGCGCGATGTCGCTCTCAATGGGGGAACCTCATGTAGTTAGTTTCATTTCTGAAAGTCAGAGTACACCCCTTTGGCGCAGGCTTGGCGCAGAATCGCCAAATTTTGAGGAAATGCAGCAGGTTGTAGCAGACAGGGCACTTTGGCGCAGTCTGGCGCAATTGGCGCAGCGGTAGCATCACTGCGGCAAGGAAAACTTCCGACGGGTATGGTGCCACCCGAGAACTGATGCAGAGTCTGCTCTTTTGCATGTACACCCGTGAGCAAAAGTATATGGACCACGGAAGCGTGAGCCAAAATCGCCGTCTACGCTGTCTAGTCGTGAGCTGTCTGTCTGCTGTCTAGAGCATTCCTTTGATGGAATAGCTGTCGGGAGCATTACTCTAATGGAATTTGTCAGAGAGAGGCTCTCGACAGCAGACGGCAAAGGTATACAGATGACAATGGTTCGTATACTTTTGCTCACGGGTGTACAAGCTTCCTTCCGGGGAACTAACCGTTGAATTCAGATACATGTTCAATAGTTCCAGAAAAGCGTCCGCCGTGAACCCGGCAGCATCCTGAAACTGAGCGACGTTCCGATCTTTGAGCATGCTGCATAAAACCGGCATAAGCTGGCCATGTGGGATCGAGTAGTACAGGTCCTGAATGTCAATCGAGAATGCTGAGGATATGGTGGTCCCTTTGTCCCTGATCAGTGAGGCAACTTCGAGTCCTTTACGCTGAAGCAATCTGACTCGTCAACCTGCTTTGCCAGAGAGGCCAAAAGATGAGCCTGCCATGTCCTCTTCTCACAGACAAAAGGGCACTTTGGGTCTGTGTGTCTTAGCTGAGAACACAGTTGTTAGTCAGCAGTATCTGCGTGTTTCTTTCCTTTGTCCGCGCATCTAATTTTCTGCTGCACCACTCAACATGCAAAATTACCAACAAGCCCAGATGGAAACCATTTTAAGATATTTATAATTTTAAAATTTTTGTAAAAAGTTGTAAGACAATATGTAGAGGACATTTGAAAAAATCTTTTTTGAGCTTATTAGAATATTAAAATATAAACCAATAGCTTTATAGCCCTTGTGACTATACTTACAATGCAAAAATCTTGACAGTGTATAATTAATTTGTGGATGACAATGAGAGCTTATCAAGTGCTGTAACTAAAAAATTACAACAGGCAGCTCAAAACATAGTTCAGTTACGATATCTGCATAACGACTCACATCTACGTGCCAAATTTCATGAATTTATCCCCACATATAACAAAAGTAGTTTTCATTGCCACATCTCCCCTTAAAGGGCCCCTAGACCACCTCCGATATTTTTCAAACATTTCAACTAAACACGCGCATCATGCGCAGAATGCCGTCACGATCAACAATGCCACACGTGGCAGCGCTACAAGCCGGAGGCACGCCACAAATTCCAAGAAACAATTTCTTCTCCTCTCCAGGCCCTTCTGGTCTGCCTAGTGACATGTGTGACGTCAGCATGCTGAATCTGTGATGCGGTATGCAGGCGATGCTGTGACTGGTTGAAGAACCTACGACTGCTGGTTAGTCTGCAAGCAGCTGCCCGCGCTCCTTGCTGTTCTTCGTCGTGTTGCCCGCGTGTGTGTGCTTGCGAATCGGAAATTGCAGCCTGTAACGCAACTGCCAAATCGCTAGCATACCAGCACAGTCACGCCAAGCGGTCTGATAAGCTGTGTGGACTGAATCCGACAGTGTTTTGCGATGGCTTTTATGCATCAGTGCTTGGCTGCAAAAGTGCCGACTGGAAAAACGAAAAGATGCGACACGTGTCACCATATGGGTCCATCATGTTGGCGATCTTTTGAAGGCGTGCGCGCAACACAGGGTCCATACCGGCACAATTCGTACGAGCACGGGCCGGCACGGCAACAACAGCAGTTAGCCGAGAAGCACGGAGTCGAGGCAACCGGAAGTGCCTGGTGTTTCGAAGAGTGCGTCAGCGATGACGGTGTGTCACTTGAGATTGGGAGGGGCACTCAGCGAGGAGGGCAAAGTGGCTTTCGGAGAGGAGACGAGCAGACGAGTGGAGGGTAGTGAAGGAAAGAGTGAAACGAGTGAAGGCAGCGTTTCGACCATCAAACGCGTGTAACTCCGCCATTACGGCACCGTTTCGAAAAATTCTCACGGCTAAGTGTTCGTTGTAGACTCGTGCACAACTGTCGCACCACAACTAAATTTTGACCTCTGGGTGGTTTAGGGGCCCTTTAAGGGGTACTGAGTGAAAATTTCGCAGCTGAGAAAGCCCGTAGGATCGATTCCTGTGAACCTGTGTATATCTTCTATCAAATCTCAACATTGAATTAGCTTGGAAGGCAATTTATATGAATTTTGAAGTTCGCATCTGCAATCCAGCACTGTATGTGCACCATGCGACATTGACATCATCTAATGTGACCTGAAGGTGACCCCCAACTTCCACGGCGTCACTGCTCCGGCTGAGCTCCGAGCTGGCGCAACTAGCAATGACGACGCCATAGTTGCCATGGCACGGGTGGTGCAAAATACTGAACTACGCCTGCACACACTGCACAATACGATAATGATGAAAATTCGCAATAGTATACTGAAATCGCACACAAGCGTGCATCATTATGGAGAACTAAAAGACACATGGTGTTCTGTGGTCATGAAGTTATCAAAATGTCACCAATGATCACCAACGTGCAAAGTTTTGACCAATGTGCCTTGAAACGAGGCTGCTCTTGCAGAAGAGTTGGAGCGTGCTCCGTAGTCATGCACTGGCATGGTGCTCTCACTCGGATTGCATCAATGCAGAGCCCACTCTTCATCGAGCCAGAGAAAGCGTGTTACAGCCGAACGTGCAGCCACACACCAGAACAAATGGAGGCCTAGGGTGACCTGCACCGTCCAGATACAAAAACCTTCAAAAATGTCCCGCATTTCACACTTTGCTATTATTGTTTCGCAGTGACTTGAGTTCAGATGCATCTGGCCAGCCTGGATGCATCAGCTGCAAGCACTCTCAGCTTGTGAAAAAGTCAGCTCTGTGTGCAGTTCACAGCGGCAACATGCTTCTACAGAAATATGACTTCAAGACAGTAGGACAAGTGGCGTCGAGTGCATCCCAGGTTCTTAAGCAGCAGTGTGTGGAAACAATTCTGTGAGTGACTATTTTTGAAGTTGCCGCACTTTTGTTTAATAACTTCGTTTTGTGTCAGAGCATATTAGTGATGCACAACATAGTTTACACAGATACGTAATTGAACTTTTGTCAGTTAATCTATTTGCTGTTTTCAGAGATGAAAAACTATTGCAAGAGAAAATTTCTCGCCAAAAGTTAAAAAATAAATTATTGTAGCTAATCGACACTTTTAGTTTAGCGTTAGCATGACAGCACTGGTTAAAGGGGCACTGACACCAATTTTCAAAGCTGATTTTACTCTGTCATACCATCTCCTGTATACACAAAGACTGCTCTGAGCAAGTGTGAAGCTCAGTAAATGCTCATAATTATCTTATTTTTATATTAAAGTCAATTTCCGCTTGGCGCACCTACTGACATAGACACTAGCGTGATGTCGGGCTACAGTGCCGATTCTGGTGACTTCAAGCACATTATTATGACTAGTGATGACGTGGGGTACCACAACATACAAGATGGCTGCTTGTGCACCACCAATGGAGCCATGCCACTAGTGGAGCAGCCATGGAAATGTCATAATATCTTGCGCGAGCATGTGACGAGAAGCTCATATCGCATCGCAATGTCAGGGTACAGTAGGAACCAAAACTAGCTTTAAAAGGATACTGAACCAAAATTGGAAAAAATGACAAAAACACCAAAATTCTACTTGGAAGACACGACTCTTAATTTCACGTATTTTTGAACAATTGACTGTACTTTTGGAATATTGTCAGCGTGTGGTCGCTGCACGTCAGTGCAAGCTGTGACATCAAAGCCACTGCAGTGCCCATCCTGCCCATTCCACAAAGGCGCCACCCACTTCAAGGGCATGGTTCACTGCATGCGCAGTTCGTCCAGGAACGAGAGCTGAGCAAGTTCAGAGATGCGAGCAACGGCTGTCGCGCATGTTTTGGGAGCATTACACATCAAGAAACATTGCCTCCTCGACTTCACGGCACAGACTCTAGACGCGGCTGTTTGTGAAACTCATACCGAATTCATTATTTTCTGCTAGTTTCTGTGTGAAATGAAGGTTGTGTCTACTGATTTCAGCACCCAGTCTTTCAGTCTGGCTGAAAACCTTGGCGGCAAAAATTTTGCTCAGTATCCCTTCAAAAACATGTTATAATTAATTTTTCAGAGTGCAATCGCGCTTACCAATATATTGTCTAGGCTCTTGAAGCCAGGTCTTTCATACGATGCAAAAAAATGACAACTCAAAATTTTTGTGTCAGTACCTTTAAGGGAATACTCTGCTACAAACATTCATTATGGACAGCGCGTCTTAGTACAGCGGGACAGTGTTTACGTGCCTAAGCTGTCACTGCAGCGTCACCTAGTGGAGGATGAATGTGTTAAAAAAAAAGTGAGAAAAAAGAAAGAGCCCTGATAATGTTCACCTGTATCCTTGCATGCAGCAATATGAGTGCTCCCTTTAGTAATGGGTCATTCCACGCCAACTGTCCCAATTGGGGCGCTTGACAAAAATCAATTTGTCTCGAAAAATCTGAGAAAATGACACACATATAGACATTAGTACTACAGTATTTTCCCAAAATAATTTGAGTGGCAAAAATTTTTTGGGCACGTGAGCGCCATTTGAACTTCACGAAATGTTGGAAAACCGGGTACAGAAAAAAAAATTTGCCATAAATCAATCGTTCGAGGCATTCTTTCAACACCTGCTTTTTTGCGTTTTTTGAGCATCATTATTTCATTATAGAACAGTTCCTAATGGCAGCTTTATATTTTTTACTCCTTAGAGCGTAGGTCAAGTTGAGTAAATTCTCGTGTTTTCGGGAATTTTTTTACAAAAGGCAATCATCGATCAAATGCAGAAATTATTTTGATAAAACTTTCCATAAAACATACTAGCTCCTAAATTTTTTTGTTTTGCCTGTGTACAGTTCATAGGCTCTAAAATAAAATCCTGAACTTGGCAAAAATGCTACACTGGCCTATGTTCAGAAATCTGTAGCACCCTAAGGTGGTCCAAGAAAAAATAAGCGGAAAAGCGCATACGATTGAGAATCATAACAACTTTGTCCAGAGAAAGTTTAATCAAAGTAGTTTTTGTTTTAGTTGAGAAAAAAATTTTTGAAGTTTAGTCCCACCATTGCATTGTTTTGCTAGGGGGCAATACAAACCAACTGACTTTGCTGCATAAAAAAAGAGTTGGTGTATTCGTGGGACATGGTTTTCAGTTCCTTTTGTTAGTACTTTATATTTGTTTATTACATATACAGGTGATAATAAATAGAGGTAAAAATATGAAAATGCCACTGGCTTAGGTGGCACAATTCCCTGTAATGAATCGTGTTCCTTATTGCATTTCTTACGCGCACTGGAGGTGACGGCGGCGGTGTACAACTACGCCACAAAAATCGTCTACTGTTGTGATCTCACAACAGCTGTAAAACTGCATTTACCAGACTGACAAATCCTACTTTGACCAAAAATCTGCTGCCTGTAACCACCCAACTTAAGATGTCAAAGACAGCTTGGGATATTCCATCTCTAGCGTCATGGACGACGTACGGAAAGCGTGAATACACGCGCGTCGTCAAATCGTGCATCAACCCTTGCGGAATACATAGATGAACTTCGTATGGATCCGCTATAAATGTCCACGCTTACGTCTCCTATCTTTGGCTTACATGAACGTCGAGACTTAACTTATTGTGACACCCGTTGATTCTGAGAGCCCCATGCAATAAGTAAAGCCATGGCGCTAAATAAAAAAAAGGTGCGGCCTGCCAAATGGGTGCATTTTCAATGGGGGAACACGTGACATGCAGAGTTTTGAAACGCTACCGAAGGGGTGCTGCACACTGGTAAACCACGGCCGCTTTTAAGCGAACGCTAGGGGCGTTGGCTCGGGTGAGCGCAAGCAAACACTCCTGCTGGAAAGCAGCAGCCGTACGCTTGCTTACGAGGGAGAAAAGGGTGTGGTTTTTTGTTGCGTTGCCTCTATCAGTGATCGGACATTTCACAATAACCGCAATGCCCAAGACCTGGTGAAGAAGTCTGACATTCGCCTTGTTCACTTCAAGCCAGCCGTTCACTTCAAGCAGGACAGGTAGAGTGCAAGGTGCTGGGACCGACAGCCGTGCCGATCATATTTTCATCTTATCCAGCGTACAAGCTACTCGCGCCCTCATTGAAAGGTTGACGACTTGCTCGTGTTTCGCCTGCTCCTTCCATATCGGACAGCGAACAAGAATAACAAGACGAGTGCCAAAGATCAAAAAGCTGTCAGTCACTTGTGTGCAGAAGTTGCTGAAAAAGAAAACGTGGTCAGTGAAACGACGTTGAACGCGGAAGCATTCTCTGGATTGAACGACGGCCTACGCAGCCCTGCCGTTGAAGACCACGTTGAAACGCGAGAGTTAAAACCCAATAAACCTTCAGTTCATTGTGCAGCGCTGTGTGTCTTCCCGCCATTTCTTGTGCTCGTTTGTCATCTGCAGTGTGTCTCCAAGACGTGAGTAAAGTGTTCTAGAACACTTTAACGTGAGTATGCGCCAGCTCGCCCAACTAGCCACTGTGTAGCCATATTTAGGCAAGACGTTTGCATTTACTGTGTTTCAGTAAAGCAGCTCAATGGTAGCAATTCATGTTTGAATCGGCCGTCATTTAAAATGGCACTTATTAGTGGAATGTGAAGTAGCCATAGACCAGATTTAGCAATTATACGCGTGGCAGATATTCCATGTCACGCTAGTTTATTATTTTTTTTGAAGAACAGTAAATAATCATGCATCTCTAAAAAAGCCCCCTAAATGAGGAAGTCAACCACGCAGATAACAAAAGATAGAGCATTCAAACAACTGAGAATATCAACGAACAGCAGTGGACCACTTTTGTTCCCAGCAGAAGAATAAAAGAATGATTGTTCAATAAAGTCTTACATTGATTCATCCATCCATATTTGGCAACGGAGCTTTGCCACACGCTTGTAAGTGTCTCCACGGGAGCAAAACCCTCCCGCGTATAGTAGCAACAACCGCAAAGAAAACCTGTTATGTGGTCTGGCATGTCTGGCACATAAATAGCTGATATGCAATGACAGGTCTAAGCGAGGCGACTATACTGACCACTAAAACGAATGCGCGCAGCCGGCTGGCTGCCTGTGCGAGCAGTTTTCCTTTACCGTTGTGCAGCGCTGCGGCGGTGGGAGCAAGAACTAGCGCTCGCACCGGCGCAAAAGAGCGTTCGGCAGGACGCACCTTTTTTCTTATTTAGCGGCCGTGGTAAAGCGATTCATTATTGGGGGAATTGTCGCACCTAAGCCAATGGAATTTTTATATTTTTACCTCTGTTTCTTATCACCTTTATATTTAATAAACAATATAAAGTACTAACAAAAGGAACAGAAAACCACGTCCCACGAATACACCAATTCTTTTTTTAAGCAGCAAATTCAGTTGGTTTATTGCCCCCCCCCCCCCCCCCCAGCAACACGATGCAATGGTGAGACTAAACTTCAAAAATTTTTTTCTTGACTAAAACAAAAATTACTTTGATTAAACTTTCTCTGGACAAAGTTGTTATGATTCTCAATCGTATGCGCTTTTCTGCTTATTTTTTCTTGGACCACCTTAGGGTGCTACAGACGTCTCAACATAGGCCAATGTAGCGTTTTTGCCAAGCTCAGGATTTTATTTTAGAGCCTATGAACCGCACAGGCAAAACAAAAAGTTTAGGAGACAGTACATTTTATGGAAAGTTTTATCAAAATAATTTCTGCATTTGATAAATAATTGCCTTTTGAAAAAAATTCCCCAAAACACGAAAATTTACTCAACTTTACGTACGCTTAGAGTAAAAAATATAATGCTGGCATAGGGAACTGTTCTATAATGAAATAATGATGCTCGAAAAACGCAAGAAAAGCAAATGTTGAAAGAATGCCTGGAACAATCGATTAATAGCGAATTTTTTTTTCATACCTGGTTTTCCAACATTTCGTGCAGTTCAAATGGCGCTCGCGTGCCCAAAAAATTTTTGCCGCTCAAATTATTTTGGGAAAATACTGTAGAACTAATGCCTATATGTGTGTAATTTTCTCAGACTTTTCGAGAGAAATTGATTTTTCTCGAGCGCCCCAACTGGGCAGTTGGCGTGGAATGACCCTAATAATAAAAGTAATAAATATGAACCACGTAAGAAAAGTGATAGTGTCGTCTTCTTGTTCCCGTCTTTGTGCGCTTAACGGTTTCATAATGTCTATCATCAAGGCTGCCTGAACGCAAGCGAAGCCATTTAACCGAGTCATTTGCTGCGAGCGGAATGAACTTCAACAGCAACTCCAAATTTAGTTAGAAGTGGGCACCCGAAACCATCGCAATGTAAACCACGCAAACATGGCAATGCTAAATCTGAAAAATAGTGTGCTTACAGTAAACGCTATGGGTTGCTTAAAGGGGCCCTGCGACGCTTTTGTGACTGTCTTGTTTAATGCTGGAATGTGTGTAGTAATGAATGCCGAGACGAACGCAAAAAACAATTGTGAAAATTGGTGCACGAAAACTGATGTTATTAGTCTTCAAAGTTCAAAAATCGAGCAGACGACGACAAGAAACGTTCCCTTTCGCATTTCACTCTGCTGCTGACGTCAAAGGACATTTCCAATCACCGTGTGCCTTTTATAGAGACATACCGGAAGTCTCGCCTCATGGTGGCCTTCACACAGTGCCTTGCCACCGCTCTTTTTGACGACGTTGCAACCATGGCTACGATGAACCACATGAGTAGCCTAGCAGATGGTCCCATGGTTTGTCGTGTAGTGCACACAATGAGTCTGGGTGATCTAAAAAAACCTTGAGCGCAAGATCTTGCGACACAGCAATGCCCTGCATGTAGTGCCGTATCCGGACACGCCATTGTAAATTGAAAGCACGTCGTTGAGCCCCACACAAAGCGAGGATGGCTCCGAGGGCTCGGACAAAACGCTACCGCCCGATGATGCGGAAGGCGTCGGTTGGTAAGCGTTTAGAGTTTTTCTTTTTTCGTTAACAGCATTGTGCCGAACAGAGCGTTGCGTGTCTCGCAGCTGCCGGTGTGGCCAATATCGCCCAATGCGGCAGAAGGCAAAACGCAGAAGAGTATACAGTCAACGTCCGATTTTTCGGACTCCCTAGGGACCGTGAAATCATCTGAAATATCGGGCAGTCCGAAAAAGCGAATTCATGCTTTTTTATTCCACTCAAGCGATCAAATCATCACAGCCACATCCGAAATAGCTTTAATGCCTCCCAGTACACTTATCAGGCATTTTGGTGCACGCCCAGGCTCTCGAAAATGGAATTCGACATTCGGTCGAATCGCGAAAGCGCTGGTTTGAACCTATGAGATGATAGACGCGGCATAGGTGGGGGCTTCAATTAATGCCTTTCGGACCTGCAATTTGGGCAGAAAGTCCGAAAAATCAGACGCCGAAGAGTTTCAGCGTCCTAAATTTTGGACGTTCTTATACATTGACGTCTATGGGGCTCGTGACGGTGCCGCGAAAGCGTCCGAATTTTTGAGCATGTCCGGAAAATTCGGCGTCTGAAAAATCAGCAGTTGACTGTAGTTTGATTACTATTCCCACCAGTTCCACAGCGCACCTAGCGTCCTGTCCGTTGTTTTCAAAATACATCAGTTAGAAACAGAAGTGATTTGTTTCTGAGAAAGCATAAAAAAAGGGGTTTTATTAGGAGCTGGCTCGCCAGGTTCTTAAGCTGGGGCAATGTCCCGCGCCTATAGTGTACTAGAATAATTTCCTAGTGACGCGTCTGAGAAGAAGCGCGCGTGCCCGTTTGTGTAGACGCCACCAGGCGTCGCCACTGCGCCTTTTTCTAGTTGACCGGTCGCTCTCTCCCCCACTGCGTTTAACGCTCTCCTTCTCCGCGTTTGTAGGCGTTCCTTAAGCACCGGACTCTCTGATTGCTGAGCAAAAAGACTGCATTTACTATAGTATAGTGTAAAGAAATTTTGTGAAAACCACAGCAACATACTAGTATCGACAGCGTCGTCTGCTAGCGTAAATGCCGCAGACCGGCGGATTCATTGCAGTTCGGGACATCGCCTGCAGCAGTATCTATTCGCATTTTTTTATCATCCATTTGCACAAACCCATCATATGAGTAACTCTGCATGTTTTGCTTCTATTGCGCAATATCTAACACAACATTTAAATCGCATGCTCATCGCAAACTACACAAAAATGCTCAGCAACGTCTACGCTGCGTTGCTATGCCAGAAGGCGTACGATGAAATAACGGCCTCGACGGACGCATATTGATGGTGGTAAACTTTTTGTGATTTATTCTCGGTTACAGAAACGCAACTAAACAAGGTTATTCCGGCGTTTCCTTGTCTCATTTTACGGCATGCAATGAGACGTACTACATGGAAGCATCCCACATGTAAGCGTCCGGAGAAAAAGAAGTCATCCACCATTTTTTTTTTCACAAGAACTACGACGTTGAACGTAGCGTCGCAGGGGACGCGCACGAGGCAAGCAGCTGCAAAGCGCGTCTGAACCGGCCCAAACCGGCGCGAATTGGCTCCGCGACTAGAAAAAAGCGCAGCAACGCCACCAGTGGCGCCTACTGGCGTTTGCTTCAACCGGCCTATTGTCCCTGTCGCCTGGACGCGTCACTAGGAAATTATTCTAGTACACTATACCCGCGCCGTATGCGTAACCTTAGTTCCAGAAGCGACCACTACAGGCGCAGCTCGCGCGAAAGAGAAGTCTTCTTCCTCTTGTTCTTCGAGCACCTTAATGATGACATTAACACAGGCAAAACCACATATGGTTAGACCGCGTCTCATCTGTCTGAACGATCGCTCACACCTCAACGTTAGGAAAAGCTTAATGATCCGCTCATGTGATTGCTCGATCATTAATTCTTGAAAGAAAAAGAACAAAACATAAGGATACTAATACAGTAAAAGGTCGTTAATTGGGATTTCACGGGACCGGAAAAAATGTCCGAATTAACCGAATGCCGAATTAACGAATAAACAGGGAAAACAACATTGAAATCAAGTTGGAGAAGCATACCTTTATTTGTGTCTAACAAAGAAAACGAGCCCTTAAGAGTCATCTTCTTTCCTTTATTTGCTGAAGTATTTTGTAATGGTCGTCTGCATTTTTGTGCAGATTCTGGCTGACATTACAAATTTTCTTAACACTTCCAAATGGCCAACAGCACGCAAACTGTCGGAAGTGCTCAGGCAAACGTCCTCTAATATCAAAAGCGCCTCCGAGACTTCCCGTGAAATGCGATGTCGCGGCTGCATCTCCTCGCATGATTGACTCTTCGTCAGAATCGTGGTCTTCCTGGGCGCCCGTGACATCATTAATAATTTCTTGATCGGTCAGGAGACCAGTCGTGGCGACACAATCATCAATCGCGATGTAGTCCTGAAGGGTCACATCTGTGGGAAGGACAGCATCGAAGGTCGGGCAGTCATCGTCAGTGGACTCAGCTGATACCTCGTTGATGCCATCGTCAGCTACTGCCGCATGCTCGGGCCTCACAAAACCGCTGTGCCAAAAACAGTTGGCGATGACTTGCGGAGGAATGTTTTCCCTTGTGTTTCCCATTTTCCCTTGTGTTGCCAACACGACAACGCAAGGGAAAATGGCGTTGGAGGCGCAGTGGAGCGAAGAAAAAAGACGCCGACATTCGATGACGATGGCGATCTCACTCGGGTTTGGGTTTCACTCCAGTGGTACCAGCGCTGCTGTACCACACTTGTGTAGCGGCAACCGTCAGCATTTGTCCGAATTAGGCGGTGCAGAGCCGAATTCTGACGAATTAACGAAGGTTTGGTCCCATAGATTAACATGCACTTTGGCCGGGACCAATAGTGCCGTCCAAATTATCCGAATTAACGGGTGTCGAGTTAACGAGCTTTTACAGTAACATGAACGAAAAATACAAGGCAGCGGAGCAGAGGGGCTCGCCAGCTCCTCAATCATCATTCACTTCGTAGATATGGCGCGATTTTTTTTTAGGGCTCAGTAATATGGCCCAGCTGCCACCATATGAATATTAAATGGTACTTGTCGCGTCAAGCCAATCAAAAGGCACGGCCTTTCTCGTCACTGCCACATGACGAAACTTCACTTCCCATAACAAAAATAGCCGATGTGTGTCGCTGTAGTACGAAATCAAGGTAGTTTATCCGGTCAGTCAGTCAGTCAGTCAACAAACTTTATTAAGGTCCAAAGGAACTACAAACTCGTAGTTGCGGGCCGCACCCACGTTGGGACCGGAAGACCATGGTCCTCTGCCCGTTCGCGGGCCCTTTGGACAGCCCTTAGTTGTTCCTGGGGATCGCCGCTTCTGAGGGCTTCCTCCCAGTCCTCTTGTTTATTAAAAGGCGCATTTCGTAACGCAGAACATTGCCAGAGCATGTGTGCTAGCGAGCAATACTCTGCATTGCACTCAGGGTAGTGTGGGTCGATGTCCGGAGCAAAGTGGCTAAATTGACCTCTCGACGGGAATGATCCCGTCTGTAACATTCTGAGCGTAGAAGAGCGTAGAGTGAGTGTGGGGTGTGGGAGGGGGAATTTCCTGCACCCAAGCTGATAGTGCTTAACGATTTCGTGAAAAGAAAGCAATGGGTCGGAGTTGTGCTCACAACCCGTACTGTCTAGCGCATCGGGACCATCACGGAATGTGAGACCTCGCGCTTGGTCATGAACTAGCTCATTCGGGTTGGGTTTGCTGGGATGTACATTGTTTCCCATGTGCGCCGGGAACCATGCGATAGTATGCGAAGCATCAGGTGGCCTTTGTCTGATTATGGCCGCTGCCTCTTTCGAAATTAAACCAGATCGAAAGGCTAGTATGGCTGATCTCGAGTCGGTATAGATGTAAGGCCGCGAGGGGTCGGTCATGGTGAGCGCGATGGCAACCTGTTCAGCCGCAGACACCGTGATGTGTCTTAGCGAAGCTGCATTAACAATTCTCCCATCAGGGTCTGCTACAGCAGCTACAAATGAATCTGTGCGCCCGTACTGGGCAGCATCGACGTAGGAAACTAGTTGAAAGCTTTGGTGCGTAAAATTGATGCGAGAGTGGGCTCGGGCCTTGCGCCTGGCCATGTTATATTGGGGGTGTACATTCCTAGGGAAAGGGCGAACCTGAAAGGTCTCCCTAACGATGTGAGAGAGCATGGTGGCATTCTCGTCGATGGCCAAGGGGGCCAGACCGGCAGACTTCAATATGCGTCTGCCTGCCTTCGTAGATGAGAGGCGGACGGTTTGAGCCGTTTTTTGTATCCGGTGAAATAAAATTAAAGTGCCTTCATTTTCGACGATGCCACTTGCACAACGATGTCAGCATATTCCGCAGTACTAGAACAAGCGTTGAAAACGACATGCTTAATTTGTGTCGCAGGGCCCCTTTAACATGCTGTGCATGCATATTTCAATCCCGCTATTCTGCTGTCTGATTTCTCGATGTGCATTGTAAATCCACACACACACACACACACACACACACACACACCCCTCTTGGTAAACGTGCCCCGCACTTCACTAGTAGGAAAGTGGTCACCCTATGGAGGCACACAAGTCGCCATACAGGGCACACAGGTGCACTGCACACGTGACTACAGCTGACGTCATGCCAGAACAAAAGCTGACGCAGTCACGTGATCAAATCTCGGCAGCACACCAAGGTCGGAATTGCAAGCACATCATAGTGCTTTTAGCTGGAGCAGGGCGCTCCAAAAGAACCGTCCGAATATCTTCAGAGTGCTCGATTTCAACCAGCCGAGTGTGATGCATGTCGCCAGAGCACTCTGGAGCGACTACCAGGTGACCAGCCAAATTTACTACAGTAAAAGCTCGTAATTTGACACCAGTTAATTTGGAAATTTGGATAATTCAGACAGCTCTATTGTTCCCGGCCAAAGTGCATGTTAATCTATGGGACTAAACCTTCGTTAATTCGTCAGAATTCGGCTCCGCACCGCTTAATTCAGACAAATGCTGACGGCTTCCGCTACACAAAAGTGTGGTAAAGCAGCGCTGGCACCACTGGAGTGAAATCGAAACCTGAGTGACATCACCATCGTCATCAACTAGTGGGGGCGATTGCAGCTGTGGGATGTTTGTGTGGGCCATGGCGCTCAACCGACAAGGGATGGGTTACAGACAAAGACAGGACGTTTATACACATGGACATAAATACATAAATGGTCTAACTAGATACATAAACTCAAAACATCTGTCGGTACAGCCGTCTCTAGCGTTCGAGTCCATAAGCTACACGGTTCTCGCGGCCCTGACAGCGCATCTAGTCTGCGCACCACTCGACGTGACCCACTCACACGTCGCTGTCGTCGAGATGGTCCGACGTGTCGCCGTGTCTCATGAGTGTGACGCCGTGGGGTTGATGAGCCACCACGACAGTTGTTGCGACGGCCGCTTCGCTGCGTGGTGGATGGCCAGACCCGTGCTCGGACACGTCCGAGAACACCGGTAGTCCGGCCCAGCACTGCTCAGTTTTCCTGGCTCGGCGCTCCGCGTAACCGCCCACTCGCCCGCAGGTCTCGACCGTGACCGCAAGCACCGTCGTCGCCTGGCGTAGCTTGTCGCCCGAGTCCGTCTGCAGTCCACCCGTGACAGGTTGAGCGCCGCAACGGACCGGTAGCCGCCACGACCCTCGTTCTGCCACTGCTGCACCGACTGCTTCGGCCCGACTTGCTGCTCGAGCGTTCCAAAATTCTTCTTCGGGCTTCCTCACGAGCGGCGCCGGCGCGCACCACACACGCACTTTCGTCTTCGTCTCTCTCCAAATTCGGCTTTCAGTCAAAAATGTCCCCCACTCGTCACACAGCATCATCGAACGTCGGCGTCTTCTTTCTTCGCTCCACTGCGCCTCCGATGCCATTTTTTTCCCCGTTGCGTTGTGTCAGCACCGTCTCTTCTTGCGGAGTTCTCTTGACCGTGTTTGCATGTGAGGCCCGTGCATGCGGCAGTAGCTGACGATGGCATCGACGAGGTGTCAGCCGAGCCCACCGACGATGACTGCCCGACCTTCAATGCTGTCCTTCCCACAGATATGACCCTCGAGGACTACATTGCGACTGATGATTTTGTCTCCACGACTGCTCTCCTGACCAATCAAGAAATTATTAATGACGTCGCGACCTCATCGGAAGTCTTGGAGGTGCTTTTGATATTAAAGAACGTTTGCCTGAGCACTTCCAACAGTTTGCGTGCTGTTGGCCATTTGGAAGAGTTAAGAAAAATTGTAATGTCAGCCAGAGTCTGCGCGAAAACGCAGACGACCATTACAAAATACTTCAGCACATAAAGGTAAGCTTCTCCAACTTGATTTTAATGTTGTTTTTCCTGTTCGTTCGTTAATTCGGCATTCGGTTAACTCGGACGTTTTTCCTGGTCCTGTGAAATCCGAATTAACGAGCTTTTACTGCACAAGAGTGCCCTCTACCAGCTAGAGCGTGCTCGGACTCCCTAACGTTTGCATTCTCTAGTGGTGGCAGCGCATGTGTGTGTGGCTCTGGAGTTAACACCAGCACTGTGTTTCTTTGACTCATGCTTCTACTAGGCCTCCCTCCATCTCTCTTTGCCATCACTTTCATCCTCCCTTGCGTGCGTATTGTTTTTTTTTTATTATGATAACACGGATCACATGAAACCCAGGGATAGGTGAATAAGAGCTGTGCTCTAAATGCTTCATTATGTTGAAGTTTGTTACATCACGATTTAATGGTACTTGACACAAAATTGCAAACTGCTAGCTGCGTGAACTTCCATAACAATTGGCTCGGATGGTCACAGGAGCTTTGATGACAGACAGGCAACACTTCCTGACAATGTTTGAGAAGTGTTGCAGGGTCTCTTAAAGGCCAACTCCGGCGATTTTTCGAGGTCGATGGATCTCAATGAAATTCGCTGGGTACGTTCCTTTGCACGTTTCCGTCATTTATGCCAAATTACAGGCTTGAGACATGCGCAGATTGTTTGCAAATGAATTTTAAAGATTGTCTGCAAACGCCCTCCTGGCTTCCCACAATTATTGGCAACACTGCGTCTGTGACGTCAGTGTTAGTAAGGCGGCGGAAGTGACGCAGCCGAGGGCACCGCTAACTTCGGCGCTTCGGCCGCTACAGCGAGCGTCTGCTGTGCACAAGGCGACAGACAGCGTTCGTTTGGCCGGCGCTTCGCTGGTCGTCCCGGCTGTCACAGTTTTCATACTCCGCGCCGGCGTGACCGGAATGCCTTGCACGACTTCCGGTTCGTTCGTAACGACGTCTACGTCATACGTAGACAGTACACTCGGTTGAGTTTCGGTTTCGGTGTTGCGCTTTTTTGCTTATTTAAAATTATTCTCCAATTTGCCGAGTATTTCTGCTATCGGGCCCGTAACAGGAGCGTCTCAGGAACATAAAAGCACCATTACTTTGACATGGCCAAAAAATCGCCGGAGTTGGCCTTTAAGCATGAAATGCTTCTGTGGCTGCAAGGTTCAACCACCATGAAATTTTACGTATAAGCCGATGCACCGTGAGGAGAGCAAAAGCCTGTAAAATATTTTTCTATGCTGCCGGACATGTGAGAAATCTTAAGCTTTCATTTGTTCATGAAAACGTCTCTATAACCTTTAAGGTGAACTGGCTCCAGAAATAGACCAGTTTTCTGTTTTGCAAGCTAAGGGCCAATTTTTTTTCCACCACCTGGTACTTCTTCCAAGGTTTCATGCAAATCTCACGACTGTTTCAATTATTCGGTTTGAAATTATAAGATACTAATTAACAAATTTTGACTCTGCCTCAGGCCAAGAAATTGGTATTTGCCCAAGCCTAGAACAAAGTTTAAATGAACGGCCGAGTGCAGGTTTGTGTTGGTGGCACCAAATTGGCCACTTTAGGACCCCATCTGGCGATGAAAATTTCAGGTTTGTTCTGAAATTTCTACTTTGGTGCATTTACTAGTCATTTTTCTTATTACAATAATAATATTAATAATAATACTTTATTCTGTCATGTGTACAAGACAGTTACATGCCACCGAGATGAGGCAAAAGGAAACAGACGTAACTGTTTCCTGACTAGGCCTACATCCCGGCTCGCCAACAAAAACAAGGACAGCAGTGAGGCAAGCGAAAAACATCCAGAACAGCACAATTCAATAGCATCACTGTAAACAAGTCATGGAAGATTCATACCAATTTCAAGCAATTTCATTATAGAAGTACAAAATTTATAAAACCCCTTCATGCTCATATGTTTATCACAGTAAAGTTGTGATTAGATTTAATTAATGAAGAGGAACAACAGTATCAATCGAAATTCAAGTGGAGCTACTGCAGATAAAATAGCAAGCAAGCCTAAAAACAGGCCCTTGTTCTCAAGCTTTTGTATCGCACTGACGATACCGACACGTGTGCACGTCCTCCAGTATGCTGGTGCGCATCGAGGCGACTCCTACGTTCAGTGCAACTGCAATGACACAGTGACCAGGTAGGCAAATGCTTGACTAACCCGCTGCTGATGCTATGCATCAGTTTCTCATTTTGATGCGCAGCGCGAGTTCCAATATAAACTTGACAGAAACTCTAGAGATGTGCATCAAAATGACGCTTATATTCAACAACATTTCGCTACTTGTACGGTACTACGGTAATTCGACTTATCAATACTGGTCCACGGTGTTAAGGAAAAAGTGCTTTGATGTTTTCTATGGAGTTGTTGGCTAGAATGTTTCTAAATTACTCAGGCAAAAACTCTATTCTGGATGAACTATATGCAGGTGCATTGAACCTATAATTTACTTATTTATTTATTAGAGGGTGAAAATATGCTCTTTTGTTCTATGTTCTTGCTTATTCAAAGTTATATTTCTTGTCTGATGATAGAAACTCTGCGCATATCGCGTCTGTTCTATTTAGCAACGAATATGGCACTAGAATTAAATAGTATGGCTACTTTTGGCTTGGTTCTTTTTCAAGTGAGCCCAACAGCAACCGTGGCTGAGCGTACGGTGAGAACTTCACAAGGTGGCCACACTATGTGGGTATGGAAAGCAATGCAGATTGGCATCTAGGCGAGAGCACCCACCTGTTCCCTGTCCATGCGGCTGATCATGTCATCCAGCTTGGTCTTTCCCTGTGTCAGCTCGTCGTGGGTGCGTTTTAGGACGTCCATCTCCGCCTGCAAACACCAGCCCATGTCGTGCAAGACTTTGCCCAGATTTCATCACATAAACAGAGCACGTGCACTGGGTTCCAGTGGCGTAGCCAAGGGGGGGGGGGGAGAGAGCACACCGGGCCCATGACCCCACCCTCGAAATTTTTTTTTGCCATGGCATACAGAGCACAAAATGAAACTCAATCACATCTGCTTGCCCGACCTCCACTTCAGATCAAGGAGGTGCACCCCTCGAAAAAAATTTCTGGCTACGCCCCTGCTGGGTTCCTCCCACTAAAAGCAAAATTAACTTGCAAGTACAGTCGAACCCGTTTATAATGAACTCAAAAGTGCTGCAAGAACTGGCCGTTATATCAGTAGTTCGTTGTAAATGGACTTGCCCTCAAAAAACATGCACTCAGCACAAACCCACTTTTTCTTTCTGCACATTTTCACTGAAAAGTGCTAACCACCCCTCCAGTGAGAAGTTAAGTCTTTTCGCCTTGTGAAGCGACGCCTGCTGCGTGCACGAGTGAATTAAACTGCCTCTGCAGTGAACTGACACCGTTTCACTGAACCACAGTACCGGCACGTGGAGCCGATCATCCCTGGATAGTTGCGTGCAGCGTGTCGCCTACTCGGCTCATGCCATCACTGCTGGGCCCCTTGCTGTATTATGTGCATTCATGCGTTCTTTGCGCCTGCTTCACTTCGAGCAGCCTGTTCGTTCAACGTCGCAAAGACAAGCATTTTGCAAGCAACGCGCACTCTACGTCTCCGCGATGCTCTGGCAGTCCTGCACGATGAGGCGTTGTGTGTTTGGGTTGTCGCCTAATAAAACACGTAGTATACGCTCGCTGTAAATTCATCGACGTTTCATGGTGTCCGTGCTGCTCAACACCAGCGAGCTACTTTCGCTTCCACGAAGCGACACGCACTTTATCTGGTACGTCGCGGTGGCAGCGAACTTGCAAATGGCAGCATCGCACACTTGTATACTGCTTGTACCGCCGTCAATCCGAACAGTTTACGCCACATGTGCAGCCGAGCAGGGAGCTGCAGATGACTGTGATGAGGTTGTTGGCGATAAATCATAATGGCACGTTCATTGCTGGCCGCCACATCACCTTCGTGCTCTTCTGATGCTTATCCATGAAGGAATCACTGCAATCGCACAGAAGTCATAATCATTGATCGACCAGTCTCTGCCGTTACCGGAAAGACAAAAGACATTTTTAGCACATTGCGGTGTCAACGCAGTGAACATATACGTGGTAAAGTTATCACGGTCATTGCTTATTGCATTTCATAGCTTCTTGCGTTCCAAGGCATAGATTCATCGTAGGCGGTCGTAGCTGCAGAGAACGGTGCCAGAAAAGGTTGCCGTGCAAAAGCTGACTGCAAGGCTTCATGCTGCTGCCTCTTTCTTTCTTTTTTTATTCCTCACTGCCATTCTGCCACTGAAGAAACGCCCTGGAAAGAGAGTGTCTTGCTCACAGCCTCCAAAATCAGTGTGCGGCGCTCGGCTATCTAGGGTATCATCGTCACGAATAAACTGGAGCGGGGCACGCGCCTCTCTCGTGCTTTAGAAGGCAGCGCGTGTTTGTGTCCTCTTCTCGTCCAGTGTTTAGCGCTGTTTTCGTTCTTCGCCTACCATGCCTGTTATAGCTTTTTTTCGCTGCGTATGCGCCATATTTTTACTGCAATCATGCCTGAAGTGTTCGTTGTAAAAGTAGGGGGCTTTGAAAAATGTTGGCTATATGTGGATGCAATTTCGATGGGTAGCATAGGAAAATCGTAAGTGCAACAAAATATGGCCGTTATAACCGATAGATCGTTATATCTTTGATCATTATAAGTGGGTTTGACTGTAGTAAACACCGAAAAAAATTTCAACATAGGCGGAGATAAGCAAAGTTGCAGAAACTGCAGTTAGAAGTCGTAGGTGCGGCAGTCTCACATGAAACTTGTGAAACGGTTTGGCAATGAAGTTTTTCTTCCACTCTCAGCAAAAATTTCGAGATATCTGAAATTTGGCCCTAAAGTATTACGAAGTAAAGGCGGGGGTACAACAGCCGAAATAGGATTTGGAGCAATTTTTGGAGCAGCAAAATGTTGCTTTTGGAGCACAAAAATCCAAATTTGGAGCAGGTTGCGAAAAAAACCGGAATTTTTTAGCCCGAAATCCCAAATTTGGAGCGGCATTACAAAGAAGGCTTACTTTTAGAAAAGAAAACAAAAATACGTAAGAACCATTCAACATCAGCTAATTCGTGCACAGTGCCCGTGAACACTTCTATTTCAATAAAAGCAGTGTGTTGAGCCACCCCACAGTGCGAACAATGACTAAGTCTACATTAGCATTTGCAGGACCTCTCAAATAAATCAACAGGCACTGGAAATGCTAATGTGGACCTGCGAACCTGGCAACCTGGAAATTTGGGAGATTCGTAAAGCAGGAGCAAGTGGGGGTAGCGAAAAAGGAAAACTGGCATAAGCACTTGTCTATTGTTTCTCAAGGCCGCAGAAACACCATACACAGCAGCTCCAAATGATTGCCAATAATTTTTTAGACGTCAGCGATCATACTAGTACTCGTCATTACACGACACGTGCACGAATGAGTAATTAAGGAACAAAATGTGCTGTGTCCCTGACAGCAAGTACTAATAGCCCCTTCTAAATCTCAATATGCTTTTCCGCAGGACACCAGTGTACTGCGGCAAAAGTGGCTTAAAAAGCGTTCTGCACGCAATAAAACAAGCATAAGGAAATTTGAGAACTACTGTCCTTTTCCATTGCAATAGCAACTATATGGACACTCTCGACGAGTTTTTGCCGTCATCTCCCATATAAAGTCCAAATTGATAACGTATCCCTGTGCATAGTATGTTCTACCGTGGGTAAAAGCGCGCGAGTGCGTGCGAGGAACGCGGCTGAAGCAGATATCAAACGAGCCAGCCCATCTCTGTCACTCGGAGGGCACATGCGATAACACCCCTCCGCTCGGGAAGCCTGCCATCGAAGCATAGAGGAAACCCGTCTTGAACGAGCATGAAAAGACACGAGAGGGGGATGGGGATGGGGGGGGCTGTTGCTCGAGCAGCAACTTTGTAACTTTGATTCTAAGGGCGCGGTCGCGATCGCTGGCGTGCGCGCTATCTCTGCAGCCATCAGCGGGTGGCTCGTATATCCTGCTACCTGTTGCGCTCTCAATGCGAAGACACTGTGCAGAAAGAGCATCTTTCCTCGGAGCGGCTGTATACTCTTACACCAACGTTTTGTAGAGTTACTCGAGATCGGATACAAAAGAGTTTGCTGCCAGCCTCACTTCGTATAGCATTACAATTTGTTGCTATCGCATTCATTGCTTCGTCCTTCCGGTGAAACTGACTTTTTTGTTTTCTTTCGTGCAGGGTTAGGGTCTGCGCGTATGTATTGGATGACGACGCCCACACTACAGATGACCAAGGCGGCCTCCATTTCTCACTCAAATTTGTGCGACTGAGAAAATTTTAAGCTGGTCGAGCATTTTGGCGCAGCGTGGCACAATTTTAACAAATTTCACGGTTCTGGCTCAGCTTGGCGCAAAAATAAGGAATTGTATCGAATTGGTGCAATTGGCGCAGCTGTTGCATCCCCGTAAAGGGCAATAAATACGTTGCATGTACGGAACATGGTCCAGTGCTGTGGAAAATCTCGACATAGATATGCAAGTTCGAGTTGACAAAGTATTACTGAGTCAAGTAGACGTGGAGTGTTGAAATACTGTTGCAGGAACCTCATAGCGCTTGTTTCATGCCAGAAAAATGCTTAGTTTAAATGTTCCAATAGTAATCTGCACATGACTAGTGCAATCCCAACTGCCTGCCTTCGAGCAGGGAAAGGCGGCATAACATTCCCCATCCTTGCCCTTCACTGCCCGGCACTACGGCAGTGCTCCCCATTCTCTGGCAGTACTGCGCCTGCACACGAAACGTGCTGAAGAATACTTCTTGTTATGCTTGTTTTTGTATGCTGGGCTGGCCACTGATGTCTCTATTGCGGTGTCTTTTGCAGATAGGATGATTCCAATGGAGCGCTTAATGAATTTGTGCCCATTCACTCAGCTCAGCACTGCAAAACATGTGGTCGTCAGCCGATTCTCGAGCAGTGTACCGTTCTGGAAATGTACAGAGAGCAAGGAGCACACGAGATGAGCGAAGCCTGTCATATTCATAAACGTGGAAATGCTTGCGTCAGCATGCTGCCGATATCCCTGCATAGCTGTGAAATCAGTTACTTGTTAAAAAAATGACGGCCTGTTTTGCCAAGGCATGTAATGTGGTGACTTCTGGTCTACCTCTGTACAGATACTGTGTTTTTTTGTTGGTCTTCTGCACAAAGCTTCTGCACATATTGCATATCCCAGCAATAAACCAGTGGTTGTTCAGCACTGTTTGTTCTCGTTTTAATGTGAGAATCGTGCTGTTGCCATTACTGCAAGAAGCAAGCTTCACTGGCAAAGCAGACATTCTAGTCTTTAGCCTGCCAGAGGTGAGGGAGTATGCCATGTAAGTGTGATGCCTTCTCTTCCGATTTTGATTCACACATGCATTCAATTGCCACTGACCGGCCCACGTGCCATGCTTGTTCATCAACAATGCCCAAAGCTGGTGATGTTATGCAGAGATCAATGCTGCAGAGTGAGATGCACCAAAAAGAAAAAAAAGAGCTTCGTTCGGCAAAGAAAGGTTCCTTACCGTAAGAACAGGTATACACGTACTTTTTTCAGAAAAGTGTGATCAAAAGTCGACCCCTGTCTCATAATACACCGATCAGTGGCAGGAAAACTGGGAGTCTGATGAGCAAGTGAAGCCAACCACCTCATTTGTTATCACCATCACCGGTGTAACTTTGTTTACTACCAGCCTTGTGCCATGGGCCTTTTTTGCTCTTTTGTGAATATATTTAGGCTCTCGGCTGTTTTCTTTTCTGCTTTTCTGTGAAAACAAGCTCAGGCTGCTGACTGTTCACAGTAGCATTCAAAACAGTGATTGAGTACGCAGAGGCACAGGGAAATATGGCAGCGAGCTTGCAGTGTCGAAGGGAAGCAGAAGGATTGCACCACAACCTGCAGCAATAGAAGAAAACTACATCTTGGGGCCAGCATATCCAGAGATGGAGATCAAGATTGCAGAGAGAGGTACATTCATAATAGCTACTGGTGACCTCAAACAAAAAGCATCAAGATAGCGCATGCCTTCAAGTTTACCAGGGCACATTTCAAAGGCTGTCTAACATGGCTGCGACATTCTATGAAGATAACGCTTGAGCCCTTCTTTGGACTTCTGGCTTATGGAACCAGCGTTCAAACACACGTGTAAATAAAACACGGGTCGGGGAACGAGCAGGTGTTAAAGGACATCTTAGTCGAAATCAAGAAGAAATGGGCCCGTGCAGGGCATGTAGGGCGTAGACAAGATAACCACTGGTCATTACGAGTCACCGACTGGGTTCCAAGAGAAGGCAAACACACGAGGGGGAGACAGAAGGTTAGGTGGGCATTAAGAAGTTTGCGGGTATAGCGTGGCACAGCAAGCACAGGACCATGGGTTGATTGGTGGAGAGGCCTTTGCCCTGCAGTGGGTGTAGTCAGGCTGATGATGATGATGATGTAAATTAGACGGCATCGTCACTGTGCAGCATTTGAAATCACACTTGTTTCGCAGCAAGAGCACCTCTCGATGCTTCAGCTCTTCCACCTACTCTTCTAACAGCGATGCTCTTTGTAGCTCGCTGTAGTCTGTGCGGTGTCACCAGAAAACTCCTCAAGTGGGTATGCACCACAGGAATTGGCCAAGCCCCACTACTGTCCCGGCAGGTGTGAGTGTCAAACAAAACAAACATGTAAAAAAGAGAGAGAGAGTGGCATAAAAAGATAGAGGAAAACATGCAAAGACAGACACAAAAAAGAGACAGCAAGGACAGAGGGAGAGAAGTATATAAATGGGGAGAGAGAAAGAGAAACAAGGAAGGCCACGCAGCTGCGTTCTTCCTTCAGGCTTGGTGCCACAAGTGCGAAGCTGCGAATATATATATATATTTTTTAGATTTTCAGTACTTCTGAGATGGGGGATGAACCTATATTCTGGCCCAACGTACATTCCTGTTTCTACAGGAAATCCATACAAGTTCAGGAGAAGATGGACGCTTGAAGAGATTGAACAGTCTTGATACAGGAGGTGTTGCTGGAGCCAAGGTTTCAACAAGTTAACAGAACGGACAGCCGGGCTAGTTGGTCTTGATTCAGAACGAATTGAATTGTACAGCGCAGAATACAAGACAAAAAAGACAAAGAAGCTCTGGTTTTCTTCAGAAGCACCTTGCTTGGCTGGAATGTGAGGATCTGTTTCTTGTGCCCAATTCAGAAGCTGTCATGACGTCTCTGCGGCGCAATAATCCCAAGATGTGCAATGGTTTTAGCGTGGATGTGAAAGACCTGTATTACTCCATGCTGCAAAAAGAGCTCATGCCTGCTGCGAAATCGTGTATCATGCAAGACAATGATGAAGTCACATTCATTGATAGAACAAAGATGTCGGTGAACAGCTTCATGGAACTTCTCATGTTTTGCTTGTAATCCACTTTTGTAGGTGTTAAAAATAAAATTTTTCTTCAAAACAGCGGTGTCTGCATTGGCTCTCGCATTGCCCCAGTACATAGCAATATATTTTCTTAAGCAAAGTCGCCAGGGTGATTCAGGAGAGGTTGGATGGTTTGGCTTTCAGAATATTTTGCTACACTGATGATTACCTAATCCTTTGTGAAGTGAACAATGTCAGCAAAAGGGTGGTAGACATCCTCAAGTGGTTTAAAGAGAGCGGAAGTGGACTTAACTTCACGAGAGAACTGCCAAAGGAATCACACCTCCAGTTTTTAGACTTAAAAGCTAACATTTCACATGGAACATGTGTGCTGGCAGTATACACCCAGATTGCAAAAGCCTCTATTGCCTCACATATCAGCTCAAAGTGATTAAAGATGGGTTGGCTGTATCTTTGATACGAGCAGCCGTGTCCAAGTCATGTGCAGACACAGTGCAGAGCAGTGTTCGTGCTCAGATTGCAAAAGGCAGGGTATCCAGATTACGTAGTTACTAGATTCTGCGAGACAGATCAAACAATCCAGAAAGAGGGTGAGAAAGATAATGGAAGCCGCATCGCCCCGCTGCCCTACGTTCACAAGCTGGCGCATTCAGATATGATGTGAAATTGGTTTTGACGGCTCCCAAGGATCTGGGCAGGGCAGCATTTGCATGCGTGTGAAGCACAGGGCAGAAGGCAAGACTATAAATAAAGGTGAATGTACTGTGAAACGCACCTTCGTCCCCTGTGCAACAGCGGTACAGGATTCCTCTGTCATGCGGCAATAGCTATAATGGGCAGACTGGAAGATGCATGAATGCACCAGGGGAAGAGGGAAAAGAATGACCAAACTTGGTGGCTCGTTGCACACAGCATCAATGCAAGCCACTGTTTAACAGTACGGAACTGCTGGAATCATCCTAGAGACGTACCACATGAACAAAAATGGAAAGAAGTGCATCAGCCAGAAAATGAATTCCTGAATGTCGTGCACAGGCGATAAATAGACTGTGGCGCCATTTCTTTTGCTCATAATCCATTTCCTTTGCGCGTGCGTGTACGTGTTTATGCCTGTATCATATGCAATAATCCTTTAGTTGAGAGTCTGGTACTGGGTGATTCCACGTAAGATCGAACAAACGATGGCTGGTCGACCTCTCAAATTTATTTCAAAATTTTATATATTATTGCCTGATGAGTGGAAAGAAGAGATCCGCAATTTGTTTTGCCGCCAAAAATTTTGTTGAACCACAAGAAATCAATAATGACGAAGAGGTGGAGTGGAGCGCTCATCCGCTCTGCTGTTTCGGCCTACTTTCGTTATGAATTGCACAAAATATATTAAAGTTAGGTAGCTGAAATTTATTTACCTAAATATATGCATGTTTTTGCTTCTGCTCAGGTATTTTTAGTTTTTATGTGTAGTGTAGATGTTTTTATAAAAAACCTCAAAAATGGCCCAATCGGCAAAATTTTTGTTACTTTGATGGTCTTTATCTCAAAAAAGCCTTGTAGCAGAGCGACAAAAATTCTGCATTATGTTCTTCGCATGCGTATCTACCAAACTGCCAAATCTTGTATTTATATAACTTTTCAGTAAAGAGATATGATCGGGCTAAGTTCAAGAAAACACCGAACAATGAAAACTTCTGACGACAATTAAAAAAAAACCCCATTTTTTAAATTTCTTAAACTTTGTCCACTTATTCTCCTCCACATCAGCTTTCACAATCATTAAAAACATGTTGCATAATGTCGTTGCACTAATAGTTACGGCCCCTCCAAAGAGACCCTTAGGCAAGGATGGGCCAATCCAACTTCTTGCCCAGCAAGTGTATAAAATGCAGGCAGGATTGAATTTCTTTTTATTAAAAGGTGAGCAGGTACCTAAAAAGGTGTCGCCGGCACTGAAGACGTTAATTTTGAAATTATTTGGTCACTGCAGCGGCCACGAGCGCGGAGCTATCGAGTAGACGCGCGCGCACCCGAGATGCTCGTTGTAAGAGACGGCGCAGTGAGAGCTCGTTCTCGCGCCCTCAGACCGATTGAGTTCGAAACAGCAACACCTCTCGGGTGACTTGAACGCACGTGCACTGGAGCTTCGCTATTCTATCCGCATCTCAGCTAGGCGCTGATAACACGGCGGAGATGGAAGCAAGATGAAAACTCTATAAGGGAGGTATCAGTGGAAAGCATGAACGTGGCGCTCCAGTGGCAAAGCAAAATATGGATTGTCAAAGGAAAGAAAAGCAAAACTATCGGTAACCGGATGCGCTTGTCTATATTAGATGCCGGCAGCAGACGGCGTGAACGGGCCGCGTGTTCGGTGCGCTGTTCACACTTCATTCTGCGCGGATAGTTCTTGTGCTTTGCTCTTACTCTACTCCTCCTGTGCGTCTCATGACGAGAAAGTATAGCTCTGAATGAGTCTATTGTGGAGACTACCTTTCGAAGCACAAGAAGCTTAAAGGAGTACTGACACGAATTAAAAAAAAAATTTGCATTGTTGCTCTAAATAAAAATACTGGTGTCAAGAAACCTAAAACGACTATTGTGTTGCCTGGGAATGCATCCTATATTTTAATTAGCGCCACCTTAAATAGACACTTCCGGTTTCGATATCGAGGGGGTGGCTTCTCAGTGTCGTTTCATAGCAGTGTGACGTCACGGAGATACAGAAATTCGCGACGTACTAGCGGGAAATCCGTCATCTGCTCGTGGTGCAATAGACAACGATGAGTGAATTGTCGTCCAGTGACCCTGACAGTGATTTCTACGATTTAGGCTGCATGCAGGACGCAGAACTCGCGAACTCGGAGGAACTGTCTTGACTTGTCGGGATAATGTCCTTGCAGTGTGGCTGGCTTGCAAATGCTCAGCTACGAAAACTTCAAAGTCAAATTAAAATATTTTATACGTGTTCTCCGACTACAGTGTGTGGACAGCGTGGACACTGCATACCAACGAAGCAAAAAATGTCCTTTTTGCGATGCCTCAAAATCGTGTCAGTACTCCTTTAATTAATGCAAAGAAGCCAAAATTTCGCAGAGTTACCTACCTAGACATAAATGCTTTGAAGGAACGTTTAACACCCGAAAGATCAGTGACTGTCAGTGAGACGGACTACTTGTGCTACGCGTGCTTTTGCTACCACTGCAATGAAAGATCTTCACGGAACGCACAGTTGAACGATGACATTCTTATGCCCCCTGAAAAAGAAATCGACGCAGTTAACCAGATCACTGCGACTACCGGTGCACGTGCGTTCAGGTCACCCGAGAGGTGTTGCTGTTTCGAACTCAATCGGTCTGAGGGCGCGAGAACGAGCTCTCACTGCGCCGTCTCTTACAACGAGCATCTCGGGTGCGCGCGCGCCTGATCGGTAGCCCCGCGCTCGTGGCCGCTGCAGTGACCAAATATTTTCAAAATTAACGTCTTCAGTGCCGGCAGCACCTTTTTAGGTACCTGCTGGCCTTTTAATGAAAAGAAATTCAATCCTGCCTGCATTTTATACACTTGCTGGGCAAGAAGTCGGAATTGCCCATCCTTGCCTAAGGGTCTTATTGGAGGGGCCGTAACTATTAGTGCAACGACATTATGCAACATGTTTTTAATGATTGTGAAAGATGATGTGGAGGAGAATAAGTGGACAAAGTTTAAGAAAGTTAAAAAATGGGGTTTTTTTTTAATTGTCGTCAGAAGTTTCCATTGTTCGGTGTTTTCTTGAAATTAGCCCGATCATATCTCTTTACTGAAAAGTTATATAAATACAAGATTTGGCAGTTTGGTAGATACGCATGCGAAAAACGTAATGCAGAATTTTTATCGCTATGCTACAAGGCTTTTTTGAGATAAAGACCTTCAAAGTAAAGAAAATTTTGCCGATTGGGCCATTTTTGAGGTTTTTTATAAAAACATCTACACTACACATAAAAACTAAAAATACCTGAGCAGAAGCAAAAACATGCATACATTTAGGTAAAAAAATTTCAGCTACCCAACTTTAATATATTTTGTGAAGTTCATAACGAAAGTCGGCCAAAACAGCAGAGCGGATGAGCGCTCCATTCCACCTCTTCGTCATTATTGATTTCCTGTGGTTCGAAAAAATTTTTGGCGGCAAAACAAATTGCGGATCTCTTCTGTCCACTCATCAGGCAATAATATATAAAATTTTGAAATAAATTTGAGAGGTCGACCAGCCATCGTTTGTTCGATCTTACGTGGAATCACCCTACTATTCTGCGCTGAAAGTGCCCAAACACAAAGGTGGAGGAGAAGGCGAGAGCAAAAACGGGGAGGCAGGGGTGGAGACTGGGTCGAGCACAGCGGAATAGCAGAAAGACAACAAAGGAAAGTAATACCGCTGAGTCATGCATGCCACAAGTGAGCAGCAGCTAAGAATAATGGTATGTTCACAGGTTAGAAATTTTTTGATAAAAGGCTCAAGTGTCACCTGTTTTTCGTTGTGTACCTAGCATATCGAATTGATTCAAGAGTTCCCTTTGAAACGTTTGTACTTATTGGCTGGAGTGTATTAAACTTGTGAATAACAAATGGTCTTTTATAATTTCAGTCTCTCAGAGACCGGAAGTTTGACTGAAGTACGTAAAGTCCGAGCTCATCGCAGTTGCTGCCCCGACAAAGACACGTCGAAACGTTGGCTCGATTGACAACCCCTGTTCTGCTATAGTACTCTACAGGTCATTGGAAACAGTTGGACCAGATGGGAACTACGCGATGCCCACCTGGGCTCCCGAGAGGGCCTCCTTGAGACGAGCCTTGACTTTCTCCTCGACGGCCGTGAGCAGAGAGGCCCGGATGTGCTCCTGGGTGATGGTGCCCGTCTGGGAGGCACCCGCTGCACTGGCTGGTGTGCTCGTCTGTGTGAAAAGATGTTATTCACTGTGGTCAATGTTAACAGCTAATGTTTACAGTAGCCTTCAGTTCAACGTCAGAGACACACGCTGTTTCTAGCGTCTTCTCTGCCGAGTCACAATTCAATCTCAGAATGTGTAGCTACAAGCCTGACAGTGTGCTCAAGTGGTGAATCACCAAGTCTACCATCTGCACTGTTCATGATCAATGGCAGTGGCAGCAGTGAGCACAGAATTACCCACGCAGAGACAAGCGCTTGATGTTTTCTCTGAAGTGGCGCACAGACCTGCTTCTGTAGCACATACATTTTTTATGAAAGAGACCAAGGAAGGAGCCATTGAATGCTAGGATAACACCTCTGTAAGATGTATGAATGCAATGACATACAGTAAGGTTTATTTTGTCCCTAGGCAACACTGAATGCACGGGGTACACCACAGTTCTGACTACACAGGCTACGAGGGGGTAGCCAAAAGTAACTGGAATAGTGCCGCGCTGGAAGGAGTGAGCACAGTACGCAATTCTCCCACTAGGGGAGCGTTACGTAACTACTTTAGAGTAAATTGCATCCAGTATCCTCCCAGGAAGGTTTTCTCTCGGTACAGTGACTTTTTTCGTGAAATTAGTTTTGCACACTCAACGTTTCTTTTGTGATGGCCAATTGAAGTTTCACAGCGGGCGGCTGTGAAATTTTGTTGTGCTCCAGCAAAATGACTCGGCAACTACTGCAATATTAAACACTGTTTACAAGGACGCTGCAATGAGAAGAACTCAAGGTTACGAGTGATTTTCTCTAGTTAAAAAAAGTGGATATGTCGATTCATGACAAACCTCGTTCTGGACATCCGCCAACTTTACAAACAGACGAAAATATCAAGAAATTCTGTGCACTGGTGCTTGAAGACCGACGACAAACCATTGAAGAGTTGGAGAAGTTATCTGGTGCAGCTTGGAGCTCGGTTCGGCAAATTTTAATAGAAGATTTCGGGATTACAAGGCTTGCCGATAAATTTCTGCCTCGAGTTTTGACAAACGAGCAAAGAGATGGTCGAGTGAAAACAGGCCACGCTTTGAAAGAACAGCTGCTAAGCAACTTAGACTTTTGCTGCAAGGTTGTCACTCGTGACCAGTCAGTGCCATTCTTACCACCCTGAACCAAATTTTACATCCGCACACGATTCACTTAAAGTGGCCATGACAAAAAACGCTGAGTGCGCAAAATTGATTTCACGAAGAAGATCACTGTACCCAGAGAAAAGCTTTTTGGGAGAATCCACCAGATGCAATGAACTCGAGAGGTGCCCGCCCAGTGGGATAATAGTGTGCTACGGTAGCTCCGCCCAACACAGCAGCACTCCAGTTATTTTCGGCTACCCCCTCGTATCAATTATGACTGCACAGGCTAATGTGCACTCACAGTAAGACAAAACAGAAGTGTTTTTATTGACCTCAACTACAGTGCTCCTGCTAAGGCCGTGAAACAAACTCATCATCTGAATTGTAGCAGAACACCATACCGACTGGGATACCACTATGGGCGACAATGTGCCACAGTGATGGCAGCATTAAGAGTGCGAGGTTCCTGGATTTAAAAAACAAAGAGAGATAAGCTCCTCAACATGGCAAATCACTCAGTGAACTGCTCTCAACAACGTTACTTATGCCATTCCTTTACCTTTATAAAGCACACGGACTCCCCACCCCCTTCACAAATTAAGTACCGACACCCTTCTTCGATATTTTGTATGGATAAAAGCCAAGGGCACTACAGCTTTTTGTTTCATGTTAGCCTAATGCAGTGATGTTACCGGTCCATGCTGTTTGATGGCAGCATTTGGAACAGCAAGAAATGAGTCCTTGCCCTTTCACAGGCGTTTGTTTGAGAATGCGTTCGTGAATGTAGACATAAAAGGTGCGAGACGGAAATGCTCCTGCTTAGCCCTGGCGGCAGGGAAACTGCCCCGTGAAGGCTCTGGTCCTCACTTTGGAACCTTGGACGACATAGACTGGGAAGTGTTTTTACCGAAAAAGCCATATGGATTTCCTTGTACCTTTGTGCAACAAATAGATGGATGAAGATCTTTCCCTCACATGGACCTTCCTCTACTTTGCGGACTTCCGCAGAGCCAATTTGCCAGACAAAAAAGGCTTAGGTTTAGGGATTGATCGCGTGGGTAAACTTGAGGTTTGAAGTGAATTCAAAGCGAGTACTAGTAATTTGATCAAATAATTTTAAACTGAAGAGTTCAAACAGTACATATCTCGTTACAAATACCCTATACACCAGAGCACGCCTGTCTCGCACCCAGGCTGCTGGCGCGCCGAGCGGATACTCTCGCACCCAGACGCCGGGCTGACCGGGCTGCCAAGGCGTGAGCGGGCTGCACCAAGTAAACAGGGCAAGCTGCAGTTCTGAGGCTTTAAAGTGCGAAAAAGTACCCGTTCTCGCCGCTTCTGCGTATAAGAGCTCGTCTGGGCACTACTGCGTCGTCTTTGGATGCCAAAACAAGCAGCGCAACAAGAGGATATTAGCGTTGTCTGCGACAATTACGACGCGCCACGGATATAGTGCCGGTGCGGTGTTTTCAGCTTCGCCGCGAGTGGATAACCGTGATTCAAGCAAAAAAAAACTAGGAACCGAGTAAAAATGCGCGAGTAAGTACACTAACAGCGTGTATTCTGCAGTGTGATGCCCACCTATTTCATTTTGCGAACCTAATTTGTGTGACACGCAGCTGGGTTGAAGGCAGGCATGAGCTTCGTGTGGGGGTGCACTTCATACCCTTGAGCGTTTCCTTTGACGAAAACCTAGTGCAAGGTAGTGCTTTCAAGCACAAGCAATCAGCATGCTTTGCCAGTTTCAACGTAGTATTAAGCTTTAGTGCTTTTGATGGCATCCACGCCTTCGAGACTTCGTCTTCAAAAGGTAATAAATGGCACGGTGCTCCTCAACAGCTGGCCAGTATTTCGTGCTTTCATTTCAGTGTTTGATGTCCCCAAATTTATTTGGACACGAGGCATCCAGCTGCACATAATACATATATTGGCACGTAAGTAAACAGTACTCGCGCCAGTGTCCTTTACGTCGCAGGCGTAGCGCTAGCTCGAGCAGCTAAATTTTTAGCATATTTACCCAGCACACATTTAATAAGAGACAGCTGGATTCCGCCCACTTCAATATCGGCTTAATTAATAGCATAGTTTCGCTTGTAAAGCATCGTTACAAGATTAAAATCGCGCAGATAGCTTCCAAAAGGGATCGATGAACGATACTGCAGGCGATACTCCTTGATAGGACACTTTTGTGAGCAAGATGCATTATTGTAAGAGCTCTCGTAAAAACAAAAATTACGTTCCGCGAAACTACCCGTAAAGCGTACTCTAATTACTACGCGTTGCATCTTGAAATAATCAGCTTTCACAAAGCTTTGTGCACAACTTGTAATATGGGGCAACAAAACCTCGTCTCACTCTTTTGCGACCTGCACTGCAATTACGATTCACACATACTACAGCGAGGACGTTTTCTTACAAATGTAACAGCGTACGTAGCTGACGAGGTTGGTTCCGCAACCTGCTCAGCACGTGCTATATACATTGTAGACTTGCATGAGCAAGGTGTTCTTGATGTTCCAATAAAAACGGCGAAAACGTCCAGGCCAGAAAAGACGCCAAACACGCTCTCCGACGGGCTGAGTTTCGGGAGTTTCACGTTTGCTCTGTGTAGCGTCTGCTGGCGTGGCAGCCCGCGCATGTTCTTTCGTCGCGTGTGCGATAGATGGCGCGACGCGCAATGCAAATATGGCGATGCGCATGGAATTCGCTGTGTTCTCGTCTATAAAGCGGACGGGGGGATAACCGCCGCCGCAGCTCAGTGGTAGAGCATCGGACGCGTTACTCGAAGGTCGCAGGTTCGGTCCCTGCCGGCGGCAAGTTGTCTTTTCGTCCACTTCACTTTCTTCACATTTATATTCCAATTATTACAAATAACATCTCCTATACTTTCCTTGGCATAATTGTCTGTTAGTTCTCATTAATATTGTGTCTAATAAAGGAAACGAGCCCTTAAAAGCCATCCTCTTTCCTTAAAAAAAAAAAAAAGAGCATTTTTATCATGATCCAACTAACCCGCACAATATTTTTAGGAATTAAAACTTTTGAGGTCAAATAGCAGCAGGATTTCAAAAGTTGTATGGTGCAAGTTATAAGCGGTAAAATAAGTTACATATTAAAATTTGCTATAAAGTAAAACCCCACTGTTACGTTCCCAGCTGCTATGCCGTATTCGGCCAGTCCCAGTATTGCTCCCATAGGATACATGTACGTCGCAAACTGGCACTCTGAGCTGGCCTGAGTGGCCGTGCTGATTTTCACATAATTTGGCCAACTTGACCACGAGATTAGCCACTGGACGTGGTGTAGATGTCACCATGATGCATTTTAAATTCCCACCAGCAAAAGCCCCAAGGTATGTATTTTGTATTGAATTCGCTGTTTATACGACGTCATAGATGCCATTTAACAAGGCGACTATGACGTTAATTGTTTTTAAATTTCTTTTAAAAACGCTGTCAGCTTTTTGAGATTGGCTTGGTTGCAGCGTCGTGTTGGCGTGGACTCGTTCGTACTTCCCACGGTCTTTTCACGCTGTCTTTTTGCTTGTGAATCATCACGCTGGCCATGCAAGCATGCTGTGTGTGCTTCGGTCTTTCGGGCCTCAAATTGTTGGTGTCAACAGAACTGCATACAGTTGAACCTAGATGTAACAAAATTCGTGACAAATGTCTGCAATATTTTGTTATATACAGGTTTTCATTACATGCAGTTTCACGTGAAAATTGGCAAGTATCGTGCAAAACAAAACCAAACGAGACAGACATCACTTCAGAAGACCTCACCTCTCACATTTATTCAGAAGAAAAAAACACTGCATAATTTTGCCTAGTGTTTTTTTCATATATATGATGAGGTCAAGCGGTGCTCCAAGGAAGATAATTCGTGAACTACAGCTTCACCATCCTGCGTGCCGGCAGCACGACGCGAGACGTCCAACACATCTGTCATCGGCAAACAGTGGATCTTTCTCTGATGCACCTTCGTCGTGACCGCGATCTTGCCCATGCGCGATAGAAGCCCATGTATTTTTTACCTCCATGTAACGAAGGCATTGTGGCAAATGACCGGGGTGTAACGAATTTTCCGTGCTCATCATTCATTATTTTGAGCAGTAGATCTGCCGAAAATTCAGATAAATAATGCGTAACTTTTGCAATTGCTAAAAAAAATAAAAAGCAAGTGGCGATCGTGATAGGAACGCATGCGAGTGCAATGAGCCATAGTAGTCTATTCGGTGCGTCGCGATGATGATGATGATGAAAGCCGCTAGCTACCCTAATGCCGCTCTGTGGCAGATCTGAGTTTTTCTTCCCTTTCTTTTTTTCGTTTACGCATCGTGACACCAGGTGTCGCTGTTGTGTGTACCAGATTTTTGATGTCGTTGCCAAGGTCAAATTAGATCAGTCTTGACACCTGTAACGAAAAGTGGTCGAACACCTATTGCCACAGACATCAACGCCCGCCGTACGATTGAAGGGCGACTAGGTGAGGAGGGGACAAATGACGAAAACCAAAAACTCAAGGAATTTTTCTTTCGAATATTCCTAATTTTATATATGGCAAAATAAACTGGAAGTTTACTTTACGGCTTATCTGATGCTTAAGTAAATAGTTGATTGCCTCATTTTTGTTTGGTCGAGTGCCATAAATGGGGGGGCGTATGCAGGCAGTCTGCAATCTGGGCTTGTTTAGTTCAGCGCATTGTCGGGTCAATGAAGCATCGCTCACTTTTGCGCAGTGGTGTCGTGCGTATCTTGCGTAGTTTATTTATTTGGTTATGTGTCCGGAAAATCGGACGCCGAAGCTTTTTAGCATCCGAAATTTCACATATTATATATCGATGTGTACGAGGCAGATTTGGAACTCCGGACTTGAAGGGAGTGCACCCTTGTCCACCACATCAGTTAGGCTTCCACAAAAGTTGAAAGAGGAGGAGAGGCTGAGGAAATGGCATCTTTGCCTATCACGTGTAAAGTGTTGTCGGCAACACTTCGGTTGCACCAAATCATGTACATAAATACAATTCGGCCTCTACATTGCACTTCAACCTAGCGAAAAGAAACACTTTCATGTTGCTATCTCATAATATGCTTAGGAATCCTCTCCAACTTTTTTTCTGCAATTTCGCTTCGAAGTATTCGAAATATATTCTAGAAATATTCGAGAAATATTCGAAAAATATTCGATTCGATTCGCACTCACAGCTCAATATTTGAATTCGGTTCGCACCCAAAATTTTGCTATTCGCTGCTCTTATTACCCCTGCTATTATTAACCCCTTGAGGGTTTTCACCGTACGTGTACGGCAGAAGCTTCCTGGTACCAAAGCGTTTTCGTCGTACATGTACGGAATAGCGTTTATTTTTAAAACGCGACTTTCTTGATCATGAACTTCAAAAATGGGTACCAGCGAAAACACTGAAAACACGTACACAAGAAGAAGGCGTTACACACGGACGAACGCTGGACTTTCAACTGTGCATTATTGGAAATTGCATTGCCGCACAAGGCTTCTCACACATGCGCATTGCCATCACTTCTCACGACACGTGACACTTCAACTTAATATTTACGCTAAGTAGGCACGCTCTTTCGACGTCAGTGACAAGGACGTATCGCTGACACAATTATCTTTATGATTCACAATGTGCAATGCTTCTAAAATCTCCCGCGAATATCTTGTCTTTCCCCTGCCCAAAATGGTCGTGCGATCGAACATCGGCTTACTGGATTTGCATTTCATGCAACTGCGGCAATGAACAGCCAGATTGCTTCCCAAGTCCCCACTCAAAGATGTATTATGTTCTTGCAGCCGCTTATTTATACATCTTCCCGTTTGCCCAATATAAACTTTGCCACATGCTAGTGGAACGCAGTAAACAACACCAGTCTTGCACTCAACAAAGGGTTTCATGTGCTTGACTTGACAGGCCTCTTTCCTTTTCCCATCGATGCCTATTCTCGCACACAAGCCTGCCAATTTGCGTGGTGCGGAAAAAACCACGCTGACTCCTTGCTTTCCAGCCACTTTCTTTATGTTGTGAGAAACCTTATGTATGTAAGGTATCACTTCAAAATCCTTCCTTTTCTCGGTAGGCTTCCTAACTTTAAGCCCCTTCACTTTTTTCAACCCAACTTCCGCAACAGACCTAATGACCGAGAAAGGGAAACCCGCAGCCATCAACCTCTCGACCTGCTCCTTCAGGCTACAGGCCATGCGATGGGAGCAGCTCTTTTGCACCGCGTCCATGAGGCGACCGAGCGCTACGCTCCTCTTGACCAACTTCGACTGGTTGGATTCATATGGCATTAGTGCTTTTTTTGTTCGGGGCGAAAAGATCCAGCAAACATGGTCATTGTCATGAAACATTAGTTGTAAGTCAAGAAACCTTATGGCTTTGTCGAGTGGTAGTTCGCAGGTAAAACTTAAACCTCGAGAACAATCCTTAAAAACAGATAAAATACCCTCTGCAACACTGTCCACTTTTTCTCCTGGCAAAAGCCTTATAAAAACCAGAAAGTCGTCCACATACCTAAACACACGGATAACATGTTCGTTGTCCAAAGAAGCGCAAATGAGGTTGTCAATTTTGGCCAGGAATATGCTACATAAAATCGGCGCAACACTTGACTCAATACATATCCCTTTCTTTTGTAAAAACACACTACCCTTAAACTCGACCAGGGTGGATTCCAAGTAACAGGACAGCACCTCAAAAAACGCACCAACGCTCATGCCTACTTGGTTCTGAAAGCGAACAACTCCACTGAGTTCAATCACTTCGCGCACCGCTATGTACAATTCGTCGTGCGGAATTGAGTAATAAAGGTCCTCTATGTCCAAGGAAAACGCACTGTTCACTCCAGTTAGGCCTTCCCTTAGCACGTCAACCAAGTCCGCGGAACAAGATATTTGCGGGAGATTTTAGAAGCATTTCACATTGTGAATCATAAAGATAATTGTGTCAGCGATACGTCCTTGTCACTGACGTCGAAAGAGCGTGCCTACTTAGCGTAAATATTAAGTTGAAGTGTCACGTGTCGTGAGAAGTGATGGCAATGCGCATGTGTGAGAAGCCTTGTGCGGCAATGCAATTTCCAATAAAGCACAGTTGAAAGTCCAGCGTTCGTCCGTGTGTAACGCCTTGTTCTTGTGTACGTGTTTTCAGTGTTTTCGCTGGTACCCATTTTTGAAGTTCATAATGCACCAACTGGCCCAACAGCTAGCGCTAATGCACATTATTTCTTCTCCATTGGGCTCTTTTTTGAGTGTTCTTCCCCCACAAGACCGAATCAACGCCTGTGTATGTTCCATCGCCCTCACGACATGCAAAGCAAGGTTCCTGTCACATTGCCTAAAGTGTGATTCACCACCACAAGAAGTGAGTGCTCTGTTTGGTCTCCTGGAGCCGTCCTCTGGCCACTGGAGACGCATCTGCAAAATCCTCAAGTCTGAGCATTGGAGACAGGTGAGGCACCTGAAGGACTGGCTGAAGTGCTTATGCTTTGGGGAGAAACAAGGGTGGGTTCACCAACGTCATTTTGAGGAGATGTCGCGTATGTCCGCGCGTCTGACTGAATTTTACTGGAACATGGTGCGTCCCCACCTGTTGAAGAAAAAGAAAAAGAAGGCGCCTAGTCAGAGTTGTTCCGTGTTGTGTCAGGATGGTACAACGTTACCACCAGCTATGCACGCCCTCCTCAGCAAGGGACCAAAGTTCAGCCTACCGCCGCGAGTTGAGAAGCACGAGTTACTTGCCTAGGTTCGAGCAGTGGCAAGCAAAGCCCCTTCGCAGGAAAAAGACCGTTGTCTTTCGGAGGGTCTCGATTGCCTCATGCGCACTCGTGACGAATTGCAGGAAGCACGAAAGGATTGTTTCCGGCCGGTGGTGGACCATTTCCGTCGAAATGGTTTAACGCTACTACAGTCGGACAAAGAGGGAGGGTTCGTAGTTCAGCGCACAAACTGCTTCAATGAAAGGGCCTGTAGAGCGATGGAAAAACACTTCAAACCCGTTTCGGTGAAACCGAGCCAAGTAAAACGGAACGCAGTGAGATTGCTTGAGAAGTGCAACCAAGAAAGTTTAGCTAAAGCAGCGACAAAGTGCAGTAACGACCGGCTCCAAGTCTTTTTCACGGCAAAGACTCATAAGGTGGACTGCCCACTGAGAGCAATTGTGACAGAAAGCGGATCCTGGCAAAAAACTGTAAGCACCTTCCTTCAGCGTCATCTGAACTCCTTGAAGCCAGCGGACCCGTTCGCCCTCCGAAATTCCGCGGACTTGGTTGACGTGCTAAGGGAAGGCCTAACTGGAGTGAACAGTGCGTTTTCCTTGGACATAGAGGACCTTTATTACTCAATTCCGCACGACGAATTGTACATAGCGGTGCGCGAAGTGATTGAACTCAGTGGAGTTGTTCGCTTTCAGAACCAAGTAGGCATGAGCGTTGGTGCGTTTTTTGAGGTGCTGTCCTGTTACTTGGAATCCACCCTGGTCGAGTTTAAGGGTAGTGTGTTTTTACAAAAGAAAGGGATATGTATTGAGTCAAGTGTTGCGCCGATTTTATGTAGCATATTCCTGGCCAAAATTGACAACCTCATTTGCGCTTCTTTGGACAACGAACATGTTATCCGTGTGTTTAGGTATGTGGACGACTTTCTGGTTTTTATAAGGCTTTTGCCAGGAGAAAAAGTGGACAGTGTTGCAGAGGGTATTTTATCTGTTTTTAAGGATTGTTCTCGAGGTTTAAGTTTTACCTGCGAACTACCACTCGACAAAGCCATAAGGTTTCTTGACTTACAACTAATGTTTCATGACAATGACCATGTTTGCTGGATCTTTTCGCCCCGAACAAAAAAAGCACTAATGCCATATGAATCCAACCAGTCGAAGTTGGTCAAGAGGAGCGTAGCGCTCGGTCGCCTCATGGACGCGGTGCAAAAGAGCTGCTCCCATCGCATGGCCTGTAGCCTGAAGGAGCAGGTCGAGAGGTTGATGGCTGCGGGTTTCCCTTTCTCGGTCATTAGGTCTGTTGCGGAAGTTGGGTTGAAAAAAGTGAAGGGGCTTAAAGTTAGGAAGCCTACCGAGAAAAGGAAGGATTTTGAAGTGATACCTTACATACATAAGGTTTCTCACAACATAAAGAAAGTGGCTGGAAAGCAAGGAGTCAGCGTGGTTTTTTCCGCACCACGCAAATTGGCAGGCTTGTGTGCGAGAATAGGCATCGATGGGAAAAGGAAAGAGGCCTGTCAAGTCAAGCACATGAAACCCTTTGTTGAGTGCAAGACTGGTGTTGTTTACTGCGTTCCACTAGCATGTGGCAAAGTTTATATTGGGCAAACGGGAAGATGTATAAATAAGCGGCTGCAAGAACATAATACATCTTTGAGTGGGGACTTGGGAAGCAATCTGGCTGTTCATTGCCGCAGTTGCATGAAATGCAAATCCAGTAAGCCGATGTTCGATCGCACGACCATTTTGGGCAGGGGAAAGACAAGATATTCGCGGGAGATTTTAGAAGCATTGCACATTGTGAATCATAAAGATAATTGTGTCAGCGATACGTCCTTGTCACTGACGTCGAAAGAGCGTGCCTACTTAGCGTAAATATTAAGTTGAAGTGTCACGTGTCGTGAGAAGTGATGGCAATGCGCATGTGTGAGAAGCCTTGTGCGGCAATGCAATTTCCAATAATGCACAGTTGAAAGTCCAGCGTTCGTCCGTGTGTAACGCCTTCTTCTTGTGTACGTGTTTTCAGTGTTTTCACTGGTACCCATTTTTGAAGTTCATAATGCACCAACTGGCCCAAGAGCTAGCGCTAATGCACATTATTTCTTGATCATTTCTCTTGCTTGGCCTGTGCTACCACACTTCGGGAATACGTGGAACTTTTTCATGTGCCGGTGTCTCTCCGTTGTATTTTTTTTCTTTTTGCTTCCCAAAACGGCGCGCCGGCTATCGCTTGCTCATACGAGCGCGTTCGCGGTGCAGCTGGTTTAAAGTGTGCGCCTTCTTCGATTATTTCTCTTGCTTTGCATGTGCTGCCACGCTTCGGGAATACGTCGAATTTTTTTTTTGCACTGATGTCTCTCCGTCTTTTTTTTTGCTTTCCAAAGCGGCGTGGCGGCTTTCAGTTGCGCACACGGTCTGGCTGGTTTCGGTTTCGTCGTTCGGGTGGTTTTCGCTTCTTGCGCCCGCAAAGCTGATGGCTCTTTGGTTTCTAATCTCTCAAAGGGTGACCGCTTGTTACTCTCTCGTTTATTGCTCCCCGAGGCGCGTTTACATCTGTTTCCGTGCGGCGCTAAATTACACAAACGCCGCCATCGTCATTGCATTTCCTGTTTTGAGGTCTCGGAAAAACTAACTACGTCTTGTTGGCGATAAGACGAAGGATTACTGTAGCTTTTTCACTCATTTTGCTTTCCGGACGGGCGCACAACCATAAGAGTTTTCTTTCGTGCGCTCACTGACGTAGTTCGCTTATGCTATGGAAGCGCGTGCTGGTTGCTCTGCTGCCGGTGAGTCGAGCAGCGATGCTTCCGATGCGGACTATTCTCCAAGTGCCGAATCAGAATCTGATTCATTGGATTTCAGTTTGTCAGACGAGGATTTTCTGACGAGTTCAGACTCCGATGACGATCAAGGAACGACGTCTGAAAAGCGTGTGTGGCGAGACGATGCGGACTGGATCAAAGGTAACTTTTGCCCATATGTGTTTCCATTTGACGCCACTCATTCAGGACAAGTGTCTAGCTCTGCGTTGCCTCCGGATGCAAAAGAAGCCGAGTACTTCAAGCTCTTTGATGAAGGGCTAGTCTCGAATATTGTAGCTGAAACAAACAGCCATGCTAAGAAGACTCCCAAGTGAAGGCTGTCCCGAAAGTCAGCCTGCAGTTATGGCACAATACAGATCTTGCCGAAATGCACTGCTTTCTAGCGGTTGTGTTCTTGATGAGCATGGTCCGGAAAAATGTTCTGAGAGACTACTGGTAAAAAAACACCATGCTGGATACTCCTTTCTTCCGGTCAATCTTCTCGGTCAACCGCTTTTGCGTGCTCCTGCGAGTGCTGCACTTCAGTTCCCTCACTAATGTAAAGGACCACCTAAGAATAATCAGACTGGTAATGGAAGAAACGCAGGAAAGATTTTCCGCCTTTTTTGTTCCTTTTCAAGACCTCTGCGTCGATGAACCTTCGATGCCTTGGAGAGGACGACTTTCTTTTCGACAGTATATTCCTTCCAAGAGATATCGCTTTGGAGTAGGGGTGTGAGAATAATCAAGTTTCGAATTCGAATCGAATAGTTCCTAATCGAATAATTCGATTCGACTTTCGAATAGCTAGTATTCTAAGTTTCGAATAATTCGACAGGGCGAATATCTAAAACACGACAAAGGCCAATGGTTCAACTTGGTTAGGGTGGGGTGGCTAAAGCTAATGCAAACGTCGCCGTTCGTTAAACTTTCACCGACATCATGGTTCAAAAGCGAGCGCATGTTGATCTTAAAGGAGATTATGTCATTTCCACATGTAGAAAAACACATCAGAAAACTGTCATGTCTTCCACAACATCGCTCCAGAAATGAAGGCACGGACTTCTTGCGTAGTTCGGTCGCATGCGCCCGCAAGAGCCGTAAAACGACCTGACTTTTGCCTGCGAAACCCTCGGTGGCTGGCTTCACATGTTAAAATTTGTTCACGTTGTGCAGTTGCCACTGCTGCACCGCACCACTAGTTCAGAAATTCCCATCGTTTCAGCGCGCAGTTAAAACGCTGCTATTAATGGGCGCCCGAAGACTTCTGGGCCCGGAGCACACATGGTGGTCAAGCACAACATTACCGTTGTCAGATGAGCCGTATTGCACGACCATAGGGAGAGACAACTAGCTACCGTACACTCTTATGTTAGGAGGTTAGGAGTGGCGCTACTGACTGGAATGGCGGCTCCTCTATCAACATGCTTGCGTGCCTATAAAAGCTGAAAAAAAAGCCACTCCCGAACAAGCGCGTAATGAAGCTGTCAGCATGCCGTAGCGTACCTGATTTTTCCTTTGTCTTGCCGTAACTGGCGGTACACATTTCGTGTGAATATACTATTCGATATGTGATTCGACATTCAATATTTTTGGCCACTATTCGGCACTATTTGATTCGAATTCGATTCGAGATGAAATTTTCACTTTGGAGTGAAAATGTTCATGCTTCATGACGTTCATACAGGCTACATTTCGAGATTCCTCGTCTATACCGGAGAAACTACAGCTGTGACTACTATGAAGGAGTTGGGATTCTCGGGGTCTGTTGTCGTAGAGCTGCTAAGAGACTTCCTGGACAAGGGGCATTCACTTTTCGTGGAGAACTGGTACACCAGCCCAGCACTATTCCAGTTTCTCTTCAACAGGCAGACAAATGCTTGTGGGACGGTGCACACAAATAGGAAAGGGCTTCCAAACTTTGCAAAGAAGCTGAAGCAAAGTGAAGTGGATAGCTACCACACGAACGCCATGTTGGCGCTGAAATGGCATGACAGACGAGACGTGCACATGCTGTCCACAATCCACAGCGCGGAGATCACCGAAGCTGAAAAGGTGCATTGGAAAACGGGTGAAAAGAAAAAGAAGCCAAAATGCGTGCTAGAATACGACAAAAAAATGAGACTAGTCGACAAAGGTGACATGCAACTGAGCTTCTCCGAAGGCATCAGAAAGACAATGAAGTGGAACAAGAAATTTTTTTCACTTGCTGGACCTGTCAGTGCTAAACGCTTTTATTCTCTTCCGTAGAAAGACCGCATCCACAACAACGTTTGCGGACTTCAAACAGCAAGTAGCGAGCCAACTGATCGAGGAGTATCACACAGAGAGGAGCAAGGCGGGAAGGCCAAGCAGAGATCCTCCTGTTAGGCTCACAGCGCAACACTTCATAGAGAAGGCGCCACCCACCGATGCACAGGGAAGCAAGATCCAGGGCCCGTATTCTCATCAAACGATTGCTAAAGGCGATAGTATCGCGTTTGGTGACGTAGAATCTGATGCGTTCAATAACTGAAGAAACACTTGCCTCTGACGTCATTGTTGCACTGGCCGTTGGTGTTACGAATGTCTCACAGCACAGGAGTGAGTGTACCGTACGAGCGCAGAGCGACCCGAGTGCGGCGTTTTCGAGCGTATGCTGGCTTCTACGCAGTGGCCAGGCTTGGCTGTGGCTACTTGAAATATTGGACGTGTTGAAAGTGCTTTCAACGTTTTTTTGTGCGATTGTTTAATGCACAGTATAATATTTAACGAATGCAATTTTGCTTGAAATGTATTTTCGTTGATAGTTTAACACGGCGTACTCGGAGAGTGCAGCTGTAGCGTGCCGCCGCAGCGATATCGTCTCAACATCTCAGCATGTTGCCGGCTCGCGATAAGCCATGCGAGCAACACACGGTTCGTGTTCTTGGGACGTTCAAACCACGAAAAAACAGACGCTGGCAAAGAACGAGTACTGATAACACCCCAAGGTAATGCTCGCTGAAAGCTTCAGTGCAAAAAAATGCTGTGTACATCCACCGAGGATTGAACACTAGAAGATACCGCCTACGTCACTGAAATGCTAGTCTTTACCACCAACCGACAGTGATAAGGTGTGTTCGTTTATTCCAGGCATTGCAGGAGCGCTGTAGAGCACCGTCACGTCGATGGAAATACTAGATGGTGCCCTCGCTTTTCCTGTTTTGGTCAATAGCCAAACAGCGTGCACCAAAGGCGATACTTTTGCGATTGTCGCCTTTTGAGAATACGGCCCCAGAGAAGGTGCTATGTCTGTGCCTACACCACTCGACGACAGAAACTTCGCAAAGAAATGCGCTACGTGTGTGTGGAGTGCAACAAATCAATCTGTGTGGAGCCATGCTTCAAAGACTATGACACGCTAAAAAGTCTTTAGTGTTGGAGCACGAACATTTTAACCGGAAAAGCACTCTGGTGTGCTTATTTTTGTATGTTTGTAAGCTATGTTTAATACAATGCATAATTTTTATTTATAAAAAGACTGAAGTTTTTTTTTAGGATTTTGCTTGATTTTACCACGAATAAACCATGTGTATGTAACAACAAAAATTACTTTTTTGTCACTTTACGGTCACGAAAGAAAATTTTAGACAATTTTTTTCTGAAATAGAATCGTCTGAAGAATTTTATACAGCAATAAAAAATTACATTTTTGTACTGGATTTTGCGAAAAAATTCCACCCTCACAGGGTTAATAATGCTTGCATTATTTTAACTTTAGGTGGGATTGCATAATGCCCAATACCTAAAATTCAAATTTTCGACACAGAACTAAAATAAATGCCCTACCTCTGCACGGGAAACGAATGGGCTGGCTCAGCGAAATGTGCAAAAAGCGTGCCAGCTTCTGTAATTTCTTCGTTCACACATGACCTCGCTTTGTTGCCTGTACCAGGTTGGCGGCATATGTAGGAGCCACGCTTTATCTTTACCAGGTGCTTGCCGACTGACCTACAAAATTGATGATTCTAATTAGAATCACTGGGCTTGAAAGGGTTAAAGACTTCCATTTCATGCCACATTCCCAGTTCTGCGACAATCGTCATCTTGTCGGGCTTGCCGCATTCACTTGAAGTTTCGCGCGCAATCTGGATTGCTTTTGCCACCCTTCTGGGTTTTTTTCAATTTCTCTGGCACATACATGTGCTAGGGGTTTTTAGCACAGAAGCACACAAATGCTCCAGCAACATGCAGTGTCTGTGTAAGAAGTTATTCATGGTGCAAGGAACATGGTCACCTAACCTTGACATGTGGCCTTGCAGAAGTGCGCATTTCCCATGAAGAGGTGGTTTCACGGCATAGCGGCCCCACACTACAGTGGAATCACCATTTTAGGCAGTTTACATGCACTGAAGTACATCTATTCGTTTGGTTAAATAGTTAAAAAATACGCAAATACAGTAGACTCTCATTAAACGGAACCTGAAGGGACCCGGAAAATATGTTCCGTTTAACAAGAGTTTCGTTTACTGAGAGATGAACTGGGTTGAAACATTCAGGCATGAAACCAATCATGCTAAAGGCAGTTGTTCCATTTAAGCAGCAATTCCGTTTAAGAGATTTCCGTTTACTGAGAGTCCACTGTATTAAATTTTTGTCGATGCGAACTTGAATACTGTAATAATTGTTTGAATATTCGGCTAGGCATACATATAATACTCCAAATCATCTGAATTTTATATCGTTACCAAGGCTTAATACTGTGGCAAGAAAAGCAAGAACATAGGTAAGTTAACGAGACAAAGCATAGCTATTTTCTTTAGCCCTGTTCCATACACTTTCTTTTCTTTTGCTGCCACGAGCACTATCTATGTGTCATGTACGTATTTATACTACGCTTTATGCTTTAGGTGACTGCATATGAGCGTTTGACAAGGCACAAGTAGTCGTCGTTGCGTTTCCACTAGTTACTGCTTGAAAATATTTTTGTTCTACAAAAACCCCCATTTCCCTGAATCCTCCAATGTCTTGCCACCTGTGATAGCTACTGTTCGAAGCCCAGTGTGGCTCAGGGTTCACGCGCACTGAATTCCTCAGCACATCTGCTTTCAGCTCTGCTTGCCAACTCGCACACACAGCCGGCCAGGCCAGTACAGCAGCTGGGTCTCCGTGATTCCCTGTCCTACGTCACAATGATGGCAGCACCAGTATTTACAGCAGTGGTCCTCACACCCAATATGTTTTGCAGCCAAATCCACTCCCAGGTGATTCCACAAGAGATCGATCATGCATGTCCAGTCGATGTTTTTGTTCTGTCTGGTTTTTTATATGTGGGCACATTCAAAGTGCACGGAATCAAAAATTGTATTTCCAAAATATGCACACCAAAATGTATTTGAAGGTGGCAGCGCAGACGTCCTGTTTTTGGCTTACAGCAATATTTTCCAATTTAACGGCCGAATGTAACGCAAAATATAGACGTGTTGTCAAATTTTTGTTTTCTGCTGGTTTTAATAAGCATCACTGTGATTTAAATTCTTGCTCTCCTTATGCTGTCCTCAAAGGAGAAAAAAATGTGAAAAAATGGCCAACACTGCCGAAATGAAAAAAATTGGCTAACATTGGCGCGTTTCCTATTTCACACAGAAATTTAAAAAAGTGTCAAATATAGAACAAAACCTTTGCAGCACTTGTGCTAAAGATCGTTTTCCTACAGAGAGTGCAAAAGAAGAAAGATATAGTTAAAGAAGCAAGTTTTTTACAAAAAGCTCACTTAAAAAAAAAGCTCCAGTCTGAATTCTGACGAAAATTTTTCATCAAAGAGCGCTTGAAACACAGTTTCAATATTATATGTCCTCATTTGCTTTGTTTACGAGATATAACAGGCCAAAATGGCCTATGCTGTGTGCAGTCCCTTCAGTGCCTTTGCTGGTTGTTATCAGCTTGCATTGTGCATAAATCTACAGTTTTAATTATTTTGCTGCAGAACAACTTTGCTCTGGTGACTTGCACGTCTTCAAGAAAAATGCCTTCTCAGATTTTATTTGTGCGCACGGGTGGGCTGTTGCCGCCCTCTAAAGGGTGAATAAGTTTCTCAGGGCAAAACAAAGCCATTTCTTTGATATATACTACCGTGTCTACAATTTGTGATAATTAATTAAAAGATCACTGATGAAAGCCTAATCAGCAACACGAAATTCAGTGCTCTGCTAAAACTTTTCTGCAAGACAATTTAAAAAAAGGGCTCTGTCTTGCACTAAGGTACTCATCCAGGGATCATCGCGGTGAATTTCACAGTGCTAGCACATTTTCCAAATTCTCCAGACCCTGACTAAGGGACCAATGTGGACTACTTTGATACATGGCTAAAACTTGGGAACCAGGGAACATAACTGCACGAAACTTTGTGGTTCTTCGAATGATTTTGCTGCGAGTCTATCCTGAAAATTTCATCTAGATACCTCAACCAACAACAAAAGCTTCTGTTTCAGTGCAATTCTCCCTTAATCGACATTTGTGTGATATGCATGTCAGTATCATATGCAAGTCCTCACGGTAGGTTCACTTGGGCTCTATGCGTGCCCTGGCCACAGGCATGACTGCAGAGCAGTGAGGTCGTCAGTCAAGATCACAGGTATAGCGACGATGAGCAGTAGTTTAGTTTTATCTCTGCATCAGAAACATGAAAATTCTTGACTATGAACAGCAATTCTACCGTAGGCCACACATGGTGAATGGTTGAGCTGCCACCAAGTACCTGAGGGACAAAAATTAAACAAGCTGCGGCTGTGACAATGGAAAGTGCGCCTTAGTTAAAGCCAGGGGCCTTGCAATGCGGCCACACTGCTCTGAAAGTCTTGAGCTGAGAAATTGTCAAGTTGCCGTTGAAATTTTGCAGCAATCCCAGGCAAGTGCTCCATCCTCATGCGGTAGCATTCATGGAAACTTGGCTGAAGTGGCAGTACCCAGGAAAATTATTCGTTGCAAAGAGAAACTTTTTGTATTGTTTTCTTGGATGGTCGATGGGGAATCAAAAGTTTTTTGTTGCAGTGGTAATTTAATATGGGTGCTATTTAGTGAAGGAGGATTCAACTGCGGCGGGCACAAAAGCTGGGTAAGCCAAGACGGCAGTGGAGGACTCTAGCTTTTGAACACACCTGGCGCAGTTTGACTGCTGTTGTCAAGAGAGTGTGCATCTTGTGTCAATACTTGAGGCACAAAGAATCACATGGATGGCAAAAGCAAGACGGGACGCAGAGCTTTCGCCGTCCATGTGAATCTACTGCCCGAAGTATGAAAAAAGTAACCAAGTGTCCTGTCGATCCTCCGTCAGGCACGAAGCAAGGTCCACTGTTTGGGTCAAACGAGCTAATAATACCATCCGCCATGGGAATGGAGAGAGGGGCTTTGGCCACTACAGAAACAGCAGCTTTTTTTGTTTTTGTTTTTCAGGGCAAGCCAGTCATTACAATTATCAGTCATAACAATAAAATTTTCATGCCACTTGAATATGTTTTGCGAATTTGAAGACAACTGCATTTTGTTTTATTTTTAAGGCGCCTGTGGTTGGGAATATCATTTATTTATATTTGGCATTAGGCAAGCTCACTGCGATTCATAGGGCAAAGTCCTGACCCTAAGCCGCCGATAGTGAAAGTTCTGGACGTGCGATAACTTACAGTGCTGGCCGGTGGGTAAGGGTAGCCCGTGTTGGCCGTGGTGGGGCCGGACGTCGGATATGGCGGGTACGCCGCAGACGCCACCGAGGGGAAGACCGGGTACGGGGGCATGCCTCCTCCACTCCCGGGGTTGGCCGAGGCTGACGCAGTGCCACTGGCCGCAGCTGTCGGGCACCAACAAAACAACTCCTTGCAGTGTCAAGCAAGCCAGCAGAAAATGACCATTCCTTTCTCAACAGGGATAACGAAGGTGTGTACAAGCACACTCTTTGTCACGCTATGCTAGGGTAATCCATATTTCAGTACTCAAAAATAATACACTGCGCAGAATGAAACTGTGCAGTGCGCAGGAACTACAGTGGAATCACCGTTTCAGGCGTTATATTTCAGGAAAGAAAAACATTAATTGTAATGTCTTTCTTAGAGCACATGACAAGTGGGGGCAATATTTTTTTCCTGCAGACATAAATTTAGGAACCAATCATTTTAGCTACGGATTATGGCCACTATAATGTGGAATTAGTGAGCAAAATTTCACAATCATACTGTATATTGTCTGAGAAAAGGTTCATTTAATTTTTCTACCCAGCCTATAAGTTGCTTCTTAAATACAAAAATAAAGTAAGAAAGGCTGCAGTGAAAGATAATTACACCACGTTAGAGGGACACTAAAGGCAAATGACGATTTATGTCAGAGTGAAAGCTCAATGTATGACAACGTCTAAAACTGCAATATTATCAACAGCAGTGTCCTACTTACCGAGAAATTAAGCTAAATGTATCACACGATGAGCGCCACGAGCGGCACGTTTTGGAAGTGATCCCGATGACGTGAGAGAGTCCGACTACAATTAATCACTCGTAATCAAACTAGCTGCAATAAAAAAAGAACCTTCCGTGCATCAAGAGACATAATAAAATGCTGCTTGTTCGTTTCCGTTTGATTCATGGAAAAAAGAACCTCTTTGGCGTTGCCATGGGGAACGGCGTGCGTGGTTCAAAGGTTCCGTTTTCGCCGAACTGCGCTTCGCCCGGCACCCTCCTTCGCTCACACGGTCGCATCTCAGTGGTAGTTTCGGTATCGCGTACTGCCGCGTGTGTTTTGCGCGCTCGTGAAAGTCGCTCTGACAGAAAGTTCGACAAAATGCTGCATCCATGAGATGTTGCCAGATGCCCGAATGGTGCATGCCGCCAGTGCACGCCGCCATGCAGTAAAGGCGGGCAACGTTGGGCAAGGCAGCAGCGACGTGTGAAAGATTGATTTCAGGCGGGTGATTTGAAGTGTGCTAACGTGATGCAGACCACTAAAACGTGATTTTATTTCAAAATAAGCACTTCGTTGGCACAAAAGCAACACTACGAGGTTTCTGGACCGCTGCTTCAACAACCAACGTCGACTTAATATTTGCCTTTAGTGTCCCTTTAAGCACAAAGGTATTTGTATTCAAGATGCAAAATTTAAAAGTGTGGAACAGTTGTTGAGATATAAAGTTGGAACCATGATTACCCTACCATACCCCTTTAATGATGGTTGCAGAAGCAATTATTAGTCTCCGCATTTAATATTTATCCTCTTCAGGTGCTGTGTATGCAATTGTGCATGCAACTTTTATTGGATAGTTGTGAGCCGCGATGCTGAAGAAAATGTAATGTACATTGAGCTTTGGGAAAATTCAAACTCCTTGATAGTCAATTCGTGCTCATTTATCTCACAGTGTACTTGTTAAAAATGATGACTTTGCTAGGGACACTTTCATGTTTGACAGGATGTTCAACATTTCATTGATGGCTGTGGCCAAAAAGTTCATTTCTCCCAGTGTCTGCAGTCAGCAATTGCCATACAGTAAACTCCCATTAAGACGAAGCTGTATAAGTCGAATTCTTGGATATGCCGAACAATGTGGGAACATTTGTTTGATTTTCCACAGATTCAATGCAAAAAAAAAAAAAAGTCTGCTTAAGATAAACCATCTCCACATGTAGGTACTCTTCAGCAGATAAACCTTCACAGTCACCAGTAACACAGGCAATTGTGCGCAGTGCTTATGGCACTCCTGGCGGGCCACAAGAGGGAAAGCAAAAAAATAAAGGAAGCACTTCCCAGAATCAATACTTTGGCACTGCAGAGGAAAGGCCCACGGATACTAGGTGGCGTCGATGAAGGTGACACCTTCCCCACCCGCCATCCCAGCCATAAAGCAAAAGAAAAAAAAATAATAAAGAGTAGTAGGGAGTTTTAGTAGTAGTGGTATAAAACATTTTATGGTGATGACATTTACTACGGGGAGAGCACAAAGAATGCACAAGGAGGCCCCCTTGGCTTGGGGATCCCAGCACTAATGATTATCAGTCTGGAGCCGTGCGCACGTCGGCCGTGGACACAGAGGCAGAAACAACAAGAGGAGGAAAAAAACAAAGCGGAGACCAATACTGCGAGTGCATCAGAATCGAGTAGGTTCACTGCAGCAGCAGAGGAGTCAGGTACAGTGTCAATACAATGATGACCTCTCGTGGTTGGTTCGCACATTTGGTGTGCAACAGCAACGGGGGGCCGTATTCTCAAAAGGCGTCAATCACAAAATTATCGCCTTTGGTGCGCGCCGATTGGCTATTGACAAAAATGGGAAAAGCGAGGGTGCCATCTAGTATTTCCGTCGATGTGACGGTGCTCTACGGTGCTGCTGCAATGCCTGAAATAAATGAACACACCTTACCACCGTCGGTTGGTGGTAAAGACTAGCATTTCACTGACGTAGGCGGTAGCTTCTAGTATTCAATCCTCGGTGGATGTACGCAGCATTTTTTGCGCTGAAGCTTTCAGCGAGCATTACCTTGGGGTGTTATCAGTACTCGCTCTTTGCCAGCGTCTGTTTTTTCGTGGTTTGAATGTCCCAAGAACATGAACCGTGCGTTGCTCGCGTGGCTTATCGCGAGCCGGCAACATGCTGAGATGTTGAGACGATATCGCTGCGGCGGCACGCTACAGCTGCACTCTCCGAGTACGCCGTGTTAAACTCTGAACGAAAATACATTTCACGCAAAATTGCATTCCTTAAATATTATACTGTGCATTAAACAATCGCACAAAAAAACGTTGAAAGCACTTTCAACACGTCCTATATTTCAAGTAGCCACAGCCAAGCCTGGCCACTGCGTAGAAGCCAGCATACGCTCGAAAACGCCGCACTCGGGTCGCTCTGCGCTCGTACGGTACACTCACTCCTGTGCTGTGAGACATTCGTAACACCAACGGCCAGTGCAACAATGACGTCAGAGGCAAGTGTTTCTTCAGTTATTGAACGTTTGGTGGCGATAGTATCGCGTCACCAAACGCGATACTATCGCCTTTTGTGATCGTTTGATGAGAATACGGGCCCTGTGTGCATCGTTATCACTTCCCATGGAGTGCAAATGATGATGCACCACTCTAATTATGCAAAAGAAAGTTATTTTGCATGCTGAATATAGCTACACTGCTTCTTTTGTGTGCCCCAAGCTGTGAGTAAATACGGTAATTCATGTTTGTGTAAACATGTATGACATTTGATTTGCCATGCACAGCGGTTTTACAGATAATAATAATATCTGAGGTTTAACGACCCAAAACCACGATACAATTATGAGAGACGCCGTAGTGGAGGGCTCTGGAAATTTCGACCACCTGGGGTTCTTTAAGGTGCACCTAAACCTAAGTACACGGGCCTGGGGTTTTACAGATCCAGGAATACGACAGATACTTGTCACACGAGGGTGTAGACTACACGTTTTGCTTTCTTAGAGCAACTAATTTCACTAGACCAATGATACACAGCCCACTCACGATACGGTGTCCACGGTGTGGGCATGCCCGTGGCTCCCCCTGGCGGATATGGTGGCATGGCCGTTGCAGCCGTCGGATATGGAGGCTGGCCCCCCATGGCTGGTGGCATCACCCCCGCTGCGGGACGGAAGAAGCCTCCTGCTGCACCTTGGCACGGAAAACATGGGACAGGGGTGGAAATGACACAATATGCATAGGAGCACTGCTGGGAGCTAGCTTAAATGCAGCTCTGGAGCAGTCTAAGAGCAGCTAAATTATCATGCTTGCATTCGAGTAGCATGCATCATATATTAAAACAATGAATCTGACAACACTTTTACAAAAAGACGCTTGATCACTTTGGATACTTTTACTGCACAAGGTGTGCTAGGCTTAAAAGGCACAAAGAAATGCTACTGCATATAACATTACTGTATAGTTCCTTCAAAAATGGTAGATAAGTATTGCACTTTACTGCCCATAATACATTGAAATAACAGCCAGCGAACATCACTTTACGCTCCTTCCACAGTTCAGCAATGCCTACTTCAGCTTAACAAGTGCACTGCCAATATCTTCTAGTCGCACATCAAAAAGAGAAAAAAAGCTAGCGCATTCCACAACGGAAGTTTATTTGCGGTAGTCGCTGGACCGACCACTCACCCTAACTGTAGTCATCGTAAAGCCAGTCGTGCTACTGAGCGCGAACACGATACACGGGAGAGAGAACAAAGACACAGCAATTGGTGCTGTGTCTGTCCTGTGTCTCTCGCCTGTCCTGTGCCTTGTGTTAGCGCGCACTACCACAATGAATGACTTGTTCCAACTTGCCCCACTTGCAACCTTGTTGAGTAATAAGGCCAGTACTTTATATGCACTTCAATGTGCAGGCCCTGCTGGCCCTGAAGTGTGCTCTCGATAATCCCCCTTCTGAGGCAAAGGCATGGGGCCTTAAGCGTTACCATTTTGTAGTTCACCAGCATAGAGACAGATCACTTAGTTTGGTGGCGCACGCTGCAATCTCCGAAAAACGTGCCAACTTGTACCTCGTTTTCCTGCGATATTACATCTCGTACTGTGACACCTGCACACAGGACGTGTATGTTTGTGAAGCACGAAAGTTAATTTCAGTGCGATTCCAAGCAATGGCGTAGCTCTGTGGTAGAACACCTGCTTGCCACGCAGACCGGACTGGGTTCGATTGTCATTCTAACCGAATATTTTTATCATTTATTTTATTTGCATCTTTCTCCATTTTTTGGTCACGGACAAGATGACAATTTTTCACTCACAACCAACGACGCCGACGGCGGAATTTCTGCGAAATGTGTTCTTTAACGCTATCGCGTTAAAATATGCGAGTGCGGAGAAAAGGCCCACCGCTCCCTTTTGGCCACTTTCTGTGCCACACTCCAAGCTAACTGGTGCACTCAACATGGCACCTTTGTGACCGCACACTTGGTAGCGGTTACACAAAAACTGCAAGGTGAAGGTCACTTTTCAGTCATGTAGCTTCCCGGTGCACATCGACAGTCATGCCTATCTTCACCACTGCCGTGTAACAAAGAAGAAAAAAAAAAAGAAGCCTATTGCCAAATCGTAGTCGGACAGAAGTGAGCTAGCCAGACAGAAGGTGAGATTGTCAATGAGCTGAAACTGAGTGCCCTTATTTGCAGCAAAATTTCCTGCATAGTGCAATTCGGCACTGGGTTTTAGTTTTGGTGCAAATGGCAGGCAAATGGAGCAGGATAATGCAGAAAATCTCAAATGAAGCAGAATGGTGCAAATGGGGCAAGAATTCCAGCCCTGCAAGAGAACACAACTTCCCAACGGTCACATCAGCAACAACACTAATGTGAAATGGACATTAGGGCTGACAAGAGTGCAAGCTATAGCAAGTGATAAGTTAGAGACCCCGAGATTAATGGAAGTGACTGTGTCACGTAAAAGCTGTCGTCTGTTGCATATTACAATAAGACCTCCATGATACGATCACGGTAGAGGTGAATTTCACGACGATGAAAAATTTTAGAAACCTACTGGACAGACGACATTGTATAGAGTACGCCACAATTTCGACTTACATGAACAGTTTCTGAATCTGCCACTGGTGATACAAAGCGGTGAACTGTCAGCGCAAGCAAGTGGGCCGGCACAGTCCGAAAAGAGACAGCGTTTGGTGCTCCTCTGTCCTTTCTTCGTGTTTCAAGCATTGCACCAGGAATAACATGCATAGCAAACACCGTGCAGTCAGTCTCCAAGGGAGAGTATCATCCGCAGCTGCTGGGCCTCCTCTCCGCCTCCCTTCAATTGCCAGTCTTAGCTGGCCCAGCAGCAGTGAGAAGGCAAATGAGGAGGAAAAGAACCGTGCACCTATTCCTCCAGGCCTTTTATTTGTTTTTTAGTGTGTGGAGTCAGGTGACCATCATCCATGAGCCTGTACACGTGTCCCCATTTCCAAAGTTGCTTCTGTGAGCTGCCGCGACTGGTGAAAGAAACGGAGTGGGAAACGATGAAGCCACACACGACACGCTGGATGGTTTTGTAACTATTGTGGCCATGAAACGTGTCGCCAGGCGTGGTATAACGTAACTAAATACAGTTGAACCCCTAGAGACAGAGCAGTTCTTGTCCCCGATATGAGGAGGGGCTCTCGTAAGCAAGGTTCTCATTTTCAGATTTAGGCACACTGGTGCCTCTTATGCCCAAGTGCCTGTTATATCAGTGCCTTTCATAAAGGGCTTCTGCTGTGTTTACGTCAAAGAATTAATTTCCACGTGCAAAAAACTGCGCCGGCACCGCAAAACTGACAGCCTGCTTGGCAGCCTGGAGCCGCCGACGGTGTTTCAATGAACCATGTACGCCATAACTGCATAGATGACTGTCTATTGCTTGGAACAATTCCTTGGGGTTGTGGTGAAAATGAGAAGATCATTGGTTACATTGATGGAAAACGAGCAGACCGCAAACAAGGACTGATGTTTCTGGCAACGCAGAAAAAGATGTGTGCTTCCCAGGTTTCTCTTGGTTTACCATGACACAGGAACTGTGAGAGTTCCTTTGTCAAAGTTCTGACAAGCATTCATTAACTTTGCTTCACTTATGCCTATTACAGTGCGGCTACATCGGTGCGAATCTCAAGTGCTCATTGGGCCCTTGTGCAACCAGTAATTCTGTAACTGGAACAAACAGGGTGTTGGAACACACAAACATTAGTTGCACATAGAATGCAGCTGCTGCCAATGTTTCCAACAGGAGGGACTGTCATCAACACACCTTTTTCTGTGTACCTGATGGTTTCACTGCATGGTAATACCATCAAACCTCGTTACAACGAACACCGCATTAATGAACATTTCAGATTAACGAACTTTTAAGAAATTCCGTGCTGACTGCTTATAGTTTCAATGTAAAAATATTTCACTACTATGAACTTCAGAATAACAAACATTTCAGAATAACGATCGTTATTTAATTCCCGTGTCATCTTAACAACACCTCAGTACCGTAAAAACCCGCATATAGCTCGGACCCGCATATAGTCCGGGGTGTAATTCGGGGATAGCAAACGTGAGAAAAAAAGTTTTCACCCGAATATAGTCCGAGGAAAATGGAAAAAATGCATTTATTGACATTTCATTCATCGTCGTCGTCGGACGCACTCTCTTCCGAAGCTCCCTTGTCGGAAATGTTCTCCCACAGCACATCATCCTCAGTGCCATCAAGCGCGTTGGAGATGGAGCACTTTTTGAAGGCGCGGCAAACGAGCGCCTCTGGAATGCAGGCCCAAGCCTCGACTATCCACGAGCAGAGCATCGCTAGCGAGGCCCGTTTCAGCCGTCCGGCAGGGGTCACTTCTGGTTCTCCGGACCTCATCCACTCCACGTACAGGCGCTTGACATGGTCCTTAAATGGCTTATTAAGGCACACATCAAGCGGCTGCAGCTGTGATGTCATCCCTCCCGGGATGACGACGAGCTCGGTGCGGGAGTCGCGCAGCAGTCGCTTTACGGAGTCGGCCAGGTGACACCGAAACGCGTCGAGCACAAGCATCGAAGGGAGCCCCAGCAGTGCTCCGGGCCGTCGACACCACACGGACTTTATCCAGTCAAGGACTAACGATTCGTCCATCCACCCCTTGTCCTGGCAGCGGACGACGACATTTTTCGGGAACTTCTCCCCCTTCGGCAGCGTCTTTCGTTTGAACACCACGTAGGGTGGCAGCTTGCGACCGTCAGCCGTGCAGGATAACATTACAGTCACCCGCGTTTTTTCGTTTCCAGTCGACCGCACGATAACTTGCCTGGAGCCTTTTTGATGCACCGTCAGCGCCGAGGGCATATCCAGGTAGACCGGCGTCTGATCCGCGTTGCCGATCTGGCCCAGCTGAAAGGGGACTGCCTTTCGCAACGCAATTATGTACCTTTGAAAAGCCACGAGGTGCTCTTCGTAGCTCTCTGGTAGCTTCTGGGAGATCGACGTACGCCGACGTAGGGAGAACCCAGCGCGGCGCATGAAGCGAGACACCCAATGCTTGCTCGCTTTGAAATCCTCCGGCTGAATGCCTTTGTCTCGAGCGATCTCCCTTGCCTTCGCTTGTAGCAGCTCGATGTTGACAGCGAGATGTGCAGCTCGCTGCTCCCGCACAAAGTCTGTGAGTTCTCGTTCCACGTCAGGAAATGCTCCATTTTTTGGTCCGCGGAAACTTTTTCGCTGGCCGCTGCATGCAAAGAGGGCTTCCTTCTGCTTCCGCCAACCGCGAATGCTCCGCTCGTTGACTCCGAACTGCCGCTCCGCGGCACAGTTGCCGATGGTTTCGGCAGCAGCGATAACTTTTCTTTTAAAAGCAGCAGAGTACTGCCTGCGCGGTCCTGACATGGCGTAAAATCACAGGAGCAAAATCGAGGCCGTCGTTATGGGCACCAAGTTGAAGCAAAGGCCACTGACCAACTGACCAGTTAAGACTAACGCCGCTAACACTACCTAGCGCAGAAGCGCGCAGACAGCTGATGATGATGATAGCACCGCGCTATGCCGAAACCGAAACTGAATTTGGGCCGAAAATTCTTGGGACCCGCATATAGTACGGGGCCGAAATTTCGCACCCTAAAATCTAGAAAAAAACCCCGGGCTATACGCGGGTTTTTACGGTACTACAAACTTATATCCCGAAATGCGAGGATTCTTAGATTTCAGTCATGGCAGTCGGAGCTGTAAGCTAGCAGACGCAGCGCGAAGAGCGGACGCCCTCCCGCAAAAACCTGAGATGGCGCAGGAGGAGAAAGACGCGGGCGGAGAACTCTTTCTTTTCCCCTCCGTTGCGGAGGCGACGACGCATCAGGTTTTGTAAGCGGAGTGCCGGGGAACATGGGCTCGGAAAACCTGAGACGGTGCGGGAGAAGAAAAAGAAAAGTACAAATAGCCACCGCTTTTCCTTTTTCCTGCATCACGTTTTACCTGCTTGCTTTATCAGTTGTTCGCAATCTGTCACCTGTATCAGTCTTCTGCGTATTTTATTGTATTGGAAGTGCGTCTCATGTTCGTGTTGCCCTGAGCTCAAAAACTCCTCTTACGGCGAAGAAGCGGAAGCAGTTTTCTTTGAGTGAGAAAGTAGACATTCTTCGTGAAATAGAAGACGAGAAGAAACAAGCCGTCGTGGCTAAAGAACGTGGAGCGGCGTGGTAGACGATCGCCACGATTCTCAAAGATAAAGGATTGCAGCGATGACATGGACGACGTCACGGTAGCACCCGAAGATCGCGACGAGTCCGTGTCGGCCACGGATGCGTTGGACTACTTGAGGAAACTCCGCATATTCATAGAAAAAAGCGGCACAGCGACCGAAGCGGCGCATAAAAATGCGGACGGTCTATAATCGTTCGTGACGCAGAGTTTGTGCTGCAACCGTCAAAGAATGATCACAGTCTATTTCAAATAAATGTGCCTTGTCTGACGTTCACGTGTGCATTGTTGTGAGAAACGAGTTCAAGGACGTACCGTTGCAAAGGTAGGACGTTTGCGTTACTGAAATTCTATTGCTATGGTAAACTTTTGGGCTTTCACTATAACAACCTTTCAGAATAACGAACATTTTTCTGCAGTCCCTTGAAGTTCGTTATACCGAGATTCCACTGCACATGTCTCATCTGCCGCAATACAACACTGCAATGAAGGCAAATTGATTGAGTAGCTCAGCATGTCTGCCAGTCAGCCTTGCATCCCCCTTCTCCTTAGCACTGGGGCATTTGGGGAGACGAAATTGTTGTAGTGGGAGATAAATAACTACACTAGAATGTGACTGGCATCAGTGATCACTGTCAATGCAAATAGCAACACGGTAAGCCACTTCGTCTGCGGTGTGAAAAAGGTGTCTCAAGGCACTGACTTGCACAAAGAAAATTCTGGAGGAAACCATCAGCACTGTGGAAAACGCACCAAGCATCTCAATGTGCTTCCTTAAAGGCATTTTATTCCACCTGATAAGGCATGTGGCTGTAGCATAGCAATTAGAGTGTTGCGCTTTGGTACCAGACGCTGAGAGATCTAGTCCGACAAGCAGCACGCATGGCATGTGCTGCCACACTTCGGGAATACGTGTAATTTTTTTTCATGCGCCGATGTCTCTCCGTTGTTGTTTTTTGCTTCGCAAAGTGGTGCGCCAGCTAACGCTTGCGATCCGAGCGCGCCCGCGGTGCGGCTGGTTTAAAACGCACGCCTTTTTCGATCATTTCTCTTGCGTGGAATGTGCTGCCACACTTCGGGAATACGTGGAATTTTTTTTCATGGACCGATGTCTCTCCTTTTTTTTTGTTTTCCTTTCCTAAGCGGCGCAGGAGCTTTCAATTGCACATCAGAACGCATGCGCAGGGTGCAGCTGGTTTCAGTTTCGTCCTTTGGGTGGTTATGGCTTCTCGCGCATGCAAAGCTGATGGCTGTCTGGTTTCTAATCTCTCAAAGGTGACCGCTTGTGACTCTCTCATTTATTGCTCCCCGGGGCGCGATTACATCTGTTTCCGTGCGGTGCTAAATTACACAAATGCCGCCGCCATGGTTGCGTTTCCTGTTTTGCGGACTTGGAAAAACTAATTCTGTCTCGTTGGCGATAAAACAAAACTTTACTGTAGCTTTTTCACTCGTTTTGCTTTCCGGACGGGCGCACATCCATAGACTTTTCTTCCGTGTGCTCACTCACGCAGTTCGCTTACGCTATGGAAGCGTGCGCCGGTTGCTCTGCTGCTAGTGAGTCGAGGGGTGATTCTTCCAATGCGGACTAGTCCCCAAGTGGCGAATCAGAATCTGATTCAGGGAATTTCAGTTCATCAGACGAGGATTTTCTGACGAGTTCAGACTCTGACGATGATCAAGGAGAGACATCTGAAAACCATGCTTCAAAGACTATCACACACTGAAAAGTTTTTAGTGTAAGAGCACGAACATTTTTTTACAGGAAAAGTACTCTGGTGCACTTATTTTTGTATGTCTGTGAGCTATGTGTAATACAATGCATAATTTTTATTTATAAAAAATCGTGTAGGTGTTTTTTTAGGATTTCGCTTGATGATACTACGAATAAACCATGTGTATGTAACAACAAAAATTATTTTTTTGTAACGTTACGGTCACGCAAAACGTTTTAGACAATGTTTTCTTTAATAGAATCGTCTGAAGAATTGATTTCAGCAATAAAAAAATAACGCATTTTTGGACTGTACTTCGTTGGAAAAATTTGATCCTCAAAGGGTTAAAATGCTGTGCAACTGTTTTCGGCAAGTTCTTCGTCGTGTCTGCGCGATGCCCATTTAATCTAATAATAACAAGCCGTCCCGTTTCACCAATGTAGTGTGTGACAATATGAACATTCGAACATGCAGACAACGTTTAAACTAGTGCAGGTAAAACTAGATTTTAAATGATGGACGTAATCGGTGCTTTTAACTATAACGCCATCTTGAAGGTGCATGCAAGTCTTACATCTTGGACGAGAACAGGGAGTTCTGTGGGCAGTAGTGGAATGAGGGTTTACTTCTCAATGCACTCACATGTCCTTAAATCTTTTCTGCTAAGGTAAGTGTTGCTCCGCAAGTATTATCAAAATCGATCGAGAATTTTAAAAACAGTATTAAAGAGCAGCATGCCCCTTTTAAAAAAGAAAAACACTGGAAACTGACCGGTGTTCCTGGCTCCAGGGTAAGCAGGTGAGCCGTCCTCCTGCGGTTTCGAAAAGACCGGTGGTGTCTCCCCAAATGTGATGATCATCACCTGGATCAGGCCCAGCAGGTCAGACGAGCTCTGCGCAACAACCATGCGACAACACCACTGCTTGAGCTGCACTTCGGGTGAGGCACTGCAAACATCAGGCCTCGTGGCAGCTGCTGTGGACAGGGTGGCCAGCACGAGAACATCCAGAACAGGGGGGTATTTTCACGCACACAAAATATACGTATATACAACCACATCACAGTGCAAAGAAAGCTAAGCATACCTGCCAACCTTTTCGCATAGCGGAAATTACGGAGACTGACATCAGAAAGGGGCAGGGATGTTTGTTTTGAGCTGCTTGAACCAAACTTCTTTACTTGCGAAGGCACCTGGCAGTTCACGGGGCACGTGGTGCAGAATCCGTACTTGTCACCTTTCCGCGAAGTCACAAAGCACGGAAACTCAGCTGTGTATGAATCCAGAAACACTTGCAAGTACTTCTTTGATTTTGACGCCGCCATCGACCTTCTAACTGAACTCTGGAAACACGCAACCTCCACAACCACGGCAGACGAAAAAGTTCTGGCTAGGCTCAACGGAAACGATTGCCGCAAATGAACTGAACGGTGGCCGGAGCGGCAAGACTGCGACATGCGGCGCCGTTTCTCCGAAGCACGCCGATATCGAGAGTGCAAAGCCCAATGGGGGCCGCTTACTTGCTGCCGGTCTGCCGGCCACCCCTCCTTTGGAAAAAGGAATGTGCTCGACAGTCTCGCCGTCTCGTTATCGGAGCGCTCGTGCAGCACCGTGGCTCCGGCCGCCGTTCACATTTGGCAGTCTTTTTCTGTTGAGACTGCACCAACTGTACCTTTTCCCTCGCCTTCTTTCGGCACGGTGGCGAGCGCTTCTCGCGGCCAGCCTTCGCCCAGATGTGCAGTGCCTAGAATGTACTCAGCGGTACTCTACGATACATGGCTACAATGAAATAGAAGTGTGGTGGCGAGTGCTCTTTCGCAGCACCGCCACAACAGGAAGGGCTGACGTACGCGCATGATTTTAAAAAAAGAGAGAAAAAAAACCTGCCTCTGCTGTGGTGGCCACTTTTCGTGAGATTCGTGATGACATTCGTACAATCGGGAGATTAGGTCCAAATTCGGGGGTCTCCCGGACAATTCGGGAGAGTTGGCAGGTATGGCTAAGACAACGATTACATGGATGACCGTAGTTGCTAAGGGGTGCGAGGACCACCACTGCAGACACGGGCACTACGATTGTTGTGGCGTACTAAGTTGGATTATATGATCCCACCTTGCTCCGACAGATGGCCATTTTTTTTCTGTATGCTTTCCCGTTGAGTCAGCCTCGTTTTACACCAAGTTCCTGTGCACTGACATCAACTACGAGAACTCTAAAAGCGTGACAAATTTTCTCAGCAGCATAGTTCTCTAGTGCTCCGTGACACAATGCATCACACGTGCGAAGGAGCACAGTGCATAATTTCACGTTTACTTCAACGATAACTAACATCATGGGGCATGGCTGACAAAGCTTACAATGGCCAATGAAGCCAGGTCCCACACAAGAGTTTGCAGCAAGCACTTTCGAGAATACACACAAACCTCGATATAACGAACACGGATATAAAGAATTATCGGTTATAACGAAGTAAATGAAGAATAGCCTTGTCATAGATACAGTGCTACAAATAAACGTTTATAACGAATTTTCGGATATAACGAAGTTATTCTTGTGGCGGATGTCACTTTGTTATAATGAGGTTTGAGTGTATGACCGTATACAGGTTGGGAATGCAGATGTTTGTTGAGCAGCAATGACGCGAGATGATTGCATGCACTCAGCATGGTCGACAAAGTTCTCACACGGTTTGCTCGTTACATTGTAGCTCATTCTGAGTGCAGCACAGTACCGCTCACACTTGGACTGAAACTGCCAATGAGAGCCCAGTAAACTACGTCTCGCAGCATGAGCTGCGAATGGTTAAGTATAAAAATTGTGCTGCAAACAAATGTGTCATGCCACCAAATACAAACTTTTGTGAAACCTTAATGTAGCAAACAGAATCTCTGAAGCGAAAAATAACAAAGATAAACTCTTAGACTCATGCACGTGCACATGGCTCACGTCTGTTTGATTGAAATCACATTAGAAAATTGCGGCAAAAGTGCCAAGCATGTGCAATTAGGTGCTTGCCGCTAAACAGAGAAACCACTTGCGTCGTGCCCTATCAGAAGAGCGTGTCTTACGTGCACGAATGCCCGCCTATAATTTTTTTTTTCTCACATCGACCACGGCCCGTTTGAAAATGCAAACCTATAAACGCAAAGTGACACGCCGCATGCTGTTTTTACATCAGAAACCTATTTCTTTGCTGCGAACACACTACAGAGCCCATTTAGTGACAAAATGGTTTGTTAAATTTCACAAAACCAGCAGACTCCATGACTTGCATATTGGTGACCATAGCACATGACAATGGCAATCGCAACACTGAGTAAGGCTCTATAACGAAGTTAACTTTGCAAAACAGCTGTCTGGCATGTCCTACTGTATGCGTCGATGAGCACCACTATTTTAGGAGTTGCTTCAAAAGAAAAAAAGCGATCAATAAGTTTATGCTAAAGATGCAGTGTGCTCCACGAGGGAACGCTGGCAGAACAATCCAACCTAGCACGTGACAGGCACGATCCAGCGTGGTGGCACAACGGTGTGTCCTCGCCTTCAATATACAAAGCAGAGTCCTTCAACACTTTTGCGGTCACAAAACTCAGCCTTCATACAATGACAGGAACTGCCACTAGGATCACAGCTATCGGTGCATCCATGTCCACACACACTGCACTCGACTGATACTGCTGTGCAGGTTCGAGGCAACCGTTCATCTAGCACCAAACCACTAATATTGTATTAGGTGCAGAGCACTTTAGCGGCCTGGACTGTTATCTCGTGTTATCGCTTGGCATCAGGCTCAACGTACCACAACAGGAACTGTCTGATGCGCACCAAAGTAGTAATAATTAAAGCAAAATAAATCTTTCCGGGGCTGGGGTTTGAACTTGGGTCCACCCGATCCAAAAGTGAGTGCCTTGACCACTAGGCCACACACCCGTGCTTGCCCAATGTGAACTGAAGCATACGAATGCGCTCTACCAAGAATGCAAAATGCGTCAAGAGAGGGTGCCACTGAATCGCAAAATGTAGGTTTCCTTTTCTGCCATGGACGCCGAGCAGGCTGCATGTTTGGAACGCGAGCGCGCGCTTGCCCGTTAAGGCCAGCATCGCCGAAGGGCCTTTTCGTCCATCCAAGCCGGAGAGGCGATAGCGACAGTGCCGGTAGTTAGATGTAGATCTACGGAATATAGGAGCCAAGATGAAATGCCAGTGAATGCGAGGTAATCCTCAGTGCCAACAAACACAGGCGAGCCCGCAACTTCGACTCAGACACAAGCCAAGTATCAACAGAGGCAGGCAGGTCCTCAGCTCTGCTCCGCAGTTTGTACAGTTTTCCTGCAGTGGAATTGGCACGACTTCTTTATCACTTGATTATCTGAAACAAAGCCTCGTTTGATGTCACTAATCTGGAGAAAATAAGCACACACGTTCACAAGCGTCACGCTTCTGCACTGCCAATTTACCCTGAATGTAAAACAGGCCTTCAACGAGCTTTAGAAGGCATTGGCAAAGTCGCTGCATTGCACCCTGAAGCTGGCCTTTAACTTAAGCATGCAACCCTGGAAAGAAGCAGACAACTCCTAGGGTAGGTTGTGTCCACACACATATTTATGTCCACTGCCACATCTGTGAAATGATGCAAAACTAAATTTAACTATGCCTAAGGCGTTTGGGTGAAGCAGATGAGCAATAAGCTCAACCCAGTTCAACAAAGTGAAATCTGAAGAAACAGCAGAGCTGCGATCATTCCTTCGGTGTTTTTCTGTGTTTTGGGGTTGCATGTGTGTTTTGCCGTGATTCATGGTGTTGTTTCTGTTAAATTGTGGTTCTTGCATGTTTCACAGCGGTGGACTTCCGTTCCACTTGCCATTTCCTTTGCGCTTCCTTCTCTAACCTTAACTAATCAGGTTGCAGCAGCACAGGTCCCTCCTGCTAAGGAATGCCATTCACACTTCGTTTCGCTATTACAAGAAGCCAAAACCGCATCTCATTCACAGCCAATGAAGAAGTGATTCCGAAGCCCACCATCACATGTGCACGTCAAAGTGACCTCTTTCCACCAGCGACAGTTGGAGAAGCGGTCCTTGTTTCACATGCTACTACACTAGAAGCCTGACCTGTCTGCAAATTCTAGGAAAGAGGTCCTTCCTGTCACGTCAAAGCACGGTCTTCCGCTTTTTACGCAGCCATGGGGCGAATGCGCAGATGCTCACCTACTGCTAAGTGACATTTCACTTAAGGAAGTCGATGTGGTAGATGACGCCCCCTTTGTCGAGGATCTGCCCATTTCATCAAGCACACATCCAAGCATGGCTGTGCCTAATACGCCCCAGCCAGACGAAGCTGATGTCCACTAGCCCTGTCCCCCCCGTGTGTGCTTGCCTACGATGAGGAGCACTTCATTCGTACTGCCAGTGTGTCGCCTGAAGGCTGCGTCGATCACAAAGAATAGCCTTCTTCCTGGGATCCATCGCAGATCAACCTGGCTTTGACAAGTTCAGAGGGACACGCAGCGAGATTGAGATGCCTTTGGACACCCATAAAAATTTGGCGTAATGTGCAGACGCACCCGAGCTTGCTCGCATCTTTGTGCAGTGAGTACGTGCCTACTCAAGACACAAACGCAGACGAGGACAATTTAGCTCAGCCATGTGACCGCAATCGTCATGCGACCAGCTCAAACGTGCGAATACAACGACTGACAGAGTCAACACCATCAGCCAGAGCAATCGTCATTGGCAGTATTCCAAGCCAGACCACTACAACTCCGAGACATGTGACCGCAAGGACATAGCCAGTACGTGACACCGGAATCATCTTTGGGAAATTTCCAAGTGAAGTCCCAGCGTGGCCGAGCCTGGCCACTCCGAAATAGCCAGTGCCACCCACCAGTGCAATTATTGGCAGCCCTTCCACATGCTCGCAGCTGGGGCCTAGTGTAATGACAAAAAGCATCACTGGGGCTCGAGCGCTCGCCCAGCGAACAGGTGCTGTCCTTGTGTTGTTCATCACGATATATATTGTGCGAGCGCTGATAGCGAGCGAGCCGGCCAAAAAAAGAGAAGAACAATGGACATGCGCACGCTCGAGGCTCGTGCTTAGCAGCTACTGACGATCAGTCGTGGCCGAGCCTTTGATAAGTAAAGACGCGCTGCTCGGCGTCTGTCATTCCTGAGGGGTTCTGGGCAGCTGCTGGTCTAGACCCCTACATCTGGCACCCAATGGGAAGGAACCTGCTCCTGCGGACATGGACACCGTTGTTATGCGGCTCCTCCACAACGTGCTCGTCGATTACTGCACCATTGACATCCTGTTCGTGGATGACAAGGGTCTCAATGGCGCTGCCGAAAAGGATTCCCTGCCGCCTGGAATGAATGAGCAGCGTGCTGGGGACGATGTCGAGGAGAACGCGGAAGGCGCAGCCGACGCGGCAGGCTCATGCAACGAGATGGCACCAGAAGACGACGAGCTGTGTGGTGACGAGGAGGCCGTGGAAAACTTGAGCGGCGAGTCCTATGCCGACGTGGACGCAGAGATGGTTGGGGAAGAGGCCGATGAACCTCGAAATGCATATCGCGGAGGTCATTGACGAGGATGGAGTGGAGGAGGACGCCGTATGTGAAAACGACATGAGGGGAGACGGTGTCGTGGACTGGGAGGAAGCAGCCGACGGTGCAGACCGTGAAGGCGAGGAGGAAGAGAAGACAGCTGTGAAAAAGAAGAAGAAGAATGACGAGCTTGAGAAGATGCTGGAAATTGAAGGCCGGAAAGCGCCACCTCTCCTGCTTCTGCTGTTGCTGCAAATGGTGAGGAAAGCGAAGGGGCTGAAATGAGAGGCTGCAGCTGGCAAGGGGAAGGAAAAAGAGGAGGAGAAAATCAAAGTCAAAGATGAAGCCAAAAGCTGAAGAGAGAAGCTGAGATGGGAGCCGGAGCGCAAGAAATGTAAGAAGCAGCAGAAGGAAACTACCGCGAGGATGCAGACAAGCCTGCCAAACCAGCGAAAAGGTCAAGGACTGGAAGCAAGGAAGAATCCTTGAGAGAACAAGGAAGAATCCAAGCCAGTCAAAGACAGGAAAATGGAGGTCAACTGTGACAAACATGACAAAGACGTGAAGCTCGCCACTATGCAGAACAAAGGAAAGAAGGCGGGTGATGAGAGCAACGACAAGGACAACGCCGAGACTGTGGTGAAATGCTGGATAAACCGGGCCGGTGTGTGGTCGTGTAATCCACGTGCAGTCCGCTATGGCCAAGGCTAGCCAGGGCAATTGCGTGGGCTACCGCCACGCAGTACCCCACGTCCTTCTCTCCCACTTTTCCCGGAGGGTAGGGGGCAGTATGGCAGCACTGGCAGCGAAGAACAATGGACATGCTCACGATCACAGCTCACGCTTAGTGGCCACTGACGATCAATCCCGGCTCAGCTTCTGATTAGTAAAGACTCGTTGCTCGCCGTCTCCGTGTCGTCGTTGAGGGGTTCCGGGCGGCTACTGGCCACCCAGAACATATATATACACACTTTTGGCTCTACGGTTTTTTTACTAAAATCACACTAACATGCACGTTTTTAAAGGCCAACTATGAAACTACATCCACACATTTTTTAAGTCCATTAATCTCACCCGACGATAATGTTCAAGTTTTCGAGACTATTAGACGCTGGACAAAACTGGAAGGTTTCTAGAACCCCAAGTTTAATATTAAAAGTTTAATACTAAAGAACTTTAGGGACTTGTTAACATTTTAAAGAAGTACTAACAATGTGTTCTTGCAGCCTAATAAGACCTCCTAGATCATTATTTTCTGACTTTTGATGCATCGTACCGGGCTCCACTCGTGCAGGTAGGGCAGGAAGACACGACCTGTCTGGTCCACGTGCCGGGACACCTTGATCTGCATGTAGCTGGTGGGTTTCACATAGCACATGGGCGAGTTGTACGGGTGCGTGTCCAACAGCCAGATGCACACTGGGATGTTGTACGTCGTGCCTGCACAGTTGGAAATCACCTTGATCGAAGGGGCACATAGCTGCTTCCACAGATTTTAGTGGATACCAAAGCAGCCCTAGGAATTTTTTATCAGGGAAAAAACTAGCCATACAAATACTTGCAAGATAGAGAGGGGCACACAATAGGTACTTGCTTCCTCTGTAGAAAAGGTCATCCATGTTTTGCTAGCATAAAGAACTTTCTCAGATGTTTCCACACACAACTGAGCAGTGGAACTGCCTGCCTCACTTCGTTACTGACTGCAACCATGCTGCTGTACTGGAAAATGCCCAACTGTGATGCCTCCGGCTTGAACAGGAGCGTTCTGAATAAAGTGAAACTAAAATTTAAAAATAAATATATACCAAAAAAGCTGAAGAGCCAGTTTCAAGAGCATTAACAGCACGAAATGTACTGGCGGGCTAGTTGGTTGATCGTTATAGCATATGGCAGCGCGCACCGGGCGAAAGGACGATATGAAACTAGAAAGAGGCACTGAGTATGTCTTTCTTCAGTCATGTTATACTTTCAACAAGTGCGTACTTCCATATGCTATATTAACTGCGCCGCAGGATTACCCTTGCAGTGATGCTACTGGCTTAGACCACTTTGGAGCAGCTTTTGGAGCAGGCAAAATTGCGTTTTGGAGCAGCAAAACTAGCTCTTGGAGCAGGTGGTAATAGAAGTAATTTCAAAGACATGCACTGTATTCATAACAGACAGCCAATAAAAAAGCAATATTCTGCACGAATTTCAAGTACAATAAAAAAATTAAAAGAACCCCGAATTATGAATATTAACCTCTTCATCTAACCTAACTGCAATTAGTAAACAAAAAAAGTGACGATAAACAAACACTGAGTCACAGCACCTTTTTCAAGTGACTAGGAAACATATCAGTTATCACGGATGAGCTTGTACATAAATATCACAGAAACAGCTCACTGCACACGATATAGAAACATAGCATTAATAAAAAAATGACTGAAGACAAAATGAATATAATAAGAGTTTCTACATACTTGTACACCAAACATCACAGAAACAGCACATTAAATATCACAGCAAATTTTTCAGCAGTGATAAATAGCATGAGACTCAACAACAAATAAATAGGCTTTTCACAAAATAAGTTGACTCCCGCATAGCAGCATGGCTAATGATCAACTACAAAAGCATCGACGTAAAACACTCAGTACACTGGTATACCAATCAGGGGTACCATTCACGCACATGGCTACTAAATGTGAATACACATAATTAAAAAAACAAATGCAAAATGACTACCAAAAAACTTCTCTTTTGGTGCTCCAATAAACTAGTGTAAAAAAAAAGACCAAATGAAAACTGTCACAAGCACAAAAAAGATTAGAATAGCAATTTTTAAAAAATGGTCAGAAGTGCGCAGAAAGGTCACTTGCGGACAGGCTTCTTTTTTATTTTCAGCCATTTTTTGAATGGCCATCTCAAGTCGAGATTTCCCTGAAGCTAAAAGAGAATTTCCACTTTCAACTTCGGCAAAGTCCTTTGTTTTAAGACCATGGGCAATCAGAAGTTCAGCATTTGTGAGCATCTTCTTAGCAGTCTCCACTTCCTTTTGAAGATCTTGACCTTCGCTGCTTGGGCCTGCTTCAGGCTCCTCACGTGGCCGCTTAGCCGACTGTTCTTTCTCCAAGGCAAGGCGTTCAGAGTACCTCTTCTTTGAATTTCTCACCACCCTGAGAATCTCAGGTGTAATAGTGTAACTACTGGGGTCAGAGCCAAAACGCTTACTATAGGACACAACATGGCGAATGCCATTGATGCTATCTAGTGTCAGCTGAGCCCTGTCCTGCAGCAACTAGCGATTTTCGCTGAAGCCTCTTTCTACATCAGCATTGCCGTGGGGGATGCCGCGCACGAACTCCAGTTAACGTTCACGCACCTAGCAACTCATTGGACTGAAGCAGCATGCACGACCGCCAGCTACCGCAACAGTACAGGGCCAGAGAACCGACAAAGCCGAGTATGGTTTGACTTGGCTCGTATTGCATCCTGTACACTTGTACAGCGCGATGTCGCTCTCAATGGGGGAACCTCATGTACAGTCAACTGCCGATTTTTCGGACGCCCGATTTTTCGGACATGCTCGAAAATTCGGACGCTTTCGCGGCACCGTCACCAGCCCCATAGACTTCAATGTATTAGAACGTCCGAAATTTCGGACGCTGAAGCTATTCCGCGTCCGATTTTTCGGACTTTCTGCCCAAATTGCAGGTCCGAAAGGCATTATTTGAAGCCCCCATCTCTGCCGCGTCTATTATCTCGTAGGTTCGAACCAGCGCTTTCGCGAGTCGATCTGTTTGAGACAGTAGCAGAGTCCGAAAGTCAGCTTTGCCGCAATGCCGAAGCGTTATGGGGTGAAGCAGACCAGAAATTCAAAGGGGCCGCTATCGCGGCGCCATGCCGGCCGTGCGGCGATGTTACGGATAAGCAGCGGAAATGCACTGAGGCGCGATGGCGGCAGCTGGCACACGCGCCAGTACGGCTTAATCGCTGACAACCCTTACGATAAGTATCTTCAGTTAACTGCTCGGTAGTGCACGTGGCCTAGCGCAGTTGCATGCGTACTGCACGCATTTAATAGGCGAGAACCCAAATGCGCCGCGCCGCCATTCCTGCTGCGTCTTTGTACGAGACCGCTAAGTGCGCCGCATAGACGCGTTGCCTTCGCGGACGAAACTAGCTCGCCATTGCCGCGCCCGTGTGCGGTCAAGAACTAAGTGCGCATCACGAACCCTTTCATGATAAATGCGTGCGTACGATACAGCAACAATAAAGTGACGGCGTCGGCTTAGTTGGCGATGTGCTGCACACAACTAGAAACGATCGGCTTGACAGGGCAGCAAATGCTGCGTATCGGCGGCGATTCGGCGATGTGTGTGCGCATCGTTTACATGCGCACACGCATCGGAGAAAGCCGGACGAGTCGTCCGCTCTTCCGCCATAGTTTCTGTGTTCCGCGTCATCGTTTACAAACGCTTCATGCGAGATAGCCGTAATCTATTCCGCGCTTTGCTGTTATCGACGGCGCTCATCACAAGATGCAAAAGTGGCGGTTGGCACGTACGTAAATAAGCGGGGTTCGCGGCAGGTACCGAATGTATTTGCGAGAGCCTGGGCGCGCACCAAAATGCCTGATGATTGTACTGGGAGGCATTAAAGCTATTTCGGACGTGGCTGGGGCGATTTGACCGCTTCAGCTAAATAAAAAAGCATGAATTTGATTTTTCGGACGATTTCGCGGTCCCTAGGGAGTCCGAAAAATCGGCAGTTGACTGTAGTTAGTTTCGTTTCTGAAAGTCGGAGTACACCCCTTTGGCGCAGGCTTGGCGCAGAATCGCCAAACTTGGAGGAAATGTAGCAGGTTGTAGCAGCCAGGGCACTTTGGCGCAGTCTGGCGCAATTGGCGCAGCGGTAGCATCACTGCCCTTGCAGTGCTCGGTGTGGGACTGAGCGAAACAGTACCGATTTCTGAAACGGCGATTAAAGTTGGAGGTAGAGCGCCGACGCAAAAATTGAGCAGTTTCTCCCACATCACAAAAGATTTAATAAAGAAACGACCACACACACAAGTGACTAACTCAAGATCTCAAATAGAGTTCGCTGAGCTAAAAAAAGCTGATCAACTAGAAGAAAGTCAGTGACATGAAGGCCTACAACGTAAAAGTGGTAAAGACAGCAGTAAAAAAGGCCTGCAGCATCAAAACAGCTAAAAGGAAATTCGATTTAGGCAGGTCCCAAATGCACACTAAAAGATAGGCAGGGAAATGTTACCAGCAACTTCAATGACATAGTGAAAGCGGCTGAAAACTCTTAGGCTGAGCTTGCAGATAAAGATATTCATCCCCTGCTGAATACAATGTCCAACACGCCACAGAAGTCCCCTACAGAAAACACCGAAGAGGTTAGAAAAGCCATATGAGATATGCCCCAAGATAAAGTGGTTGGAGAAGGCGGCTTAACAGTCCACTTGGTCAAAGATGGAGGGGATTTTATAGCGAAGAAACTTGGAGCACTTTATACCCAATGCTTCAAAACATCGAAGGTGTCAATGAGCTGGAACAATGCCAGTGTTACATTATTGCACAAGAAAGGAGACATAAAAGACTTGAAGAATTGTAGGCCTTGCAGCTTACTTTGAGTACTATACAAAATATTCCCGCAGGTAATTTCAAACTGGATAAGAGAAACACTCGACTTGAACAAACCTAGGGCGCAAGCGGGTTTCAGGAAGGGATACTCTACGACGGATCACAGCCGTGTGATTAACCAGGTAATTGAGAAATGTGCAGAGTACACCAAACCTTTTTATACAGCTTCTATAGACCACGAAAAGGCACTCGATTCAGTAGAGATACCAGAAGTCTTAGAAGCGTTGTGTCGCCAAGGAGTACTCGAAACATGCCAAATTACCTTAGCCAGCATCTACAAAGACTCCGCAGCTACTGTGCTTCTCCACAAGGAAACCAATAGAAATCAAATAAAGAACCAGGTCAGACAGAGAGGCACAGTACTGTTCACTGCATGCTTAGAAGAAGTGTTCAAAAGACTAGACTGGAAACAAGCGGGAATAAACATCAACGGAGAATATCTTCACAATCTGCAGACGACATTTTGATGGCAACAAATTAAAAACAACACAATGATGGCAACAAATGAGAGAAATGATCAAAGAACTCAACTAAAAAAGTACTAAAGCAGGACTAAATATCAATGTGCGAAAAACAAAGTTAATGATTAATTAACGGAGGAGATGCCTCGCCCGTCGAGAACGAAGGGATGCCAGGGGAGGGGAGGGGGCAGGATGCGTCGCTCGAGGCATTGGGAGATGGCTCATGAACTTGCCATGCTCTCAATGCTTACTTCGCGCTTAGAGAACTGACAGCTCGAAAACCACTTCGGTCCCTGGAGTGGCATATTCCCTTAAACCAGCGTTTTGTTGAGTTACACGAGATTGGATCCAAAAGAACTTTAACAATGTGCTTCATTGGGCTGGTTGGAGCTGCATGGTAAGCAAAGAATAAAAACAGCGCTAAACACGGGACGAGAAGAGGACACAGAAGAGTTAGCTGCTAGCCTTACTGCGCATAACAATACACTTTGTTGGTAGTATTGCATCCATTGCTTCGCCGTTAAGCAAAACTGTGATTTTTTTTAACCATCAGCTACTGACCCCGGAAAGCGAGGGGCAGACGTGTAACGTGGCGTAGCCGCTTCACGGTGGGCCTTCCGATGCCAGGGCCGTCAGCGACGAGCCTGCTACTGACAGCTGTGCATATTAAAACCGAATTGCAGCTGCTCCGACTAGGACACATGCTTTTATTAATGAGATGACATTTTTTTAAAAAAGCCAGCGAAAAATTCAAATTGGGACACTAGCACTCAAGAGCTCAAAAGGGCAGGGCCTTTTAGGGAGTATTTACCGCAATAGCGATTACTAACCCGGATGTGCTGGTGGAAGAAATTACAAAAAGGCTCTTTTGGACGAAATTCCATGGATAAAGTACATTTGAGGAAAAGTATCAGCACGTTACCATCATTCACGTGCTCTTCCATGAACGCGAAGCAGGGAAAACTCAATATTTTTCCGTATATCAATTGCTAGCATTCCCAGATTTCATTCCGCAATGTCCAGAAACAGAACTGACAGACATTTTAGCAGCACGCGTGTAGCTATTAGTGAACATTGCTTCAATTAGGTGCCGTGTGACGCTTGAAACGAGCAATTGGCAGCGTTTCTGGAACAGACGGCGTCCGACGATGAATTGCCACCTCACTATCTCGCTACCGATTGGCCTATACATCAGGAGCCACTGCGGAGAGCGCGTTCTGCCATGGAGCCGACTTGGAGCACAGCAGAAGCTGCGTCGGCCTTGTGCATGGCATCGTGGCTTACTCAGGACGCACGCGCGAGCGCTGTTTATTCGGCGGAATAATTCTTGGTCCGTGGTTGTGACTTTGGCGGCCCCAAGGTCAAGCTGCGCACGTTTTGACGAACCGGCGGTGCGACTGCTGGTGATAGACGTCTGCAAACCCGAGAGTCTGGCGCAGTTTGGCGCAATTTCCGTCGATATCACGATGGTGCAGTAAATCCAATTTGGCGCACTTTGGGCGTAGTTGGCGCAGGAGTGCAATCACTGCTGTAAATTTATTATAATGCCTTTCGCTACACCACCTAACCAGTGAAATTTATAGGGCATGTACATAGATTTTCTCCCTCAGGCCTCCACTAGGCCCGTATATTCAGCTATGGGTCATACAGGCACAGGCCCAGCCTTCAAATGACGGATCAGGCCAAAAACGTTGGGCCCTGCAATGCTTCAACCACAGCTGCCTAAGTACGACAAAAAATGCTTTTGAAAACTGTAATGCCACTCTCACATTCCGGATGCAATGAAACTCAATAAAATTAAAATTTTGCCATAAAGTTGAAGCAAACTTGATCAACTAGCCTCACTTACACTTTCTCCGTCCTTCTTTGTGTGGAAGCAAAGCAACTCCACAAGCAGACTTTCCCAATGCTGCGTTACAGAGGCAGGGCGTGCAAACACAAGGTCCCAACCTCTCTCTCTTGTGTCTGTGTTTGCACGCCCCATCTTTCTAACACGAATAACCTACCAACTAGCTCCGCTCTCTGTTATTCCATGAATGCCAGCCGACAGTGGGCTTACCAGCACGAAACGATGGGCACAACTTTACTTTCAACTGCAAATGGCTGGTAAAATGGAAAATGTTGCTTCATTGAAAGAAAGGTGTGAAATGAATATTTGTATAAAACTTTCAAGCATAATTATGAATGCTTTACTAAAGTAACTGCCTCGTTACAATGCACTTAGGCATTGGCAATGCAGTTTAAGGAGAGAAGCATGCTTAGGAGGCACTTGCGGGCTAGTTGGTAATATTACATAATTGTTTCTTAACTTTTGCATTCTGAAAAACAGAAGCACTCAGTCATTTAAGATCGATAAAGTGTTATGACAAAATTATATTTTCATTAATCCTGTGGTACAATAGATTGATTAGTAGAAAACAAAATGAAGCTTTCTTGCTTGGAATTTCCTGCTGAAACCGTAGTGCAGCTGCAGTAATTGATTTCATAGTATTGTTCTGTATTCGTGCCACTGCAGCTCAGTGAAAGTTCTCGTCCCATGTCCCTTCCAGTGCTCAAAGCAAAAAGCTGTGCTAGTTACTTCGAATAACATTTTCCAGCATGAAAACAAAGAACTTAAATATTGTTATGGGGAGATATCAGAAGACAGGTGTACTTACGATATTTATGCAAGCGCAGTGATCGGGCTAAGAACCAGTTCTACGTAACGCGTTACAAGTACTAATCGATTACTTGTAAACCATTACATTTTCTAGTAATTTTGTAATATAATCGATTACTTTTTCGAAACTAATGTTCTGGGTAATTTAGTTGCATTTTCGTGTAATTGATTACTGGCACTGAATTACTTTTTTTTTTCAAAATGAAGTCGCAAGCAGTCTTCCATGGCAGTTCTCGTCCCAACAAATATGCAACCGCTCTGTAGGGACACCCCGTCCTGTCAGACATAGTGTGCCTACAGAGCCTTTTTTTTTTTTTTCACCTTTTCCTTGGCCTTATCTGCAGCGCCTTACTTGAGCGCCAGCAACAGCAAAGCTGCGCAACTGCGAGCTGGTGTGCAAGGTGTTCCTACGTTATAACACTGCCCTTCCCTCCAGCGCATGCACTGAGAGAGCTGGCCTCTTCACGAGGAAGAACCAGTGACAACAACTTTGAAAAACAACTTTGGTTGAAAGTTGACAATGTGCATCACTGATGCCACAGTAAGGCTCACACCCTTGATGCAAGCATCCAGCCTCCTCTCTGCCATGCTAGCCACAGTGGTTCGTTGTAGTTTGAGCAAACTTGTGTTGCTGTGATAGGGCAATACATTTTTGAAGGAAAGAAACGCAAATGTAATAGACTACACTTCTTTAATTGCTCAGTTACTTTCCTGGCGCTGTAAATGACCATTCTAATCACACTTTGAAGGAAGTAAATGTAATTGGTTACTTGTTTTCTGTAACAAGTCTGGTCACAACAACAAAATGAAGAAACAGGAACCAACCCGTCCTCGTCTTTCTCGTCCCCTAGACGAGTGGCACATAACAATATGTAGCAAAGAAAGGATAGGACAGTGACAGCACTTGTCCTGACACATGGAAAAGCACAAGGCAAGGTGATCAGAGTGCACGTGTACAAACGAGTGCCTTAACAAAAATTTTACCAAATTATTAGACACACATAACATGGAAGTGTTTGTCGAGGAATTATTTTTCTTTCATGCCAAAAACAATCAACCTAGTACTCACACATCAATCAGATTTAGTAGATATGCAGAACGTTTCATGAAATAACCTAAGCTTTTGTGTCTTACAGTTCCTAAGGACACGTGTGCTGTCAAACAAAGGGGAACAGCTGCCCCGTCTGCAACGACCTGATCCAATAAAAGCCTGCACGTGATGCTGTCTTGACCTGTCATTCACACATCTCCCTGCTTGGCCAATGTAGCACCTGCCATACAAAAGGGGTATTCTATGAACCACACCTGCTTTACGTGGGATGGCATGCGAGTGTCACTTCTCTCTCATTGCTCACTGACAGCGTGGCACTAACCCTTCCAGTGCTGATAACAGCACAGGGCACCGCACTTGTTGGCCACCTTCTGAAGGCGGTGCGAAAAGTCATGCAAATGTGGTACTACAACGACCAGATGTTTGCCTGGTAGTGAAAAGTGCAGTTTGCTACCTACAGCGGGACTGACTTCTTTTATGAAGCCCCAATTGCAGACAGGAAGCCTGCATTTTTGAGCCACAGCAAATGTACAGCACATTGCGTCGCCAGCTTGTGTTCGCAGGATGCGAGATGGCTGAGCGCAGGCAATTGGTGGTAATGCCACGCATGACAATTTTTGAGTGGGCCAACCCATAAGGCAGGAGGCCTCTGTTTGGACGGGGAAGGTACCGGCATTATATTAAGCTTAGTTATTACTAGTACAGCTTACTTTTCAGTGGCTCTTCATGCAATTCCTACGTCTAATAAGGCAAGGTGTCTGACCTTTGTAGTTCACTGGGATGGTGCCGTCCAGGCAGAAGAGCTCCTTTTTCATGCCGTCGTTGAACACTGCAAGCGGTGTTAGATGCAGTGAATCTCGAGTAAAAAACCACAATTCTAACATCGTAGAAACTTCTACCGCAAATAAGCAGCACTACAGCCCCTATGCCTAGGCAATATTTACAACGTAGCAGTTGGCCTTTCTTGACCTCTTACACTAACACAATAATGCAACACCATTTTCCTGACAATGCACTCCAGCAAATTGTCCATATGAAATCGGGTAATCGGCTCACACGTGCACACAGTGAATGCTGTTTCTACTGCAAACAAAACAACAGTATTCGTAATTAAAACGGAACGCATGCCTTGAACATTGTCCTCTGTGCCAGAAGTTACTGGCACAGAGGACGATGCTTACTCGTATGTCTAGTGGCAACCGTCATCTTCATTGGCTGCCTTTTATTTATGGCGCAGCCTGGCACAGGTGCTTCGTTCCTCGAATAAATTGAAGAGAGATTACTCCGCTCGTCTACCACTAGAGCTGTCCGATGCTTCCCTTCCACTTGCGACGTGTCGAGGGGTCGAACACTTGTGCCACTCCGCGATCAAGTATTCAACACGGTGCAGCAAGTCATCCCGGACTGTGAACTCTGCCGTACCACGCTGGGCTCGTAAATTCAGTACTCTTGGTAAACGGAAATCTCTTAAACGGAACTGCTACTTAAATGGAACAACTCCCCCGATATGATTGGTTTTGTACTTGAATGCCGCACCCCTGTTCATCTCTCAGTAAATGGAACTCCTGTTATATATTTATTTATTTATTTATAATACCCTCAGGGCCAAATGGTATTGAAGAGGGGAGTGGATACAATACATGAAAAATACAAAATAAAACAGTGCAATGAATACAGGTAACAGAACATTTCTCCAGGTTATACAAAGAATAGTAGTTATTTCAAAGAAAAAAAAAATAAAAATAAGCAAACAGGAGCAGTGAGTACAGGTAACAGATTTTCCTGGTTATACAATATTATCTAATGTTTCATGAAAAAGTTTGCAGTCAGTGATGGTTGCGACGCTTGAGGGAAGATGGTTCCAATCCTGAGATGTATGGGGAATAAACGACTGAAAGAAAGGCTTAGTGTGGCATGACGCGATTCCTACCTTATTACGATGATCAACGCGGTTTGAAATGTACACAGGCCGGAGTAGGAGGTCATTATTAAGTGTTGGATGGTGGAAAATTTTATGAAATAGCGAAAGACGGGCGACTTTGCGTCGGTGAGTCAATGGAATAAGTGATAAGTTATTTTTCATTGAGGTTATACTGGCAGTGCGGTTGTAGTTAGAGAGGATGAATCTAGCAGAGTTATTTTGTACTAGTTCAAGAGAGGTGATAAGGTTAGCATGACTGGGATCCCATATGGCAGATGCATACTCAAATTTGGAGCGTATGAGAGACTTATAAAGCATTAGTTTTAAGGAAGAGGGTGCTTTGGAAAAGTTGTGTCGTAAGTAGCCGAGCATGCGATTAGCATTGTTAATGACGTACTCTACATGAGTTGTCCAACTTAAGTTATTTGTGATGTGTACACCAAGATAATTATAGGAGATGATGGAATCTAAGGGAATGTTCTTTATATGATGGGTGTTAGGATTCGAGTTAGTTCTGGATACGTGCATTCTTTTACATTTACTGATATTAAGTTCCATTAACCAGTTATTGCACCAGTTAGCTATATTATTTAGGTCAGCTTGAAGTGTTTTAGTATCATCAGCATCAGTTATTTCGCGTTACATAACACAGTCATCTGCAAACAGAAGTATGTTAGAGGTTACTGAAGTAGTTAGATCATTAATATATATAAGAAATAATAAAGGTCCCAACACCGAACTTTGAGGAACGCCTGATTGTACTTCAGTGAATGGCAAATGATGGTCATTAGCAGTTACGAATTGGAAACGATTAGAGAGAAAATGTTCTATCCATCTAAGAAGGTTAGTGTCGATATTTAGCAAGCTTAGTTTAAAGAGCAGTAATTTATGGCAAACCTTGTCAAATGCTTTGCTAAAACCTAAAAAAATACTGTCAGCGCAGGATGAGCGATCCAGGATTTGATGCAGATGATGAGTGAAAGAAGCCAGCTGAGTTTCGCAGGAGTAAGATTTTCTAAAACCATGTTGCGCATTAGCAAAGTATGAGTTAGACTCTAGAAAGTTAGCGAGATTCATGAAGATTACATGTTCTAATAATTTGCAACAATTACTTGTAAGTGATATGGGTCGGTAATTAAGAGGTGAATTTCTGGAGCCAGATTTATAGATTGGAACCACGTTCCCTATTTTCCATTCCTTTGGAAGTTGACAAGAACTGTTAAATGGAACGCACTTTCCTGGTCCCATCAGATTCCGTTTAAGTAGAGTCCACTGTACCTCCAATGCTCCCAGAAGACAAATAAAACAAAATCGCCAATTCACTCTTTTCGCCCACCTTACACTTGGTTTCTATCATATTCTCATCAACATCGTTGGCCTACTGCCTCCATCTAAAGGCACTCACTACAAACTCACTCGTGTGGACTCACTGGCCCGAAGCATTTCCCGACACAACACTGTGGCTTTGGCATTTGTCGGTTTCCGACTCTTGCACTTCGGACGCCCCGGCATTGTTACGACCTATCGCAGCCGACAGTTTGAATGTGATCTCTTTTGTCAACTCACGTGCCTGCTTGGCATCCGGCATATTCATACTTGAAATAAATAGGTTGCATGAAAAAAGGTTCACCACAAGAAAGGGTATGAGGACAAGCGCAAACTCACACTGTGTGTTCGTGGGCACTGAATAAAGAGGGAAAAAATAGCACCAAGAGCACATAGATTGCAGAAGTAACACTAGCTGCGTTACTGAAGACTACAGCCTGTGTAGGGGAGAGAAGGTGTTTTCGGCTGTGCACGTGTCACTACACATCTCATTCTTGCTTTTTGCGCATGCGCTACTTTTTATTCGGTGCTTTCGCCCACAGGGTGAGTTTGCACTTGTCCCAACACCCTTCCTTGTAAACACTTCTTTTTTCACGCAACCTTTTGCTTTCAAGTGTGCATAACACACTAGGCCAACAAGGAGTTCAACTAGAGCGTGCCCACACTACCGTATCCCACTCGTGGGCAAATGGCTCGTTACCTTCTTGCCAACTCTTGTCCTGCTATCCGTGTGCTCCTCTTTCAAGGAAGACCTCAGCTGCACAGCTGTGGAGCTATGGCACAACGCCGCGTGTGCTTGGCTAATTTTTTGCACCAGCTATTATTGTTTCCACGCCCGATCCAGGCAGCACCTTCTTTTCGCGCTTGCGTCCTTACCCTAGGAGGCGTGTATCAATGACTGTGTTTTTGTCAGCAAAGACAGCCGGCTCCCGACCACCCCTTACGGCTCCCTACGACGGCCCTTCAAAGGTGCTCGACTGGACAGAAAAAAAGGTGTTACCATCGAACTCACTGGACGTGAAGAAGTCGTGGTGATGGACAGAGTCCGAACAGCGTACCTAGCGACCTCGCCAGCTTCTCCTTTGCAACGGTGAGTGTGGAACCCTCGCCGTCATGGCTAACACTCCCGCGTTTACATGCGCAGAAATACTCGACAAAGAAGTGGACGCCATAGCTCAATTGGTAGAGCAGTGGACGCGTCATCTGCAGGCAGCAAGTTGTCTTTTCGTCCACTTTAATTTTTTTACGTCGTAATTACTACACTCCAGTTAAAGACAATAAGTTTTGTTAGGTTGTGTCTACAAAACAAAATTCCCCTTGTGTCGTTAGAGATGACGCTTACATTTCAAAATGGTAGGATGTATACAAAACTAATAATTAATTGCTAAGCTGAGCATATATACTATCAGGGTCAAGTGAAGCAAAGTCAGGTGCGTTTTTTTTTTTCGCATTGAAATTGCAATGCCTCCACCAAGCTAATGGCGCACTAAGAATAGAAATGTAGCACAGGATTGTAGCATGGTGACATCGCATGGAGACAGTAGGATCGTTAGCTCACATTTAGTTCCTTGAGAAATGACGGCTGCACCAATATGGAAAATGAATTATGATGGGAAATGTGCTTCTATCGATCAAGAAAATTACAACTGGAAATCTTCCATCAAATATTTCATCGAAAAACTGGCATTCAAAGGGAGACGTACTTACACAAGCCTCATTATTCATTGTTTTAAGATGCTGCACCAGATCTAATACGTATGCTAATTCATTCTCTGTTGGTGAATGTCAAATTGGCAAGCGTGCTGCTTTTAGTAAGGTGGAGCACTGGGCGAGCAAAGGTGCTACAGCGCGGCTGACACAGACGAAAGGCAAAGGAAGGGATGCGACATGGTGCCGACTGTCAGCTGAAGTTTACTGGATGAAGGACACCTGTGCACCAATGTGACCAAACCCAACCCTAGGTGTACACAACAGGTTGTCAACAATTCAAGTAGGTAAATTGTGCAGCTAAGATGGTGAACAAGACACCAAACAAGAATGTTAAATTGGAAAATGTAAACCAAATCACAAGGCCTAATGGTTACCCGAAATGTAATAAGGCGACTTCCTTTTCAGGTAATAAAATTGAGGGCTGACTCACACATGGGGATCCCTCCTTCCTTATGCCTCCATTAACTGGCGTGATGATTTTTTATGATGCCTGAGGAGCACAGTAGCCGGACAGCAACCACAGTCGTGACAGGAAAGGTGCAAATTTACAAAGCCATTCAGAAAAGGATGAGGCACCTAATGTGCACGCATTGCCCCATCTGTCTTACGTAATGACGGCTGCACGTCAAAGGAACCAACTATCCCTTCAGTCTGTCCTTTTGAATCAAGTAGGCAACACTTTGGATGCAAGAGACAAGATTTTGGATGAAAGGGGCCAAGTAGACAATGTTTGGATTATAATGTCAACTCTGGTCGGGTGGCAAGGAAAAAGAGTTGCTCAAAGAGCAGGTGTTTGAATAGGTTCATGTGTCATGCCTCTCTTGAGGAACATATAAGCAAAACTTTGGTTTGGGCCAGCTGGTTCATCGTCGAACGTGTTTGGGGCAGCGCTAAGGAACACACGGACAAAGACACATAGTAGACGCCACGGGCGCTGACTTACAAATGCACTTTATTGCCTTTTCCAGTGCATTTATATGTGCCATAATCGCTCGTTGTGACAGCCACGTTTTCCCAGAAATAACAAGCCAATAACAAGCCACATTTTCCCAGAAATAATAACCAGCTTGCCCAAACCAAAGTTTTGCTAGAATAAATTTCTTATACAATCTACGAGTACTGGTGAAAGATTACCCGTTCGTCATTAGGAAGTCATCTAATGTCGTCCAACATCTACAAGGTTTGAACTGTGGCAACTTCAACGGGTTTTCTATCGACATAGAAAGATCTTTACTACTCTGTGCCGCATAAGGGATTGCTCGTCGCTATTCGCGACAGGATCGAGGATCATGGTGAGCTCGCGTTTTCAAGTGCCACTGGTGTTAATTGTGAACAATTTGTAACATTGTTAAAACTTTATTTGGGTTCTACCATGGTCGAGTTCAACAATGAATTCTACATACAGAAACAAGAAATCTGTATAGGTTCGGCGGTCGCTCCAGTCTTGTGCGATATTTTTCTGTCCATTGTTGGAAGCCGCATCAAAGCGGAATTGCAAGACCCGCGCAGTGTAAGCATCTATAGGTATGTTGACGATTTTTTGGTCCTTTTGAAAGATGTTTCTGACCTTGACGCAGTGATTAGTAATGTCGTCAGTGTATTCCAGAATGAAGGGCAAGGTCTTAAGTTTACATTCGAAAGGCCTGTAAACAACGAGCTTCAGTTTTTGGATGTTAGGTTGCGTTTTTCTGTTAATCATATCTATTGGTTATACAACCCAAGAACGAAAAAAGCCTTACTATCGCACAGTAGCGCTCACTCGAAGCTTGTCAAGCACGGTATCGCAAAGAACTGCTTGAACTCGGCCCTCAATAAGACTTGCAGTCATGCTCTTTCCGAAAGTTTCTGTGCCCAAGTTCTGAGACTAAAGCGTGCGGGTTACCCCCCCCCCCAACTTATCACTGCCGTTTGTGAGTCCCTCCTGCAAAATATTAAACGTTCGAAAGCAAACGACAAGCCTTAAAAAGTGGACATGCCGGTCAAGGTCATCCCATATATACACCAAGTGTCGCACAATATTAAACGAATAGCAAGGAAGCACAACGTCCAGGTTGTTTTTTCCGCTCCTTGCAAACTCTCAAAGTTGCGTGCCTTGACTAACAATAAGAAGCGACGTGTTTGTGTCACGCAACACCAGAACAAGTTTACAGTGTGCGTTTTTAATGTCGTCTACAGCATTCCCCTGAGTTGTGGTCGCCACTACATCGGTCAGACTGGCCGATGTTTTAACGAGAGAGCTAGAGAGCATAATTTGAACGTGCGCAATAAAACTGGAGGATTTCTGGGTGAGCATTGCAAACGCTGTGGTTGTACCCCTGATTTTCAACGTACACAGTTCCTTAAGAAAGCGAAAGATAAAATTGAGCGCGAAATCATGGAAGCTTTTTTCATACGTAAGGCAGGTGACGACTGCGTTAGCAGGCCTTCAATCGTTTTGTCCGACGCTGAGATTGATTATCTCAAAGGTTTTATTTAAGTGCTGTTCTCACTTGCACTTCTCTTTTGTTGTCCTGTAATCTTTCATCGTTTTATGCTTTTACACGCGAAGCGTCCGCCAGTTGTTATTTTACTCTTTTTTTTTTTTTTCTTGCACGCATGCTCCATGTGAAATTCCTATGCTATAGCTAAACGAATTGTTAAGATTGTTGTTTATCGCTGCTTGTTATTTCTGGGAAAACGTGGCTGTCACAACGAGCGATTATGGCACATATAAATGCACTGGAAAAGGCAATAAAGTGCACTTGTAAGTCAGCGCCCGTGGCATCTACTATGTGTCTTTGTCCGTGTGTTCCTTAGCGCTGCCCCAAACACGTTCGACGAATATATAAGCTTTTTTTTTACCAATAAATCGTACGAAACCTAGCTGACCTTGCCTCGAAGATTTTCAGACACATAAACGACTATTTGGTATATTAGTCAACTGTCAGAACCTCCAAAGAACAGCTGTCAATGTAATAAAGTTGTTCAAAGAACAAGGTCAAGGTCTAAGATTCACCTTTGAAGTCCCACTGAGAATGATTTACAGTCTCTGAGGCCGTCTTTCACGAAGGACTGTTTGTCGCGGCTACCAGCCAAGATTCAAGTCGCTCCTTGACCTTACTTAATGTCATTCGAGATGCGTAAAACGCAGTATCTTCCCTTATGCATTGTCTGCCCATGAGTGTTGGCCATCAGGTGACAAAGCTACCTCATGAAGGCTATCCGGATTCAGTCTTTGACTTCTGGCAAGTTACTTAAGGCAGCTAAAAACAAAACAGCAAGATGGGAAGAGGGAAGATTCTTTTTTTTTTTTTTATTTCAGAAGTACTGCCAGCCTCTCATATGAGGCAGGAATGGGTCATGCATAAAAAAAAAACAGGTATGCAAATACAACAAAAAATATTACGCAGAATTTGATTCACCATCGAGAACTAGTGCGTCAAACTGAAATGCTAGCACTTCTACAATTCATAAGTTTTTGCGCACACATACAGAAAGAAAAAGAAAAATGAAAACAACATTAAAAAGACAATTACGACAAACATCACCTACTAACCATCTATTAATTGAGTTAACATCTCATAATCGGGGCACCATTAGTAACATTTCAAAATACAATGCCTTGACAACACGCAGAAGTGCAATGGATGCCATGAAAATATTTTAAGTATATGAAAAAGTACGCGACAGTGAAACATAAATTGAAGCCTAGTGCGAGGTGAAATAATAGGGGGAGAAGCATAAGAGGAAAGTCAAGTGGGCTACGGTTATCACACTTTTGCCATGAACGATTGAACAACTGCGCAGTTTACCAGATGCGCAGGTAGAGCCATTCCAATCAGTGATGGTGCGCGGAAAAAATGAACTTTTAAAAGCTTTTGTTTTGCAAGAATACGGCTTCAGTTTTTTTTATGCTTGGAACGAGTTGATCGGCGATGAACTGATTCTGTGCACGCATTCTTGTTTATGCACTGCTTGCTGCGGTAAAGTAAAAGCATATAGTACTTCAATCAATCATGCTGTCGTCTTGTCTGCAATGTATCCAAGTCAGCCTTTTTTTCATTGGGTGATGTAAAGTAACTGTAGCAATTTTGAACAAATTAGATTGCTTTTCTTTGAATAATTTCAAGTTCTTTAATATTTACTTGGCTATGGGAATCCCACACCATGGATTAGTACTTGAGAATTGGCCGGATGAAGTTGTGTACACAATCAATTTCAATTTTGGGCTGGATTTACACAGTCTTAGAAATCCTAATCCTGCACAGCTTTCTTTTCAATGTAGGCAACATGCTCATTCCACTTAAAATCTGCACTAAATGCAACACCCAAATATTTATAAGTATTAACAAAGAATAGTTTTTGACCAGTAATAGAGTATGGATGCTGTAAAAGAAGCTGTTTACGTGCTGCAGTCATAGCAGGGGCGGCGCCAGTGAGGGGGGGCCCCCAAAATTTTTGCTCTTTTTTTAAAATGATTGGCTTTGTCATCTATTGACCATCCTGGCTGCACAATTTACCCCCCTGAATCAACAACCTAAGGTGTAGGTTTGGCCACACTGGTGCACGTTATATCTCTGCGGTTCATCCAATAAACTTCAGTTGTTAGTCATCATGGTGTTGCCTTAGCCTTTTGTCTGTATCAGTCCCCCTGTAGCGTAAATCTGTTTTTCTCCACAATGTAACCCTTCTGCTGGCTAAGTAGGGTAATCAAAGAATAAAGAATAACACACCTCCTTTCAAAGCATTCCAATGGTGGCCACTTGCAAACTGTTTGTGGTCAAATACCTCCGAGATGGCAATTTCTGGTACATGGCCAAAATTTGCCACGGGGCCTGGTGGGGGCCAAGTGCGTTTGGCCCCAAGAAAAAGTCTTGTTTCTCGTACAAATTGCAAGTGTATGCATTGAGAACGCTTTGCGTAAACGATTGAAGTGTAGCAACCCATAAGCTTAGAAACAATGATGGCCCGCTGCTTGACATAAAGGATGCCAATAAGATTACTAGATATGCTTCAGTTGTTGTCAATTTAGGTAAAATGAAATTTCATGGGCTTGTCTTTTTAAATGTAAGGCTCACCAAACTGTGAGGTAGTTGGCGAGAGGTTCCGATAGTGCTGGAGCACATTGGTGATGTCCTTCTTGGCCTGGTCAGGATAATGGTACTGAAACACAAAAAATATGAGCTTGCAGGAAAGCTGACGTCGTTGGACGTTTGTAGCACACACAAGCTTTTGAGGCTGGTCTCTTCCCTTCTGTCTTGCAAAAAGCTCCTTTTTTTCCCACCCATGTGGGCACACACGTTGAGCTGTTAACATACTGCACACCATAGATTTATACTATCAATGCAACAGTTCAAAAGAAAGGGCAACCACACAAAGGCATTTATGCAAAGCTAGCGATTACAAAGGTCTTAATCAGTTGGTCCGTGAAAAAATTTTAAAAGTTTAGCCACGAAAATGTTATTGCTAATACAAAAGGTCCGGGAGCCCTAGCCATAGAGTGATTGTGTTACAACACAAACGACAGCACGATTTTTGGTGACGTAATTAATGTGATGTAACTAATATCTTAGTGTCAAGCTATCTTTGAATTTTGTGGCATGCCATTTCGTTCTATGCTCAAATGCCATACGTATTTTAAGCATCAGTGGTTGCACACAGTGATGTAACAATTAAAACTTGGAGATCAAATAAAATCTTTAATGACAAGTGGGAAAAAAAAAAGGTTGCGTCGACAGTACTTGCTAAAGAATGTCATTTGCACGTGCTTGACTTGTAAGTAAAGGACAGCTTCCAGCCACCTAATGAACCACATGACCGTGAAGCATAGGAGCAACATGTGACCAGGAATATGAAACTGCTAGTTCCCTTGAAGCAAAGCACATTACAGCAATGCATACTGCGCTACATAACTGCAAACGTTGCACGAACATACCAACTAGAATTTCATGCATAGCCCGAGCAACAATGTCATATTTGAGTAAAAAGCAAACATTTTCGCCTTTGTGCACCTGTTCAGCATCTCCGGCTATCTTGCCATTTGAAAAAGTGCTCACTTGAGACACTGGTTAGTGTTAATTTTCCAAAAAAGAAAGAGAAATTTCCAGAACATTAAACAGTGCACTTTCTAAATAAGTACAAGCAGCAACACAAAAAAAAAAAAAACAACGCTACACAGAATGCCCTTTGGCAGTTGTCTAAGGCAGGGGTCTCAAACACGCGGCCCACGTACCTTTCGCTTGCGGTCTACCATTGCGCGAGTCCCATATTTTTTTAAAATTTCTTGAAAAGTATGTTCACGCGCCTTAAACCCACAATGGACCTACAGCAACCCACAATGGTCCGCACCAGAAAGAAACTTGGCAGGCAAGGGCGATGGACGGGTGTTTCTCCGAATGTGTTTTGCTCAACAGTTGATTTCGCAGTGGCCCAAGGCTTCCAAAGGCCGTGTTGAAAACGAAATTCCGAGAGGCTGCAGGAAATGGTCTTTTCTGCAGCCTCTCAGAATTTCGTTTTCATTTTGGGTGATCAAGGCGAGGCAGCTGGTAAAGAGGGCCTTAAAGGCGTGCGTAACGTGCCAGCGTTTCCATTCAAGGCCAGCGAGCCAGGCGACCCCTCCTCTTCCAAGCGATTGCATCACCCAGGCCTCTCCTTTCGAAGTGACCTGTGTCGACTTTGCTGGCCCTCTTCTCGTCAAGGAGGCAACAACGACCAAGTCGTACATCGCTCTCTTCACATGTGGTGTCACCCGGGCAATACACCTTGAGTTGGTGAGTGACATGTCGGCTGCTTCATTTTTGTTTGCTTTCCGCCAATTCACATCTCGACGAGGACTACCGAGCACTATTTAGAATAACAGAGAGCTGAGCTAGTTGGTAAGTATTCATTCTAAAAAGACAGGGCGTGCAAACACGGACACAAGAAAGAAGTCAGGGCACCACAAACGTTTGTGGTGGCGTTTGTGGTGTCCTGACTTCTTTCTTGTGTCCGTGTTTGCACGCCCTGTCTTTTTAGAATGAGAACTATTTATAGTGACAACGCGCTCACGTTCAAGAAAACAAGTAGGGATCTGGCCACACTCTGGACAGTTATCAGAAACAAAGAGGTTAAGAACTTCGTCGCCAACTCTCGCATACAATGGAAGTTCATTGTGGAGCGCGCGCCGTAGTAGGGCGGATTTTATGAGCGCTTGGTTGGACTCTCTACACAGGCTCTGAGGAAAACGCTGGGAACGAGCAGCCTCGGATTTGAAGAGCTCAGCACAGTGCTAAGGGAAGTGGAGGCCATGCTAAATTCACGTCCCCTAATCCATGTCTATACCAAACCAAAAGAGCCAGAACCGCTTTGTCAAGCCTTATTTTTGACGGGAAGACGGCTGACATCGCTGCCTAATCTACAACGCCGAGATTGCAACCCTTTCCTCTTCCTACCTTAAAGAGATTTTGTCCTATCGAAGTAAACTGCTGAACCAGTTCTGGAAAAGATGGACAAATGAATACCTGAAAGAACAACGGAGCTATCAGCTAAAAGGAAAAACGCCAAGGAAGCTGAAAGCTGGCGACTTGGTACTGCTCAGTGAATCAATGCTACCAAGGCAGATATGAAAGATGGGAGCCGTTGAATCCACATTTCTTGGCCGCAACGGCAAGATTAGGTCGTGCCATGTACGAATGCCCGGAGGAACAGTGATTCGACGACCTGTTCAACTACTGCACCCGGTCGAGCTATAGCTAAAGGCAAATGACGGCGTCATTTCGAGGGGGAATGTGTTGAAAATGAAAGGCTGTGTTGCTGGACATAAGAGTTGAAAGACCAGATGTCAGATATTTCTGAGCTAGCAATGTTGTTTTTTCCTCTCCGCAATATCCTATTCGTTTGTTGCATGGATGGGGCTTTTCAATTTCGCGATGGCGGTCGGTTCCAGTTATCTCAAATAACAGTCACTACTGACTTCAGCGCCATCGCACGTCTGCACGTCGTGCAGTGATGTATAGTCTGTACCAGATTATTATTACATGGCGCTGCTTTAGGTGTAAGATAAAATGTAGGGCAAGATAAATGGTGTAGGGTAGAGGGGTAGAGTAGGGTAATTTTGACTGTGATGTAGGGTATTTTTCAAGACTTGGTTGGCAACGCTAACCCTGGCTTCGTTGGTTCAATATCATTCGTTCGGTTCAATATCATTCTGGTCTCAACTTTGCATGAGGGGGCATTCAAAGCTTGCCACCGCTGTGGTTGTGTGTCGGGCAGCCTTGGCATTCTAGCTTTCTAAATTTCTGGAACAGTCACAATATTAATGAGAACTAACAGACAATAACGCCAAGGAAAGTATAGGGGGTGTTATCTGTAGTATTTAGAATATAAATGTGAAGAAAGTAAAGTGGACGAAAAGATAACCTGCCGCCAACAGGGACCGAACCTGCGACCTTCGAAAAACGCGTCCGATGCTCTACCACTGAGCTACGGCGGCGGTCATCCTCCCGTCCACTTTATGGGTCACGTTACTCTCACAGTCACAGTCTCAGTTACTCTCAGATAGCTACTTTTAAAGGCCCCCCCCTGACACCAATATTTAAACCTCAGGATGTTTGTGTTGTTTGATTTTCCTGCATACGAGGGCACTTCTGACCGATTATTGATGGTGAACGTTGCCTTTAAGATATTTGATTTTGGTTTCAAAGTAAGCGTGAGTGCTCATCTGTGCTGGCAGCACCTCGTGACATTGCCACTGGTATGATGTAGATCAGGGCCCTGTGTGACATTCCACATTAAAGTGAGTATTGTCGACGCCACAGAAGATTTGCGGGGTGCACGCAATACCACGACTGGCACCCGGCGAGGGCTATTATTCCTCAACCCTCTCGCTCTGTTGTCGGGCTGCTCTCGAGGTGGTTATGGTTGCCTATGCCAGGAATGCTTTGCTTTATCTTGAAGGGATAGGCTCGTCTCAGTCTAGTGAATGTTCAACGCATTCACTGCGGCATGCTTTTTCTCGATCTGGTTTTAGGTGCAGAGTGACCCTCCAGTGGGCCATCGGGTATATCCCCCAGGTGCGCCGTGACCCGCCGGTGGGACACACGGCTATGCCTGTTTCTTTTGCTCCAGCGGGATGACACTGCCACCTTTGTAGCGCATGTTTGATGCATTTGTTTGAAAGATGCAAAGCTGATTTCCACCTTCTTCGCGTGAATCTATGTTTAAATACAAAGTGCTTACCCCGAGAAAACAAGAGGTCAGTTTTCGCAATAGAAAGCAACACAATGGAGGAACGTGCCGCCACTCGGCTCCTTGGAAACAATCGCGCCACCTCACGTCCAATGCAATATGCGATATATATTAGTTGCAATTTCGAACTTCAGATGGCAGCGCAAGATTGAGATCTGAAGTGCGTGGGTCACCGGTGGGTCACGCAGCACACAGCAGAAAAAGATTTTTGTTGAGTGCATTATGGATCACCAGTGGGTCACAACCTTTAACATCACAGAAGTATTCTTCGGGGCGTGTGTATCCTCATGCAACAAAAATCACACCTCTGCGTTCAAGTGTCATAAAGCTATCGCATCCGCAAGCACAGAAACGCACGTAACTTCACAGCCGCATAGGTGGAGCACAGGCCGTGACCTACCGGTGACCTACGACACAGTGAACGTGTTAACAGGCTTAACTCATACCAAAGAATCCACATTGTTCCATTCTTTACCGCGCGTGGGTTCCTGATTTGAAAACTGCGCTTTCAACGTCACCAAAGCTTGAGCGGACGTGATCTCAGGCGCTCCCCCAAGGTAGGGCGCTAGTTTCTTATGATTTTAGGCGGGCGTTTTGAATTGAAGTGACTCTAAAACTAGTCACAATTAACAAGACTAGAATTACTTATACGTATCAATATGTTGGAACATTTAGAATTCAAGATTATCAGAGACAAAGCTACAAATTACAGTAAAAAAGCCACAAACAAAAATTTCGCTGACATTCAACATGCATAAATAAGTGCACAAGTGCATCCTCTGTTTCGAAATGAGCACCCGAAGGAAGAAAATAGCTTACGAGAACCGAAATCTGGGCGAGTTTGTAAGAATTCATCGTAGAGCATGTAGCGCGAAAATTACGGGGACACAAGGAAGTAACATAAACCCTCGTAATTTTCGCGCTACATGCTCTACGAAGAAAATAGCAACTCAAAACATGCAACTCACAGTGCTCTCATGCAAAGTTAACAAAAGAAAAACTACGTTTTACGTGCCAGAACCACCATACGGTTATGATGCATGTAGTAATGTGGGACTCCGGATTAATTTTTGATCATCCGGGGCCCTTTCACGCACATATAGATTGAGTACACGAACGCTTTTTTTTTTCTTTTTCTTTTTTTTTAGCTGTTGCTTTGCATTTTGCCCGGTATGAATTGCAGCTGCCATGGCCGGACGAGTGCCTTTCATCCGAACGTTGCAATGGATTGCACTTCTTTAATGTTTGCCCAGAATTAAACAGGATTTACGTAGAATAAATGTAAGCCGAACTTCATGACTAAACGCCCTCGCTGTGGTTATTTGCACAGGATTAAGAAGAATGTGAAGTTTCAGTACCTGCACAGTTGAAGCTGTACTGTGATTACGCAATTGCCTCAGCAAGCAGTCGTTTTATAGAAGTGTCAGTAAGCCAAGCACTTTTTCACACTGCTCGTGGTTTAGTTTGGTACTTAACACACAGTAAGAGTTTTAAATATTTTCTGTTTACATAGTTATCATGTCAAAAAGTAAAAAAAAAGAAAAATATACAGCTCAATAAAAAAATAAATAAATATAATGTGTTGGAACAAAAACCACAAACAAGAAGACCGTTTGATTTGTTTTGTAAAATAAGAAGCATATAGACAAAAAAAGGCATCAGGTGACGAATAATTTTCTGAAGGCATGACAAGAAACAAAGAATGAACAGGCTGCAGCATCTGCTTCTTGCGTTCCAGGCCACAACGTTGCTGTTGATATTGGAACCGTAAGCAGCAACGATGCACAAAACATCAAAGTGTTTTGCGCACACACACGTGTGTACTTGGATTCAAAGTTTGAATCACTGCTATCTTGCCGCGGTATGGCCGCTTCCATTTCTCTAACTGCTCCTTGTTACTCGGTAAATCAAACAGCGAAGCATTGTGGTTGTTCGGTAGTAGGTGGAATGGCCTGCCGGCCTGCAACATGTGTTTGGCATTGTCATCCCATCCCAACACTTCACCTAACTTCCAAACAGCGCAGCACATGCAGAGAACGAGCCGTCAACGTCAGCTTGTCTCACACACCACACAAGCGTTGCGGTGCACGTGAACTATGCACTCTGTGCAGCATACGTAGTTCTCCCATAGCATGTCGTCTCATGGAGTCTGCCTTTTCCTCATCCTCGCTCCTTCTTGCTCCGCTCGCTGCTCACCAACACATCCGTGATATGCCACTTGCCATTCTCATCTAGCTGCATGACGAAATCATGCTTAACGAAATTGCTGCCGTTATCGTCTTCTTCATCGGCCGGACCATTCTCTGCAGGACGCCTGCATCCTTCTTCTCGTCGCCCGCCCCGTTCTTTACTTCCTCCTCCTCTTCACCTCCACCCTTCTTGATGTCTTCCCTCGGGTCACGTTCTGTATCTGCAGCTTTCTCGTTTCTGACGCCTTCATCCTGTGCAGTCCCATCTTCTCTGTCCTCGGTGTTGCTGTCAGCTGCTCCTTCCCACTGTTCAGAGCCATCTTCACCTCCTGCGTTCTCCTTGTCTCCATGATCCTCAATGACCTCCTGTTCACCATCCCCGGACTTTCTGGCCTCTTCATCGCCATTCAGCGAGTCCCCAAACTGCTCTTTGCAGCGCCAAGACTCATGGGCCCCTTCTTCACCGTCCTAGAAGTCTCCAACCTCATCCTCAACTATCTCCTCGACCACTTCCACGTTCGTGCCCTTGTCGTCTCCGCACTCCTCGTTGGCCCTGGTGCTGCCTCGTCACTCACATTCTTCACGTCAGTGGCATTGTCGACGTCCCCCTAGGCAGTCTCAGTCTTGGCAAGCATGAAATTCCCCTCGGCAGCGCTGTTGCAGTTCTCATTCTCTGCCCTGTGGTCATCACCAGGCTCCAGCGTGCGTAGCTGCCCCGTCGGCTGTGGCCCGCCAATCTGAACTCCGCTGGCCTCAAGGAAAGCGTTGGCCATAGCGTCGAGCCTTTTGAGTCTCCCAAGCAGTCGTGCCTACTCAGGATCCATTGGTCCTGAGAGGGTCATGTTGGGCGCTAATGTGGGAGGGGCCCAAGGAGCCAGGCAGAGAAACCACCAAAGACTGAAGCAGAGCGGCTACCCAGAAAGGCTGCTGTCTTTATTGATGGCAGCTCTTTTGTGAGAAGTACGGTCCATGAAAGAACGCATCCGGCCAACTTCAAAATCCTAAGGTTGTGGTTATTCCTTATGTGCATAGTGTCTCCCACTGCATTAAAAGGCTGCTGGGCGGGCTGGGGTTCATGTTGTTTTCTCGGCCTCCCACAAACTGAGCTGCCTTTGCAAGAAGGTGAATGGTGAATGGGTAGAATGTAGCCAGCAAGCGTTGTGTGAAAAAGCACTCGGCAAACTATGTCCCAAACAGGTGTGAAGTAGTGTATGAGATCCCGACATCGTGTGGCAGTACCTATATCGGGCAGATGAGCCTTTGCCTGAACGACCGTCTGAGTGAGCGTGCCAGGAACCTGAAAGTAAGAAGTGGCAGCAATGTGGCCATCCACTACGCAAAGTGTGGCTGCCTACCACGTTTTCAGGATACCAGGGTTTTGCGACCATACAAAGACGAGACTGCACGTGAAGTGTTTGAAGCTTTCACAATAATGTGTAAAGATGGAGCATGCGTTGACGCATTCTGAATTAATCTTACTGGCAAGGAGTGCTGCTATCTCTGTAACCAATCTCTTTTTGACAACAAGATTGTGTCACTGGAAGCATGCGCCACTAGAAGCACCGATAATTTTCACACCCTTGCGTACTCCATTCTGCATTGTGCAAGATACGCATGCGCTGTGCGTACTAGCGCCGTCCCCCGCCAAATGCTGACGTCAACGCCTACATTGGCTTGCACGTGCCATCCACTATAAAACCTAACCGCTGCTATCAATAAACGTTCTTTCTGTTCCTGCTTTAGCTGACTGATACATGGTGTCAGAAGTGGGCTGATTGTCGGCCTACCACGAAATGGCTTGAAGAAACGAAGAGGCGTTACGCCAGTAAGCCAGAAAAATGGAACTCCTCAAGCCACCCGATCAGCTGCTTCTGTCCGGGAACATCGCAAAAAAGTGGGCGTTGTTTAAACAGAAGTTCGAGCTCTTCCTGAAGGCAACAGCGTCAACCAAAGAACCACAGACGGAGGCTGCTAAGACGGCGCTGCTGCTGAGTGTTGCTGGAGAATGCGGGACTGACGTTTAATGTAGCCAAATGCAAGTTTGCATGCACAGAGGCTGAGTTCTTGGGTGACATCATCAGTCAAGGCGCGATAAAGCCGAATCCCGCATCCAGTGCGTCAATAGCAGAAATGCCAAGCCTGACTGATAAGCGGACGGCTCAGAGAATGCTTGGTGTGGCAAATTACTTTGGGAAGTATATCCTGCATCTTACTGACAAGACAAAGTTGTTGCGAGGTCTTATAAAAAAGGACACAATCTTCGAGTGGACAGAAAAGCACACCGCCGAGTGGGCAGCTATCTGCACAGTTCTAAGCAGCACACCGGTACTCGCTATTTTCGATCCAGCCAGGGAAACCAAGATCAGCAAGGACACATCAAAAGATGGGCTAGGAGCTGCACTGTTGCAGCGTCACAGAGATAGCTGGCGTCCTGTGGCCTACGCATCGTGTGTCATGACTGACACAGAGCAAAGATACTCGCAAATAAAAAAGAAACAATGGGAACAACATTTGGGTGTGCAAAAATTTCACTATTTTGTCTACGGCCGAAAAATTTTTGTCGAGACAGATCCCCGCCCACTTTTAGCGATTGCGTCCAAAGGAATCGGCGATATGCCACCAAGGCTTCAACGTATTTTTCTGCGCTTGTTGAAGTATGATTATTCCCTTCACTTTGTTCCAGGAAAAGAGTTGCTGCTGGCCGACATGTTGTCAAGGGCTCCCAAAAAACCACGGGACATCGGACCCTCCCAAGACGACGTAGAGGTTTATGCAGTGGGTGTGGTCACGAACATGGTGAGCAGCAAAACACTGAGTCGGCTTGTTGAGGCCACCGAGAAAGATCCTGATCTTCAGTCAGTCATACGATTCATAAGAGAAGACTGTAGCTTGGTCGGCAGCATGAAGCCATTCGTGGCAGAATTATCACTGGTAGAAGGCATTGTGTTAAAAGGGACTGAAGCTGTCATACCGAAATCGATGAGAGCGGAAATGCTTCAACGGATACATGAGGGCCACTTGGGTTTAAATAAGACTAAAACAAGAGCTCGTCAGCTGGTCTTCTGGCCCGGCCTCAACGTCGACGTCGAAAGGATGCTCAAAGGTTGTGCTGTCTGCAACAAATATGCGTACCAACAACAATGGGAGCCATTTCTGATGCGAGAAACGCCGCATAATGCTTGGTACAGGGTCAGCATCGATTTTTTCCGGCATGCCAGGAGTTCTTACTTGTGCGTGTATGATGCCTTCTCCAACTTCCCCGAAGTTGAAAAGCTAAATGACACCACATCTCGTACTGTTGTTGAGAAACTCAGTGGCATCTTTGCCCGTTACAGTATTCCATTGGAAGTCTGCAGCAACTATGGTCCCCCGTTTGCCTCTCACGAATTTACTGTTTTTGCATCCAGGTACGAGTTCCAGCACATTACATCGAGCCCTGGATTTCCACAGTCGAACGGACTTGCTGTTCAAGTTGTGAAAAAAATTCTGAAAAAAACTAAAGAGACACAGCAGGACTTCTGGCTGGGACTGCTATCCCACCGTGCGACGCCGCTGGAAGACGGTCGGTCGCCCGGTGAGCTCCTGCAAGGCAGAAGACTGTGTACACAACTTCCAGACTTCCGCAGGCAGAGGAAAACAACCGTCTACAAACACAAGCCACGAGACACTGGTGCCAAATCTCTGCCGGGCCTCCAGTAAGGACAAGTGGTGAGGGTTCATGACAAACACTGGACTCGCAAAGCGCAAGTAGTGGGACCAGCAGCGCCATGGTCATACAGGGTGCTTACAGAAGATAATAAGCTGCTTCGCCAAAACCGCAAGCATCTAAGTGCGACGCTGGAACCTTTAGAGAGCAGCACACTTGAAAGCGACGAGTCTGACAGCGAGTGCGAGCCCGTCAACGAGCAGGAGCCCAGTCCTAGACAGCAGGTGCCTGCAACCTCTACATCCTCCGCCGATGGACAGCGTACACCGAGGTTGAGGCGCTCAACCAAAAACAGGAGGCCACCAAACAGGCTTCACTACGATCGTAACTTCGATTAAGTGAATGAATGACATGTTTCAAAGAACTGATAAACGGGAAGATGTATCGTGCAAGATACGCATGCACTGTGCATACTAGCGCCGTCCCCCACCAACTGCTGACGTCAACACCTACACTAGAATGCATGTGCCAGCCACTATAACACCTAACAGCTGCTATCAATAAACGTTCTTTCTGTTCCTGCTTTAGCTGACTGATACACATTCCATGTATATTAGTTTGTTTTCACAATAAACCAAGCAGCTGGCAGTCAGCACTAGCTCTGTGTGCATCTGTTTTTAACTATGGACAGGCACGTAGCCAGGATTTTTTTTCGGGGGGGGCCCAAGGCCTAAATATTCGAAAGAAAGTCTTTTCATGGCAAAAAGAAAAAAAAATTTCCCGGGAACATAAAAGGCTGGACGAATTTCGGGGGGGGGCCCGGGCCCCCCGGGCCCCCCCCTTGCCTACGTGCCTGACTATGGATACATACCAACTGGTTCGCATTTGCAAGCTATTAAGCCAGGCCCCAGATGCTGTTCGGCCGAGCGCAAGTGTGCCAAGCCCGAGTGCTTCTTCGTTGTCTTCTCCCTCTGGAAGCTGCCCCCCCCCCCTAATACTCACACATAAAAGGACCACACCTAGCAGTGCAATGCTTGGTTAACACTTGTAAGACTTTATGCTGAACTCATTTCTAACTAGGGGTGTGCAAGTCTCAAATTCTCCACCTTGAAGCGAATTCACATAATGAAAACCAAGTGCAAATGGAATCGAATATTTTCAAATACAAATAGTAACTTAATAGAACTTTTTGTTGGGCTAGTTGGTACATGCTTACTGAAAAACCAAAAAGACGCGTACCATCAAGGAAAAAAGTAAGGACAGGACAGAAAGGGCGTCTTTCTGTCCTGTCCTTACTTTTTTCCTTGATGGTACGCGTCTTTTTGGTTTTTCAGTATACAAATAGTAAGACTACAGACTTTTGCAAGTGAGCTTGTTGCAGAGGAAATAATATACAGGAAATTTATGCATTGTGCACCACTATTGCTTGACAGTACAACATATGCAGTTATTTAATACTGTCATCAAGGGATGTCTGGCAAGCAGAGACACCATTGTGCATGTCCTCCAGACATTGACACTCAGTAGGTATGCCAGCGCTGTTATCTCGTCTCTCAGCTCCAATGAAGCACCTGCGATGCTCACTGCAGGTGCTTCATTGCATGTTAACTCAGCATTATTATCGCAGGTTAAGCCCTGGGTTTCCTTGTATTTAGACATTTCTTCTAAATTTTGTAGTCGCTCCTCACCTGTTCCATGCCATACTGCAACAACATGCTCGGCCACATACACAATGCCACGCTCAGGTCACTACACTTGAACACTGGCACATTTGCAAACATGCATTTCAAGAGGATGAGGCAAGTGAAACTGATTCGTCTATTCTGCATCAAATTTTGCACGCTTATGTAATTCTTTGTGCTGATCTCAATACTTGTTGTGAAGTTTTGCGGTGTTTGATCATTTCGAATAGTAAAATTTCCTTGCAAATTCAACAGAATTTTGAACTATTCAAATCAAACACTCAAAGTTTCAAATATTCGGACACCCCTATTTTTAACTTTTTGTTGTGAAAAGGTGCAAAATTTGCTTTGTGTACACATTACTGTACAAGTTCTGTACATATTTGTGCCCAGGTAGTTACATGTTAAATAATTAACTAGATTCTTCTAGATATTTTTAAAGACATTAAAGTGCACCACTTGCAGCCTTCAGAGGAGCAGATCAAATCAGTCTTTCATGAAGCATCCAGCCCTTAGTTACACAAAGCGAACTTGGAGAATAAAAAGAAGTATTATGGAAAATCACTTGGGGTGCTCTACTTCTCCCCAATATGACTTTGTAACATTTAAATTGTTTATACCTGCAAAAAAAGAACTCTCACACCTTTATGTATGACGCTGAAGCACGTTAATTTCTTGTCGAAACCAGGTTTTGACAAGAAATTAAAAGAGGCCATGGTGAAACCCAAATAAGGAGGTCAGAATTTAGTCGAGCCAATATTCATTCTTGTTCTCAGCCTTGTTTGGTAACACAAAGCCAAGTCATTTTTAATGCTCCCTTTACGCCACATCGTTAAATTAGCGAAAATAATCGGTTGAGGCAAGCTAGCACAAATAATTAAACAGCAAGGAACGCAAGAAAGGAGACAAGCGCTACCCACAACTGTTCAATAGCTCAAGATATTAGTTATATTAGTTAGATAATAGTTCAAGATATCCTTTTGTCACTGCAGGCCCATATATGGAATCGGAGGCATTTGGCAAGAACTCAGATTCGGGCTCAACCAAGGTAATGGACTTCTACAACGATCTCCGTTCTTTCTGACAGCTTCCAATGCAAGGGTGAAAGAAGTGTTGCCGCGCCTGCCCCGTGTTCAAAAATCATGGGCCACCACATCTGCACCCGTACCAGCTTCCTTAATTATTTTAACACTGAAGCTGTTCTAGCTTGTGTCGTGACCCAAAATTATCATCATCACGAACGTGCCGTCCTCTTCTTCATCTTCTGCTTCGCTCCCAGAACACGATTTGTTCAGCGTATAGCAACGGGGAAGCACAAAGCGAAGGAGAGATGCGAGGGCAAAGAAGCATGGCATATAAAGAGAGAGAGAGATGGAACGAAAGAGGAAGCAAACAAGAAATCGAGAGAGGGAGAGACGGGAAAGAAAGAAAGAGTGAGAAACAAAGAAATAGAGACAGAGAGAAATAAACGGGTTGTCCAGCGAGCGGCGACGGGCCCGTGCTTCACTGTGCCAAGCTTTGCGTGTTTTAGTGCAAACTTCCCGCAATTTTTTTTTAGCATGTTGCCTCAACCTGTCATTCACGCAGCGTTTGGTGCGGCCAATATATTTCTGAGCTATGAAACAGTCGTGTGTAGTGCTTGTCTCCTTTCTCGTGTTCCTTGTCGTTTTATTGTTTCTGCTAATTTATCTGAACCAGTTCTGCATGGCCAAGTAGCCGAACAATAGACTCTTTTTGGTGAAAATAAGTGCCATTACTATAATACCACAAGGCACCCTGCGACCCCTGCTACCGTCTAGTACTGACACGCTCGCGAATCACTTACCGGCAAGTGTTTGCTCCCGACAACCATGCTTTTGACATCACAAGCTTATGCCAACAGAGCAAACGGCAGTTTTTTCTGTGAATTACCACACAGGCACAGTGCATTCCATTCGACCGATGACGACGGGCAAGCACTGTGCTAAAAGCCCCACCCATTGCTTGTGGGATTCTAGAGGTGCACAATTCTGTTGTAAAAAAGCAAAACGGTGCATTTTCAAACATTGTGTGTGCATGGAGCCTTAGCCTGGAGTGTAGCTGGACAGGATTTAGCAAAAGTACTCGGTGCACTGTGGCATAATATTCCTGGCACTACATTATCTGTCTTTCTTCACTCTGTTAACGAAACAACGTTACGTGCACTACCAAGTGCACCGACATCGGAAGTGGTTATATGCATGACAATCTGCCTTTTTCACGACGCCCCCGCACGTGCACTCTCCCCTAGCGGAAAAGTCGCCGAACATCTTGTGATCTCGGAGGCGTTGCTTCTGACAATACCGGTTGTCCCGGCCCCTACTAAAATGGCAGAGGGCCGCACAGGAAAATGAAAATGGTGGATTGGCAAAGTTCCATAAGTATTGCTACTTTTTCCCGTGTCAGTCTGTCACTTCATGGTCCTCACTATTTTGCCAGTAATAAAAATAATTTGTAGGGCTTGAAGTCCCGATATGATTATGAAAGAGGCCGCAGTGGAACGCTCCTGAAATTTCAACCACCTGAGATTCTGTAACGAGCTAAACACACGGGCCTCTAGTGTCCCTATTTTGCCAATGTCTCTACTGCGTGCGGCAAGCCCTGGCTATCCAGCCTGGGTCTTGCAAAACAGTGAGACCTCCAAACAGCTTAGGCTACGGCAACAGGCTACGCACTGGCAAAATAGCAATACTTATGCTATTTGTGTTCCCCTTCTGTGTCCCGTTGGTTTGCGCTGCTAATATTTCAGTATGAATACTTATGCAACTTTGCCAATCGTCATGCGTATAACCAACTTCTGGTGTCTGCGCAGTCCGTAGTGCATAAACCCTGCTCCTGTCGGTATACCTCATTGTTACGAGAACTAGCACGACGCAAAGACACAGCAAGACAACATGCACACAGTGCTGCATGCGTTTATTTACCTTTGTGCGCTGCTCCTAGAGTAACCAGCACACTGCTACTCTGTGCTATGTGGATTCTAGCAAGTTCGGCATACAAGGATTGCACTTTCTCCAGCCTTGAATTGCTTCGCCGTTTGCGTGACATTAATCCAAACGAGCAGCTTAGCCAGAATTTTTTTTTCTTGAGGGAGGGCGGACCCCTTTTATACATGTACGTGCGCGTGTTAATATGCGTGAGCGTACATATGCACAAACAAAGTGTCCATATTTCAGAGGGGGGGGGGGTGAAGACCCCCCCCCCCCCCTAATGACGTGAACCGTAAGGCTAGCTAGCTAGTTTTGAGTCGTCCTTTTTTGCGATTCAAGTCGCATGTTGTAAACTATGTTGGATGTGGCACTGGCGAGCCTATCCCGCGCATGGGTGCTGACATTTCTCGGGAAACCTGCTAACAGTGTAGCTGGTTAGACCTTGTTATGTACTACGTGCACCCCGAGTTGTTGCCGGCAGTGGTCTTTTTGTAGCCCTTTTGTTTTAGCTATGTGTTTGCCCATTCTGGTTGCAATGTTTTATCATACGGTCGACAGCCATTGCATCAACAAACTGCACAATCCCCTTCAAAACGTTGCCAATCACGGCGAAATGCAACATCGTTCCTTACAAATGTGTCAGTTACGGCGATGAAACGTGCGGATGGTTCCGTTACTAGCATCACTGTCACATCGACGGAAAATGTTTCGATTTCTGGATCATTTTATCGTCCGTGACATAACGCGTTTGCTTCAGTTTGTCGCCGTTTCTTGCGCTGTAGTACACAGCGATACAAGAGGTTCACAGGTCAAGGCACGCCCAGAGGCTCATCTTGCAAGGCAGTTTAGCAAGTGTGGCTCACCTTTGCGAGCAGAGAAGATAAATACTGATCCAACGATTGGGGCATTTTCGCACAGACCAGGTTTGCGATCGGCCTCGGGCTGTTGAGCTATTCAGGCGGCGGTGGCGCTCGTCCGAGTGTCACAAAGCCGTCACACAAGACGATATCACGCACCAGAGATATTTCACGCCGCTAACGTTCATCGAGTCACTCAAAAACAGTAGGCACAACACTGCTTCTACATCTCGACGGAATGAACCAGGAGACGCAGTTTGCGATGACGCCACCAGAGGAAGTGTGCGCTTAGCGCGCGAAATTCAAATATGCAGGACGAAACCTACCTTCACTGAAGGCCAACTCCGGCGATTTTTTGGCCATGTCAAAGTAATGGTGCTTTTATGTTCCTGAGACGCTCCTGTCACGGGCCCGATAGCAGAAATACTCGGCAAATTGGAGAATAATTTTAAATAGGCAAAAAAGCGCAACACCGAAACCGAAACCCAACCATACTGTCTTCGCGTGACGTATAAGTAGGGAAAAACCGGAAAGAGGTCTCTTCGATTTGGCTGCACCGGCGGCACCAGTTGTTTGTTTGTTTGTTCAACGGGTGCAGCACCGTCCTCCTCGTTTTGCTGGTGCCGCGCGCGCCCGCTGCACCGGTTCCCTCGTTTTGTCAAGGTGCAAGTTCTGCACGAGTTCTCTGCCGGCCTGCACTCGCTCAAGAGGAGGTGCAAAGAAGTGCAGCATGCATTAGCGCACCCAGGATTTCTCTCAGGGGGGGGTTCTGAGAAGACTACAAATGCGGGGGGGGGGGGGGGAGGCGCATTGCATATTACGCCATTTCGTTGTTTTATGCTGGAGGAATGCAACGACAAATAAAATATGAGATACCAATTAATAATAAGAATACTAATGGAATAATAGTAATAATAATAATAATAATAATAATAATAATAATAATAATAATAATAATATCAAATGTGATATGATGATGATCTTTCAGCGTTTTACAGCAAGATCTTGAAAAAACTTGAGAGGGCCAAGAAACAGTTCAGTGAAGCAGTGCACGTAGAAAATAAACGGCAATTGAATAAACCAACGCGTAATATACATAGTTTTCACGGACGTCACGCGACGTCACCACAGCCACTTCCGCTTTGCTCAGCCGCCATGTTCGGGAACCTTACGAGACGCGGCAGACACGGCTACCGCGTTGCGGCAGCTGGCGCGCGCATTTTCCAGTGTTATACTTAGCGCCACAGGAATGACGATTTGTGCGATGTTCGGCTGTCGTAGCAGAAGCAAGGCTTCTGCGAAACCGACCCACAGAGAGTCAGGCACCGGCATGTTTTGTTTGCCGAAGGTTATCACCAAGCCGGGCGAGAGAACGCGGGCTCTCTCAGAAAGGCGCTGGGGTACGTGTTTGGCTGGCCCGCATAAATCGGAAAGACTTGAAGAACTTGGACAACATTCGCATCTGTGGTCGCCACTTTATTACAGAATGGCAGTAGGCCGCTAGCAGCAGATCTGCGCTAGCACAAATGTGCCACCAGCAGGTAGTAGTTTGGCAGTTGAACTCTCGACGAGCTTTTCTTTTTCATGAACAAAAAAAAAAAAAAACGTGTTTAGGATGTCTCCGCTGGCATTTCTGCTAAAGCGACCAATTTATAATTGAAAATTTTGTTGAAGCGCACTAAAAAACAGACGGACAGAAGTCTACATAGGACAAAAGTCTACATAGGCCAGTCGGGAAGATGCGTGAACGACCGCCTTAGAGAACACCACGCATCTGTTAAGGCATCAGGCAACTCTCATCTTGCAGATCACTGTAGAAACTGCGGATGTTACCCCGTGTTTAAAGAAACAGAAATAATATTTCGGCACAAGGATCAGCTAACACGTGAGATAGTGGAATCTTACCACATCCGAAAGAGGGGACTTGATTGTGTTAGCCAAGCTACGATTGTACTGCATGATAAAGAATACGCGTATCTCGACACTTAGGTTTTGCAAAATACTAGATGACAAATAACAGGGACTATTATGTAATCCCGATACGAGTGGTTTCTGTTGCACCCTGTTCTGTTGCACATGCGCGATGAGCCATGTAACCGCTTTAAAGACCTTTTTCTGATTAATAAAACTTCAGTTGTGAGAGCAAGCGCTGTCCTTGTCAGTCTCTTCTGTCCGTCTGTTTTTTAGTGCGCTTCAACAAAATTTTCAATTATGAACGTAATCCAACTGGCCCAACTTGCCATCTTGCGACCAATTTAAGCTTGTTTCAGATGTCCACACTTGCACATTGTTAGATGCTCGCCTCTTTTTTTTTTTTTTTTTGACGCTCTCCCTTGCTGTGAGGTAAGAAGGAGGCACTTTCTTGCACGCTTTGCGAGTTTACGGTAAAACTGGCGTGAGCAGTGAGTACGACATACTTTTACGAAGATAAAAAGAAAAAGACGTCCGCTTTTTTTTTGTTTTTTTCGTGCGTAAGCGTATCAGGCCCGTCGCCAGAATTTTTTTTCCGGGGGGAGCGGGGCACTTGCTGAAGGCCTTGAAAAACAACCATTTTTATTATTTTTTTCAGTAAGATACTTACAACCATCCAAATTTCGGGGGGTGGGGGGGTCCCCTGCGCCCTGGCTACGGGCCTGAAGCGCGCACAAACTCGCAAGAAGCGGCCTGGGCTGCTGTTTACACACTCGCCTCGGCCAACACGACGACACGTTGTGACGGCAACTTCTTCGCTGCAATGTTCTTCACGAACCCACTCGTAAAATAATTGTGCGCATCTAAGGACTTGTAAGACTTCCTTTGCTGCAAGGAAATGTAGCTGATTGAAAGTACCAGGTAGTTTATAATATCCACGTGCGTCGTTGGTGGCAGTACCTCGGCATCCGTGGTCGCGTATCTGCCTACATGGCAATTTTAGCTTCATAACGCACTCTGGTGGGTCCTACGAGCTCGTCGAAGTAACCGGGACAAAATTCCATTTCGTGCACAAGTTTCGCCTGCGAAAATGCCGCCGGAACGTGCGCTGACGCAACCGCACGCTGGCTTTGCGGCTACGGCGTGTGTTCGTAGGCGCCCGGTGATGGCGGCGACTGCTCAACAGAAGTCCCGCACGCCGGATATGACGTCACGTGAAAACTATGTATAGTTCCAACCAGGGGCGTAGCCACGTTAGGGCCCACCCGGGCCCGTGCCCCCCCCCCCCCCCCCGAAATTTTTTTTTGCCATAGCATACAGAGCAGAAAATGACACTCGACCACATCTGCTTGCTCGTCCCCACTACAGATCAAGGAGGTGCCCCCCCCCGAAAAAGATTTCTGCCTACGCCCCTGGTTCCAACAAAGATGTCTGGGAAATACTTGTTATTGCAAATTTTTCAGCTCCAGGTATTGATAAGGGTGCTGACGTGCCGGCCGGCTGGCGGTCGCGCAATGCTACTTAAAAAAATTATTATATGATAGCGCAAACAAATGGGACGCAAAAAAGGCACACGAGGACACGCGGCGCCGTGTGCCTTTCTTGTGTCCCAGTTATTGCGTCTTGTGCCTGATTACCACAGTAATCAGTAAATGTCACACAAACAAGCCCCATTGGCAATTTTAGCAGTTAAAAAACTTTGCAACTGAGAATCTTGTGCATAATGCGAGCAGAACATCCTATATTATACTTCCTTCCAGCCTCGCCAAACTATAAATCTGAAAGTGCATCGTAAATATTGATTATAAACTTTGCGGCATTGATTACAAACAGTATGTGCAGCTCAATGCAGCACACATATAGCACAATTATCAGCTCACGGATAAACTGCATTGTAGCCAAGCTTACCGATTTGCCATGTCATTCGGGTGCACAGGTTCGGCGACTGAAGTATCCTCAGTGATAAGTGACTGGTCGATTGACGCATCTGAAGGCGATAAGTGCTGAGTCATCGCTTCCTTTCTGGCCGTAATCGGGTATTCCGGTGTTCTTGCTGCGTCTCTTGAATTCGAACACGGAATCTTTGTCGGGAAGTAGGTGAGGATCGTGTTCAACTGGCGTTTGTGGTAGCGTGGTGTGGTAGCTCACTGTCGACGCAGACTCGCGCAGCAGACACAGAAGCCAGTTCTAGCTAAAACGCATGGAGGGGCTTTAGTTCTAGCAAGCGAACTGCACATCAAACTTCGTAGCTTCCGTCCGATGTACCGCATACAAAAAAGAAGTAGTAAAAATAGAGAGGTCGAGAGTTGTCTACTGGAAAAAAAAAAGAAAGAAAACGTGGCACCCCAATATACCTCTCGCACTTTCCAAACCCCTTTTTTCTTGTCGAACGAGCCGCGTACGAGGTCGCCTTTCTTCTCGCCGCTCCAATGCACCTCGTGCGTCCGCTGTCAACAAAGTTAAGAAAAAATTCACGACCACCCTGCTGGCGACACCCTTTGCCTGCAGAAAACGCACGCTCCGAAGAAAACAGAAAACACTTGTTTTCGAAGCCCAGCCGACGCCCTCTTATCGGTGGAACTTTGAGCGAGCATTGTCCCTACTTTGAGGGAGGGATGAAGAGCGTTTTTTTTTTCTTGTTCGGCGGGTATGAAAGGGTGAGTCAGGCGGCGGCGGTGATCTTCGGCAAAGAACAGAGGAGTGCGAGGGATTGACCGGCGGGAATGAGTTGAAGAGTAAAAGGGGGTGGGGAGCTCCTTTGGAGTGGCCGGACTGTGCGAAGCTGTACGCAGACATCTTTTTCTTTTTTCTTGCGATCTGCGCAGGGAAAAGCGACGGTGCTACGTGTAGGTTGCCTTGAGCGTGGTTCACAAATGGTGTCGTTTGAATCTGCCATCATTCATTTCCGGTAATTGGCTTCAGCTGCGAGGAATTGGCGACGTCTTTCCTGTCTTCCTCAGTTCCGCTGGTGCAGCTGGCGTCGCAGCCAGTACCAGTACTTTTGTTGAAGATGTCTTGGGTACGCTCTTCCGGTGGCCAGTCTTTGGGAGAAGGCAGACAACGCGCTATTGTGTTCGTAATGCTGAAAACATTTTCACGAGCCGCCCGTTCCCGTCGTCGGCTGCGGGCCACACGCTCGAAGGGGTCGGGCGTCAAAAAGACCTTTTTTTTTCCTTCTTTTTTTCGGCAGCCTAGTACGCCGGCGGCTTTTCGAACATGTGGCTTCGTTTTGAAGTCGCGCGCCGTCCGCGGAAACGGGCGATGGTTTCGCTGGGGCCAGGGATAGCGGAGAGTGATGTATTTCTGTCGTGATGTTGATTGGGGGAGGCCTGTTGCTGGATTTCTCAGCTTGCGTCGTTGTGTTTTTGGAAGCGAAATGCTTTCTGAATAAAAGAGTTTGGGTAGCCATTCTTGGCGAGTTTCCTGAATATATCGTGTTTTTCTTGTTTTTCTTTCTTCAAGTTCTGAGCTGCAGTGCGTTCCGGCTCTTCGCATTAATATATTTACCACTGATGTATTGCGGATTTTCGGGAGGTATGAAGTGAACAGAAAATATCGACTTGTGTAGGTGTGTTCGCACAGTTTTATTTTCAAGTTACAAGAGCATCCAAAAACGACAGGGAGTCTTCTGTTTCAAGGGTGAACTGAATACTGGTTCGATAAGTTTAGATGAGAGAATAATTGTGACTTATGATCTCTTGACGCTCGAATGACAGTCGTTGAGACGTATCTGTGAAAGATTTTTGACTGCGGCTGCAATGGATTAAGAGCATTGTTCCTCGATGAGTTTCATTGTTATATTTGCCATGGCGACAGACATGGGCACAGGGTTCCAAACAGTGAAACGTTTATGAGAAAGTTTGCATATTTAGCAAACAATGCATTGTGACAAGGCAAGAAAAAGAAGATTCGCACCATATGTCTCTGGAAGGGCCCGAGTGCTTCAAATGCTTTTATCTTTTTTTTTTCGTTTTGGGGAATCAATAGTTACCTTGATTCGGTCCTGCCAATTTGAATTACGTTAGACCCCGTTTGCACGTAAAAAGTGAAGCTAATTGGTAAGACCGTAAATATAAAGGGCATTTTAGCGGTGACACGTGGCTATATACTTTAGAGCTTGCCGTCGAATGAGTGCCTTCATTCTCATTTTGTGTTTTGTAGAGCCCATCTATGATGAAAAAAGAATGTTTGTCGGCAAGGAGAGTGTATACATTATTGACTATTTAAAGGAAAACAAAGGTGCTCCATGACGGACATAATTCGTGTTCATTATAATATGAAGGATTTAAGAAAAATCAACGAGAACGCCACCTTCATCGCAACAGGAAATGTTCATCACGCTTTTTTTTTTTGTTCATCACGCTTAAGCGAGTTTCGTTTCCATAGCGAGTAAGGCCATGGAATATACATTAAAGCGCTTGTTATTTCTGTAAAATGAGTTTTATTTTATTTATTTATTTATTTATTTATTTATTTCCAATACTGCTAACCCCAATGATAGGGGCTCTAGCAGGGTGGTACAAAACATATAACAAGGTTTCTTAACAAATACAACAAATTCAGACAATACAAAATTCAACTGACAATATCAACGTGAAATGTCAAAATTTACATTGTGAAAAAAAAAATGCAGACAAGCCTTTCTTAATACAAAATACATCAGGGTTACAATTGAAGGAGAGCCTGAAATGTATCACAGTCAACTACCGTTACTACGTCTTTATCGAGTTCATTCCATTCTGTTACAGTTCGGGGAAAAAAAGAATATTTAAAAACATTGTTCTTGCATTTAAATGGCACTAATGAGTATGGATGTCGTAGTCTTGTAGAATAACCGCTGGAAAACGAAATATAGTCACACGTTCGGCTCTGTAACTTACCCTTGACAATTTTAAACATGAACTTAAGGCGAGCGATTTTATTTCTAACTGTAATGCTTTTTAAGTCTGCTTGGCGAAATAACTGAGTAATAGATGATGGACCGTAACTGTTAAAAATAAATCGTACAGCCTTACTCTGAACTCTATCCAGCTTACGTGTGTTAGTCTGTGTAAACGGGTCCCAAATAACATTTGCATATTCTAAAATTGGCAGGATTAACGCTTTGAAAGTGGCGAGCTTACAGATGGTAGATGCTCTCTTGAGAGACCTCCTTAAAAAATAAAGTTTAGACAATGCCTTATTAGAAATAGCTGTGATATGACTATCCCAGTGAATGTTATCAGTTATAATAAGACCTAGATATTTGAACTCATTGACACGATTTAATGATTTACGATCAACTGTATATGTATATAAAAGAGGATTTTTCTTGTTACTTATGGTCATTACAGCGCATATGTCGTAGAATTTGAAAAAAGTTGCACATTCAAGGCAAAACCAACATATATTTATTGCGCAACTTCGTCATCGTGCCATTAGTGTCACTAAATCAAGCCATGTGAGGCCGACAATTTAATGGTATTTAGGCACTTGATATCTTAATCTCTAATTGCATTAGAAGCGTCCCAGTGAACCTGGTATAATTTGCATGTGTGCAGGTAAGTGCATTAGATTTGCCCATGTGAACCGGATAATAACGTTATAAACGGCCAACAGTGCGAACTCTTGTTCTGGACAAACATGTATGTAGCACTGCGTACACAGCTGGCTGAGCTGCTATACACAATACTTTTTGATGTCACATGCACTGTGCACCGATGTCTGTGGCCAGGTCACGCGGTGCATTATCATCGTACACTGCCCCTTTTAGACTTCCTCTGAGAATCAAATAAATGAAAAAAAAAACAATAGCTTGTTTCGAAGATTCCGAAATATCTCCTTGCTCTATTGCAGTAATCAGAGGGGGCAATAAAAGAAGAGGGGTCAAACTGACGACCCGTGAAAGCATCTTTTCTTTCTTCCAAAGCTGCTTCACTGGAAGTGAACGCAGAGCCACAGAGTACGTGGTTTGCGCTCTTTCAGTTTACGAGTAGATGAATGAATACAACACATTTCTGGAGTAAATGAGAGAAAATCGACCTCAGACTACCTCTTGAATTGAAACGACAATGTCAACAAGGGCCTTGAACGTGTACGTTGGATTCTCGGTGAAAATGACCGTGAAGCAGTTACAAGGTGTGTGTGTGTGGGGGGGGGGGGTCAGGTCGGCCTCAGGGGGGGGGTTACAACCCCCAAAACCCCACCCGTCGGTGCGCCACTGGCAGCATGGCGTGCGCCCCTTCCTCCTCCCGAGCTTAGAGCAGACGACGCTGCGTGTTGTTCAGGGCGTGCAAAAGCAAGTTAAACTAAAGCCCCTTGATCTAGGAAAGTAACGACACTCTCCTCCGCGCGCGCGTTTCCTCCTCGATTCTCCTCGCCCGCCGCCGGCGCGCGCTGCGCACGGCACCACTTTTCGCCGGCGCTCCCGCGGGCGCGCCGTAGAAATGAATGGAGGCGCGTTATGTCGGGCAACTTTCGCACCCCGGTGCTGTAGAAAACTTTGAAAAAATGGTGAGAACAAGATCGATAACACTAAAATGAGCGTTTATTAAAATATTAGTATCTTCCGAAAGCCGTGTGGGTGGATGAAGCGCATATCAAAATAAGCTGGAAGAATAACGCCTCTACAAGCCGCTGTTTCAATTTTCAGTAAAACACACAACCTATCCTGCAAGAATGTTACAGCGCGGAAAAAGAAACGAAAGGGCACGTAGAGGCCACACGGATAAGCCCTGAATTGTACCTGAGGTTTATTTGGCAAAGCACGCATATTAGTAGAGTCACAAATGCGAACCTGAGCAACGAAAATAGGAAAGCACGAACAAGGCACGGAAAAAAAAAACTGATCACTAAGGTGAGTCTTCATGTAGAAGACAACGCCGTAAGTAATACCGGTGTCACAGGGGCACTTTTGATCGCGATCAGGGCCGTTCCAGATCAGGTGCTGCTACGTGGTCACTTATAATCGCTATCAGGCCCGATGGGGATCAAGATCATCACGATTTGCTCATCGATATCTGGCTCCCAGATTGCGATTTAACTGACGTTTGCGCCAAACTCGATCAAGAAATCCGATCCGGACTGATTCTTATCGCGATCAAAACTACCCGTGTGACACCGGTATGAGAGATAATCTAGTTTTTCATTAGTGAACGGAAGACATGCTAATGCAGGCGTGACCAAGACGAGCCATTTCGGTCGCGGCTAGACCGTGGCTAGATAACGGCTTACTTTCGCTGTCAGAATGTTATTGTTTTTTTTTGTGCGTTGTGCTTGTGTGTTTCTTTTGTTCTTGCGACTTATCGCATTTGTGTCACGATTTTATGGGTGAATTCTCCTCCCCCGTCCCCCCAAAAAACCCTCATTAGGGAACCAGCACCAGTAAGTGTCATCTTTATTCGTCCATTTGTTTGTTTTTTACAACTAACTTCACAATAAACGTAATCTAACAATCACGACAAGCTCGGTCGAGAAGCTGTATCGCGCGTAATTGTTCGCAGCGGGAAGAAAATCCTATAGTTGCGCACTTTAGACTGAATAACAGTTGCCGACGTGCGAGGTGATGGACGCTCAGCTGAATATTCAGCATATTGAGGACAACCCCATTTTTAAGCAACGCGCAAATACCCTAGGAAAAAAGGACGTTGATGAGCAGGCCGGAACGATGTTTAAAATGTAGCATTCGGCGATGCTTTGATAGGAGCAATAAGAAAGGCGCCTTACCTCGCAAAGAACGCTGTTATTTGTCGGAACAAAGTTTTTTCGGCCGATGTTTTGCAGCCACTGCTTCTTGCGCAAGCCATCACGCTGACCTTGGGGAATCGTAAAATGTGGATAACCGTTTGCACTCTATAATATTTTAGAGCAGCGCAAAAGACGGGACAAAGGACAAGCGGCGACACTCTTCAGCTGCCGTATGGAACTGCTCGACTCTGCAGCGACGACGATTCCGACAACGGCGACCCTCACAACGACTCCGAGGATGATTTTGACGGTGTATGTGTTTTGGTCGCCTGCATGTTGGTACGTGAAGATGTAACTCCTGTTCCCGGGCACGAACGTCGTCGGCAGGTTCCATCAGTGTGATTTCAAGAGACTGTTCAGACTATCTAGAGAGACGTTTGACTGGTTCACTGGAAAATTTCGCTGGTTTCGACCTTCTAAGAAAGTGCGTGCGAGGCCATACAACAAGAAAAAACAAAAATATGTGGGCATGGGCGTCCGGAGGGGGGTGCAAGGGGGGGGGGGGCGGCTGCCCCCCCCTGGAATTTCGGATAATATCTTTCTATGCAGTAGCAATAAGCTGCACACGTTCGTTAGCACACAAAAGGTCCGCACATCCGTGTGAAACGGCCTTCAGGATTGCCAGCGAACTTTGCACGTTATATTACATATATTATTGACTAACCTTGCCGGTCAACTCACGGTAGTGAACCCCCCCCCCCCCCCCATGGATGCACCCCCCTGGAAAAATTTCTGCGGACGCCCTTGACCATTATGCAGGCAGTAAAATTAAAAATAGAAGCGTGGGTAGAACAAAATGATATTTTGGGAGAACTTCAGAATGGATTTCGAATCGACAGGCGATTAGACGATAATCTGTTTGTTCTTACCCAGTCTATAGAAATATCGAAAATAGAAAACAGGCCCTTATACGTAGCTTATCTAGATATCACCGGGGCGTATGACAACGTTAATCAGGAAATTCTGTGAAATATATTGAGAGAAGTGGGCATAGGAGACGACTGTATACAGCTTTTCAAGGAAATATACCGAGAAAATACAGTTTGTATAGAATGGGAAGGAATAAGTAGCAAGGACAGCGTTGAAATTAGCAATGGGCTGAGACAGGGATGTCCTTTGTCCCCGCTGTTATTCATGCTGTACATGGTGAGGATGGAAAAAGCGCTAGAAGGTAGCAACATTGGATTTAATTTGTCACACAAACAGGTGGGCACGATGGTTGAGCAGAAGCTTCCAGGTCTATTTTATGCTGATGATATTGCCACGCCCGCTTCTTCTTTTATTTTGATGGGTTCCAGTTTGACCAGCAAGGACGGTTATCAACGCTCGACGCTGGCCGCGAAGCAGTGTTCGAGAAGCTTCACGATTTTAGTAGATCGTTTTGTTAAGATTGCGCGCCGCGCGCGAATGTTCCAGCTTTGTCGAGAGATAACGCCGCCACCAGCGATATTGCTGGAAAGTTCCATAGCGCCTGTATAAAAGCCGACGCGCTTGACCGCTTGTCAGTTGATTGACGGTCGACGCTCTTCGCCGCCATCAGTGTATTGCTGTAGCTTTCAGTTTCTCGGCGACAAGTTCGGCCTAATAAAGAGTTTCATCTCGACGTGCTGACTGCTGCCTTCGTCGACGTCACGACCACGTGACATCTGGTGGAGGTGCTGCTTCTTCCATGATCCACACGCCCCCGCGAAGCGCTGACCCAAGCCCAAGCTGAGACGAGGACTACGACAAAGAAAACCCGGATCGTCGAACAAGCCGCAGGCAGAAGGGACTACAGCCAGAGTGCGGGCTCCTTCCCGAAAAAACCAGGCAGCCCCAGATCCCAACATCGACCGCAACGACGATGACCGATCCCGTGCAGCCTGCGCCGATCCTTCTCCGGCAGCCCAAGGAGCCGCCAACCTTCCGCGGATCATCACTCGAAGACCCGGAAAGCTGGCTTGAAGCCTACGACCGAGTCGCCCTTTTCAATGCCTGGACCAGCGAAGACAAGCTACGGCATGTGTATTTCGCTTTGGAAGACGCCGCTCGGACCTGGTTCGAGAACCAAGAGCGAAGTCTGACAACGTGGGACATTTTTCGCGCCAGGTTTCTCGCCACATTCACGAGCGTCGTCCGCAAAGAGAGGGCTGAGGCTCTGCTCGAGACCCGCGTGCAGATGCCGAAGGAAAACGTGGCGCTCTTCACGGAAGAGATGACCAGGCTGTTTCACCCCGCAGACCTTACCATGCCCGAAGAAAAAAAAGTTCGCCTTCTCATGCGAGGGGTTAAGCAGGAGCTCTTCACTGGGCTCATGCGGAACCCACCCAAGACAGTCCAGGAATTTGTTTCCGAAGCCAACCATCGAGAAGACGCTGGAAATGCGAACCCGGCAGTACAATCGCTGCGCATTCCAAGAGAGCGCAGCAGTTCATGCCCTCGGCTCCGACGACTTGCGCGAAAAGATCCGAGCCATCGTGCGAGAGGAGCTGCGAAAGCTCGCCCCTTTTGCACAGCCCGAAGTGATCGTTGATTGCGGACGTTGTACGCGAGGAAATCCAACAGTCACTGGGTGTTCCTCAGCCGGCACCGCCGCAGCTGCAAGCAATGAGCTATGCTGCTGCAGCCCGACGCAGCGCGCCCCCCCCCCCCTCCTCGCCCACGTCAAGACGCCGCGCCGCACCAGCAGTTCCGCCGCCAGGCACCACCACCGCCACCACCGACGTCATACCGCCCGCCAGCCGGTCAGCGATACACGCCGAGGAAGACCGACGTTTGGCGCGCCCCCGACCATATCGTCCACTCTGCTACCACTGCGGAGAAGCCGGCCACACCTACCGCCGCTGCCATTATCGACAGATGGGACTGCGTGGGTTCGCCGTCGACGCGCCGCGTCCACAGCAGGGTGAACGACCACGTGACATCGCCGACTATCTGGCAGGAGCGCAGTGGACCCCCCGAGGACCTTTACGATCGCCGTCGCCAGGCCGCTACGCCTCTCCCCAACGCCGACCATACACTGGCCCAACCCGGGGCCGGTCATCTAGCCCGCATCCGGAAAACTAAGGGCAGCAACCGATGGAGGTGCGGTTGCTGTACGACGAAATACCGAAGACCCTCCGCCGCCGACACCGCCGCCACGACGAAGGCTCCAGGACACGACGCGAACCCCTGACGACGAAACCTCGCGGACCGAAGTAGACCTGACGACGCAACGTGGAAGCAGCGGAACAAACCGACGTAGCCGTGACCCGACGCCACGACCTAACAAGACGACGAACTAGCGACCTCGACGTTCTTATCGACGGCCACAGCGTCACAGCCCTCGTCGACACCGGAGCCGACTATTCTGTCATCAGTGGACCGTTCGCCACGAAGCTGAAGAAAGTTAGGACAGCCTGGGAAGGCCCCGAAATCCGGACAGCTGGAGGTCACCTCGTAACGCCGGAGGGAATCTGCACAGCGAGACTCACCATTAACAACCGGATTTATCCCGCGAACTTCGTAATCCTGCCGCATTGCTCGAGAGATGTCGTCCTTGGTATGGACTTCTTAGGCCTTCATGGTGCAATCATCGACCTGAGGTCTAAGTCAATAACACTGTCCACGGAAAAGGCACTACCGCCGCACACTCCGCCAAGAAAGCACGCCTTGAATGTGCTGGAAGACCAGGTCACCATTCCCCCTCGCTCCAGCGTCATCATTTCCGTCGGCACTCAGAAATCAGCAGACCTGGAAGGCGTTGTCGAAGGCGACCAGCACATAGGCGTATCTACCGAGGGGGCAAGGGGGGCGCTAGCCGCCCCCACTGAGAAATGTTGGGGGGGCTCCGCCCCCCCCCCCCCACTTTTGACAGTTGTTATTGTCGGCTGCAGACTGGGAAACTAACAAGTCAGGCAAAGTTTTACTTGAACGCAGCAATAACGTAATTTCGTAATAATAATAAGAGTAATAATAATCAATCAATCAATCAATCAATCAATCAATCAATCAATCAATCATTTATTTAACGTGCCCAGGAACAACCGTGAGGTCTTTGTGCAGGCGCACGCAAAAAAAAATAAATAAAAATAAACAATACAATACAGACAGTCTTCAGAAATAAAAAGAGCAAAAACACGTAGACAAAGAGAAATGAACACAAAAGGGGAGGAGTAAAATAAGACAATATGAGAAATATTGAAGGGGAATAAAAAATTAGATTGCACATATACAACTATGCGGAAAGACGGAGAAGGGAAGACTTTGTACATTGTGCCATACTATGTCAAAACAGTGCAGAGCTCGGATAAAAACAATGATTGTGGACTATGAAAAACGTCAAGATCAAGAAAATTAATATTGTCACGTGGTCGTGACGTCGACGAAGACAGCAGTCAGCCTTTGCAGGGTGAAACTGTTTATTTGGCCGAACTTGTGGCCGGAAAATGAGAACTAGAACTACCGCAATACACAGCGTACAATGATAGCGGCGAACAGGGTCGTCCGTCGATCAACTGACAAGCGGTCACGCGCGTCGGCTTTTATACAGGCGCTATCGAACTTTCCAGCAATATCGCTGGTGGCGGCGTAATCTCTAGACAAAGCTGGAACATTCGCGTGCGGGGCGCAATCTTAACAAACCGATCTACCACAATCGTGACGCTTCTAGAACACTACTTCGCGGACAGCGTCGAGCGTTGATAACCGTCCCTGCCGGTCAAACCCGAATACATCAAAACAAGACAAGAAGTGGGCGTGGCATTGGCCCCCTCTGAAAAAAGCATCGTCCCGATGCTTGTGAAAGAACATAGAAGAGAAAAAAAACAAGTGCATACACAAATAAATTACAATAACAAAGGAAAAAAAAATAGAGTCCCCAGGCTCGCTAACGCGCAAAAAACGGCTTAAGGCGCACGACATGGACGACTTCAGGTCGCGCACGGCGCCGCTGAGAGTTCGTAATGCCGTCAGGGACAACCTCATAGTCGAGTGCGCCGAGGCGTCGAAGTACTCTGTACGGTCCGAAGTATCGTCGAAGAAGCTTCTCACTAAGTCCTCGGCGGCGTATTGGCGTCCATACCCATACACGGTCACCGGGTTGGTATTCCATGTGGCGTCGTCGAAGGTTGTAGCGGCGGCTGTCAGTCGTCTGCTGGTTCTTGATCCGTAGGCGGGCGAGCTGTCGTGCTTCTTCGGCGCGCTGTAAGTAAGCGGCGTCGTCGAGATTTTCTTCGTCGGTGACGTTTGGTAGCATGGCGTCGAGCGTCGTCGCCGGGCTCCTTCCGTAGACCAACTTGTACGGCGTCATCTGCGTTGTTTCTTGGACGGCCGTGTTGTAGGCGAAGGTCACGTACGGAAGGACGGCGTCCCACGTCTTGTGCTCAACGTCGACGTACATGGCCAGCATGTCGGCGATGGTCCTATTTAGACGTTCGGTGAGGCCATTGGTCTGTGGGTGGTAGGCGGTGGTGCGGCGGTGGCTCGTCTCGCTGTATTTGAAGATCGCCTGAGTTAAGTCCGCAGTAAAGGCGGTACCTCTGTCTGTGATGAGGACCTCTGGGGCGCCATGACGCAAGACGATGTTCTCCACGAAGAACTTGGCTACCTCGGCAGCACTGCCTTTGGGCAAGGCCTTTGTCTCGGCGTAGCGGGTGAGGTAGTCAGTTGCTACGACGATCCACTTGTTGCCGGAAGTCGACGTCGGGAACGGCCCCAGTAGGTCCATCCCGATTTGCTGGAACGGCCGGTGAGGTGGTTCGATTGGCTGCAGAAGTCCCGCTGGCCTAGTCGGCGGTGTCTTCCGTCGCTGGCAATCTCGGCAAGTCTTAACGTAGTGGGCGACGTCGGCAGCAAGGCGTGGCCAGTAGTATTTTTCCTGTATTCTGGCGAGCGTGCGGGAAACACCGAGGTGTCCAGCCGTCGGGTCGTCGTGTAGGGCCTGGAGGACTTCTGGTCGCAATGATGAGGGCACGACGAGAAGGTAGTCGGTTCGAAGGGGCGAGAAGTTCTTCTTCAGGAGAACACCGTTCCGTAAGAAAAACGACGGCAGTCCTCGCTTGAATACCTTCGGAACAACGGCGGTCTTGCACTCGAGGTACTCAATAAGGCCCCCCAGTTCCGCGTCGGCCCGTTGCCTTTCGGCGAAGTCGTCGGCACTTATAGTTCCGAGGAAGCAGTCATCGTCGTCGTCTTGCGGCGGCGCGTCGACGGGGGCACGAGACAGGCAGTCGGCGTCAGAGTGTTTTCGTCCGGACTTGTACACGACGGTAATGTCGAATTCTTGAAGCCTCAGACTCCATCGTGCGAGACGACCTGAAGGGTCCTTCAAGTTAGCTAGCCAACATAAGGCGTGATGGTCACTGACAACTTTGAAGGGCCTGCCATAGAGGTAGGGGCGAAACTTTGACGTAGCCCAGAGGATGGCAAGGCAATCCTTTTCTGTTGTGGAATAGTTCGCTTCTGCCTTGGATAGTGACCGGCTAGCATAACTGATAACCCTTTCAAGCCCGTCAGTCTTTTGCACAAGGACGGCACCGAGTCCTACGCTGCTTGCGTCGGTGTGTATTTCCGTATCGGCGCAATCGTCGAAATGCGCAAGTATGGGTGGCGTCTGCAGGCGTCGTTTAAGTTCTTGAAAGGCTTGCACTTGCGCCGTTTCCCACCTGAATTCCACGTTATTCTTCGTGAGAAGCGTCAGTGGTTCGGCGATACGTGAAAAGTTTTTGACGAAGCGTCTGTAATAGGCGCATAGGCCGAGAAATCGGCGCACGGCCTTCTTGTCGGTGGGTGGCGCGAAGTCGGCGATGGCAGCTGTTTTCCGCGGGTCTGGGCGCACTCCAGACTTGCTGATCACATGACCCAGAAACAAGAGCTCGTCGTACGCGAATCGGCACTTTTCTGGCTTCAGGGTCAGTCCAGAGGCCTTGATTGCTTGAAGTACTGCCTCAAGCCGCAAAACGGTAAGTTGGGCCAGTTGGTTGGGATTCATTTTTTCACTCGGTTACAGCGCAACACACACGAGGACAAGAGAAGGAAACGGACAACACGGCGCTGACTCGCAACTGATATTTTATTGAAAAAGGTGAAACATATATGTACAAATTGCATTCAACTCGACATGCGCAGAACAAGAGATGCATCAAGGAAGCCTAGTGAAAAAGTCGAGATAATCAGGAGCGGCACAGGTAACCAAATTCTTTCTCATGCAGTGCGACTGATGGTTCACTTATACACGTGCCATCCCTAATCGTTATATGGTAGGACTCAGCGATTTCCCTTGTCAATTGGTTAGGACGCTTAAAAATGATGGTGGTCTTGTTAAAAATGGGATAACAACCGCATGACCTGCAGTGCTCCGGTAGATGAAGACGCGCGACCCCTTCGAGTGACAACTCATGTTCCCTTAGTCGAACATTAACACACCGTTTCGTTTGTCCCACGTACTCTCCGCCGCAAGATAGCGGAATGAGATACACCACCTGTTTTACACATGCGACGTACTTGTTCCTATGATTGACACCGCACTTTCCCCTTACTGCCTCATCCTTCAGCGCTTTATCAACCATCGGGCAAATGCGACCTATCTTATGTTTAGCGGAAAACAGAACATCAACGCCGTACCTGGAGCCTACGTTCTTAAGCCCATGCGCCAATTTGTGCACATAAGGAAGAACCGCTCTTTTGCTTTTTTCATCACACTTTGTTTTACCAGCTTTGTCTTTCACTTTACGTACCATAGACTCACACACCGATGAAATTACCATGTCAGGATACCCAGCATCCATTAAGCGTTTGACCTGGTCCTGAAAGGCAGAATTTGACACGTGCACACACGATTTTTTCAGCGACGCACTTAAGATGGTCTTCGCAATGGCCCTCTTCACAATCTTAGAGTGACCAGAATTGTAGTTCAAGATGGGTTTCACGGATCTTGGGTTATATTTCCAGCACACATGATTTTTATCAAAGGTTAGCTTTAGGTCGAGAAACTGTAGCTCGTCATTTTTCGGAGTTTCGTGAGTAAAGGCGAGGCCCATACCGTGCTGATCAAAAACCGCGAGAATTTCATCAACGCCGTCACGGCGAATGTCATTTCGGCAAAATATCAAAAAGTCATCAACATAGCGGTAAACGGCACTGCAGCACTTACTTAGGTGACTCTCCAGCTGCCTGTCAATGTAGCCTAAGACAATGTCGCTAATGATAGGGGCCACGCATGACCCTATGCAAACCCCGGATTTTTGGACATACAGACCCCCCTGCCAAGAAACAAACATTTGGACATACAGACCCCCCTGCATGAGAAAGAATTTGGTTACCTGTGCCGCTCCTGATTATCTCGACTTTTTCACTAGGCTTCCTTGATGCATCTCTTGTTCTGCGCATGTCGAGTTGAATGCAATTTGTACATATATGTTTCACCTTTTTCAATAAAATATCAGTTGCGAGTCAGCGCCGTGTTGTCCGTTTCCTTCTCTTGTCCTCGTGTGTGTTGCGCTGTAACCGAGTGAAAAAATGACTGCCTCAAGCCGCCGGAGATGCTCGCCGAAGGTCGAGGAAAACACGACGACGTCGTCCAAATACACAAGGCACGTCTGCCACTTCAATCCGGCCAGTACGGTGTCCATGACACGCTGGAACGTCGCAGGTGCCGAGCAAAGACCGAAAGGCACGACCTTGAACTCAAACAGGCCGTCGGGTGTTATAAAGGCAGTCTTTTCTCGGTCTCTCTCGTCGACTTCGATTTGCCAGTAGCCGGTCTTGAGGTCCATCGACGAAAAGTACGTCGCGTTTTGAAGTCGATCCAGGGTGTCGTCTATTCGTGGGAGGGGGTACACGTCCTTCTTCGTGATTTTGTTCAGGCGCCGATAATCAACGCAGAAACGCAGTGTCCCGTCCTTTTTCTTCACTAACACCACGGGTGACGCCCACGGACTCTTGGACGGCTGGATGATGTTGTCACGTAGCATCTCGTCGACTTGTTTCTTTATCGCGTCGCGCTCTCGAGTAGAAACTCTGTAGGGGCTCTGACGGAGTGGTCGAGAATTTTCTTCTGTTATAATGCGGTGCTTCGCAAGGGGCGTTTGTCGGACCCGCGATGACGACGAGAAACAGTCCTTGTATTGCAGGAGCAGGGCTTTGAGCTGGTCTTGCTTGGCCTTCGGAAGGCTCGGGTTGACGTCAAAGTCCGGTTCGGGAACTCTATTCGTCGAAGCAGGATCGGCGGCATCGAAGAGGGCGAAAGCATCGCTGGCGGCTACACATTCGTCGATGTAGGCAACCGTCGTACCAAGGTTGAGGTGCCTATATTCGTGGCTGAAGTTGGTCAGCACTACCTTTGCTTTACCGTCACGCAGCTCGGCTATACCTCGTGCGACGCAAATTTGACGGTTCAGGAGTAGGTGCTGATCGCCCTCGATGACTCCTTCAAAGTTCGCAGGTTTTTCGGTGCCGACGGAAATAATGACGCTGGAGCGCGGCGGAATGGTCACCTGCTCTTCTGTCACATTCAGTGCATGGTTGCCTGGCATCGCGGGGGGCGGGAGCGCTTTGTCTGAGGTCAGTGTTATCGACTCAGACCTCAGGTCGATAACGGCGCCGTGGTCACTTAGGAAGTCCATTCCAAGTATCACATCCCTGGAGCAGTTTTGTAGGATTACAAAGCTCGCAGGATAAGTCCGGTTATTGATAGTGACTCGCGCCGTGCAGACACCAATCGGCGTTATCAGATGGCCTCCAGCGGTCCGGATCTCGGGGCCTTCCCAAGCAGTCCTAACTTTCTTCAACTGTGCTGCGAACGGCCTACTGATGACGGAATAGTCGGCTCCAGTATCGACGAGAGCGGTGACGTTGTTGCCGTCGATCAGAACGTCGAGATCGCTAGTCCGCCGTCTTGCGTTGCGGTTACGTCGCGGCGTCGGGTCACGGCTACGTCGGTTTGCACCGCTGATTCCGCGTTGCGTCGTCAGGTCTGCTTCCGGTCGCAAAGTTTCGTTTTCAGGACGTCGTTCGGCGTGCGACGGGGGCTCGGAACTTCGTCGCGGCGTCGTCGTCGACGGCGGAGGATCTTCAGCATTTCGTCGTTCAGCAACCGCACCTCCATCGGTTGCTGCCCTTAGTTTTCCGGATACGGGCTAGGCGACCGGCCCCGGTTTGGGCCAGTGTACTGCCGGCGGTGCGGTGACATGTAACGGCCGGGCGACGGCGAGCGGGAAGGTCGTCGTTCTTGCCACTGTGTTCCGGTGAGGTAGTCGTCGATGTCGCGAGGCCGTTCGCCTGGCTGCGGGCGCGGCGCGTTGACGGCGAATCCGCGTAGCCCCATCTGACGGTACTGGCAGCGGCGGTACGTGTGGCCGGCCTCCCCGCAGTGGTAGCAGAGCGGGCGGTTGTCAGGGGCGCGCCAGACATCGGTCTTCCTCGGGGTGTAGCGCTGGCCGACAGGTTGGCGGTAGGGCGTCGGTGGCGGCGGCGGCGTCTGGGCGACAGGTGGACGGTAGGGCGTCGGTGGCGGCGGCGGCGTCTGGCGACGGTACTGCAGCGGTGTGTCGTCTTGGCGTGGGCGTGGAGGAGGAGCATGGCGGCGGGCTGCAGCAGCATAGCTCATAGCTTGTGGCTGCGGCTCTATTAGCTGAGGCGCACCGAGTGAATGCTGGATCTCCTGGCGCACGGCGTCGGCGATGGAATTTACTTGAGGTTGCGACGAAGGTAGAAGTTTTCGCAGCTCCTCTTGCACAATCGCTCGAATCGTCTCACGCAGGTCGGTGGATCCTAGCGCTTGAACGTCGGCGTAGCTTGTGGTCGAGAAGCTGCGCTTGTATTGCCGTCTTCGCATCTCAAGCGTTTTCTCGATCGTTGTTGCTTCGGAGACAAATTCTTGGACGGTATTCGGCGGATTCCTCATAAGGCCAGCGAAGAGCTGTTCCTTTACTCCTCGCATGAGGAAACGAACCTTCTTTTCTTCAGGCATGTTGGGGTCAGCATGGCGGAACAGCCGGGTCATTTCTTCCGCGAAGATTGTCACGTTTTCGTTCGGGAGCTGAACCCGTGTCTCCAGCAAGGTTGCGGCCCTTTCCTTTCGAACGACGCTCGTGAACGTCTCCAAAAAAACACTGCGAAAGAGATCCCAGGTTCGAAGCGTGGACTCCCGGTTCTCAAGCCATGTCCTTGCTGTTTCTTCCAGGTAGAAGTACACGTGGCGCAGCTTGTCGTCGGCGTTCCAGTTGTTAAATGTTGCGACCCTTTCGAACGTCTCCAGCCAGGTTTCGGGGTCTTCACATGGCGAACCACGAAATGTCGGCGGCTCCCTGGGCGGCTGCATTACTATCGCGGCAGGGTTCGCTGCGGCCGTCATCGTGCATGTTGTTCTTGTCGCCATGGCTTTTGGCTTATCCGGTAGGGGTCCGTATTGGGGGGGTAGTCCTTTCTGCCGGCGGCTGGTTCGAGGATCCGGGTTGTCCTTAGAGTCGTCTTCTTCGCGGCTTGGGCTTGGGTCAGCGCTCCGCGGTGGCGTCCGGATCATGAAGCAGCACCTCCACCAGATGTCACGTGGTCGTGACGTCGACGAAGACAGCAGTCAGCCTTTGCAGGGTGAAACTGTTTATTTGGCCGAACTTGTGTCCGGAAAATGAGAACTAGAACTACCGCAATACACAGCGTACAATGATAGCGGCGAACAGGGCGTCGTCCGTCGATCAACTGACAAGCGGTCACGCGCGTCGGCTTTTATACAGGCGCTATCGAACTTTCCAGCAATATCGCTGGTGGCGGCGTAATCTCTAGACAAAGCTGGAACATTCGCGTGCGGGGCGCAATCTTAACAAACCGATCTACTACAATCGCGACGCTTCTAGAACACTACTTCGCGGACAGCGTCGAGCGTTGATAAAAGTCCCTGCCGGTCAAACCCGAATACATCAAAAGAAGACAAGAAGTGGGCGTGGCAATATTATAAAGACTTTGTATTCTGTGAACGGTAGAGTGTTGGAAGAAGCAGGCGGGTATATGAAACGGTCTGTTCTCTCTGGTTAACTTACGCGGAATTCGAAAATTAACACAATTGAGAAGTACAGGGCAGGATATGAAACCGTGGACTAGCTTGTAGAGAAATAAGAGATCAGAACGGTTTCGTCGGCAGTGAAGTGATGGCAGTGATAATGACTCAGCAGTATTTGAACGAGATCCAGAGTCATTTTTAGCAAACCGATGGTTATATATGCTGAGGAATTTTTTCTGGACTCGTTCAATGGTGTTACCGCTGGATTGAGCAATGCCATTCCATATCACGGACGCATACTCAAGTTGCGGAAGACATATTGCCGTGTACAATTTGTGTAGGGCCATGGGAGACCTGAATTCTCGAGATATTCTACAAACACATCCGAGAGAACGAAGGCCCCGCATAGCAGCGCGCTTAACGCGAGAAGAAAAGTTTAACGCGCTGTCAACAACAACACCAAAATCACTGATTTCATAAACCTTGCATAACGGCACAGAATTGACAAAGTATTGAAATGACACGCTAGATGTTTTGCGAGTGATAGACATGAATTTTGTCTTTGAGGTATTTAGAGAAAGGTTATTGCCGTTGCACCATTCGGAAAAAGAACACAAATCTGACTGCAACAAGCGACAGTCGTTAACTGAATGAATTTCCTTAAATATCTTGATGTCATCGGCATACAAGAGGAAAGAAGAATTACGAATGGCAAAAGAAACATCATTAACGTAAATTAAAAATAGGAGTGGGCCTAATACCGACCCTTGAGGGACCCCACTAGTCACTTTATACAAAGAAGAGGTTTGGCCATTTACGGCAACATAACAAGATCTATTGAGCAGATAGCTGCTCAGATAATAATAATAATAATAATAATAATAATAATAATAATAATAATAATAATAATAATAATAATAATAATAATAATAATAATAATAATAATAATATATGGGGTTTAACGTCCCAAAACCCCCATATGATTATGAGAGACGCCGTAGTGGAGGGCTCCGGAAATTACGACCACCTGGGGTTCTTTGACGTGCACCTAAATCTAAGTACACGGGCCTCAGACATTTTCGCCTCCATGGAAAATGCAGCCGCCGCGGCCGGGATTCGATCCCGCGACTTTCGGGTCAGCAGACAAGCGCCACAACCACTTGACCACCGTGGCGGGGAACCTGAAACATAATGTGAGCGTACATAATCGCATCAGGCAAAAGTGATGTACCTGGCTAAGAAACGGGCATCGTTTGAGTATAATTGTAATACTGTTTAAGTAATCTGTTTAAGTAATCTGTTTAAGTAATGCTGTTTAAGTAAAGTAAATTTAAGTATTCCGCGACGCAAATATGGGCGGGAACCAGTAAACGGTTTATAGCCCGGTTAAACGCTCTCCTTTTTCAGGAAATTCAGTATCTTTGAAAACGAATAGCATCGCCACTGCTCCATATTCAAGCTGCTGTGACTTGATGAGTGTGCAGAAGTGTCCAGTATTTTAGTTGTGCCTAGCCAGGATAGCTAAAATAGATTCCCACTGTCTCCGATTAGGCTGCTTCACTTGGCTTATCATATGGTAGCCTGCAGCGATCGTGGCGGCTTGTAACAAGGCAGTGGACTCGAGCACATTGAGAAGCCCAGCTTTCAAGTTTACCCCGTTACTTGTTCTACCTCACCAGTTAGATGATCAGCGTCCACGGTTTTCTGGACTGAGAAGGCTGCCTACCTGCAAAGGATGGTGTCTGTTCCTAATAATGTTTATTTCTCTCTCTACTTCTTTGTCAACAACGATGAGTTCACAGGGAGTTGTACACGCGCAAAAACAGCTCAACATCGTCATACTGCTACTGAAAGTATCTATTATACACATATGAATCCGTCTCGCCCGCTGCTATAAGCAGCCGCTGCCATGGTGATTGGCGGGCAGCCTTCTTAAATTACGTTCAGAAAGAAACACTGTCTTGCTATTGCGAAAAAAAAAAAGAGTTATTGTTCAGCACAGTAATGTGCTGCTTATTGTGCGCACTTCATTTTAACGCCGCGAGTTTTCGCAGACTTGTGACGTCGCGTAACAATTGGAGGCGATTTTATGGGACTTTGAAAATTTTTGACGAATAGGGAAGAACCAATGACAAACAATACGCCGCATTGAAAATAGTTCATCATTATTATTTTTTTACGCAGTCATGCCTACGTGGTAATTACATGGTGGATCACTTACGCGTCATTTGTTGCGTCGTTTTACGAGCAGGTGCTGTGAGCATGACCCAGAAAATTGCGACCAATCATTAACAGCTAACTACCTATACGGAAGGAAACAATACGGGATAGTTTAACGTTATAATAGCCCACATTGTTCAAGGAAATTTTGAGCTTACATAGTTTACGTAGGCTATTTACTAGGAGGAACGGAAGGGGAGCAGTAAAGGGCCACTTCACCGCTTTTCCGTCCACCCCCCAGCCAGGCTGGCAAAAGTAGGACGGCAAGGAACGACACCTAGCATATAAATTCGTAGTCATTTATGATCTTATAACTATACACAACCAGCTCAATGTGGTTTCCTTAAGTATTAATCCACTGAACTTCGTCTTCTTCTTAAGAAAGTGTTTATATTAGAGGGCTCTAACAGTAAAGAAATTGGCACTCGGCATATCCTGAAAACTTCTGCGAAGTGCCTTGCTTTGTCAGCCACATGTTTTGTTTAATAAGTGAGAAGTTAAGGTACTCGAGTCATAGCAGGTTCTTTACTCGTCGTATCTACAACGCCAAACTAAGACTGGGAAGTTTGCTAATGGAATGCTCAGATGATCACGTTAAATTTGGTTGTACTTTTTAAACTTAACGGTAATATTTCCAAAATGTTATTAAACACTGCTGTGTTGTCGCGGTATAGGGCGGCCCAGCCTGCACAATCTGTTTGTGCAGATTCTTCCTTGATTTTAAACAAACAGTTTTGAAAAGGAAGAAGTCATCTGATCAGCTCTATGAATATAAAAAATCGCCTCAAATCACACACACACACACACACACACACACACACACACACACACACACACACACACACACATATATATATATATATATATATATATATATATATATATATATATATATATATATATATATATATATATATATATATATATATATATATATATATATATACGGCGGACAGAGGACCGAGTGAGCGACGCCAGCCCCCCCACTCGCGATCGAGTTGGTACGCCACTGGACCAGCGCCACTTGATTAACCGCAAGGTTTGCGTCGCAAGAGGAGTAGCAGAGCTGCGGGCAGGGAAAGCAACAGTTATGCTCACGAATTTCAGCAACGAGTACAAGCACGTGAGCAAAGGCACGACGGTCGCCTACATCGAAGAAATCGCAGAAGCCAGCAATATGCTTTCGGCCTCACCGATTCTCCCGAGCCTACTCCGACGAATAAAGCGCCGCAACCAGCTTTCGACATCAATCCCAGCCTTCAGAAGCACAAACAAGAACAGCTCAAAACCCTGCTCTTGCAATACAAGGACTGCTTTTCGTCATCGTCAAGAATTAGGCAGACTCCCTTGGCAAAACATCGCATCATAACAGAGGAAAGCGCCAGACCACTCCTTCAGAGCCCGTACAGAGTTTCGACGCGAGAACGGGGGGCCGGGAAGAAACAGGTCGACGAAATGCTACGCGATGACATCATCCAGCCGTCGAAGAGTCCGTGGGCATCCCCGGTGGTGCTAGTGAAGAATAAGGATGGGACTCTACGTTTTTGCGTCGATTATCGTCGCCTGAACAAAGTCACGCAGAAGGACGTGTATCCCCTTCCCCGGATAGACGACACCCTGGATCGATTGCACAACGCAAAGTACTTTTCGTCGATGGACCTCAAGACCGGTTACTGGCAAATAGAAGTCGACGAGAGAGACCGAGAAAAGACTGCTTTTATAACACCAGACGGCCTGTTCGAATTCAAGGTCATGCCCTTTGGTCTTTGCTCGGCACCTGCGACTTTTCAACGGGTTATGGATACAGTACTGGCCGGCTTGAAGTGGCAGACGTGCCTCGTGTACTTGGACGACGTCGTTGTGTTTTCCTCAAACTTCGACGAACACCTTCGGCGCCTTGAAGTTGTACTTCAAGCAATCAAGACATCCGGACTCACCTTGAAGCCTGAAAAGTGCCGCTTCGCGCAAGGGGAGCTCTTGTTCTTGGGTCACGTGATCAGTAAGGATAGTGTTCGCCCGGACCCGCGGAAAATAGCTGCCATCGCTGACTTCCCGACGCCCACCGACAAGAAGGCCGTACGCCGTTTTCTCGGCTTGTGCGCCTATTACAGACGTTTCGTCAAGGAATTTTCACGGATCGCCGAGCCACTGACGCAACTCACGAAGGCCGACGTCGAATTCAGGTGGGAAACGTCGCAAGTTCAAGCATTTCAAGAATCGAAACGACGCCTGCAGACGCCTCCGATACTTTTGCATTTCGACGAATACGCCGATACGGAAATCCACACCGACGCAAGCAGCGTAGGACTCGGCGCCGTCCTTGTGCAAAAGACCGACGGATTCGAAAGGGTCATCAGTTATGCTAGCCGGTCGCTATCAAAGGCAGAAATCAACTACTCCACAACAGAAAAGGAGTGCCTGGCCATCATCTGGGCTACATCCAAGGGCGGCCGCAGAAATTTTTCCAGGGGGGTGCATCCATGGGGGGGGGGGGGGGGGGGGGAGTTCACTACTGTGACTTGACCGACAAGGTTAGTCAATAATATGTAATAACGTGCAAAGTTGGCTGGCAATCCTGAAGGCCGTTTCACACGGATATGCGGACCTTTTCTGTGCTAACGAACGTGTGCAGCTTATTGCTACTGCATAGAAATATATTATCCGAAATTCCAGGGGGGGGGGGGGGGGGGCTTGCACCCTACTCCGGACGCCCATGATAATGGTTAGCGGTCTATACGGTCGAATGTTATCCTTTTCTCCCCTGCCTTTATATATTGAGTTCATTCTACTTTTTCGCCAACTGTCTGGTATTTCCCTCTCCTGTAAGCACTTTTCTACGGCTTTCAGCAGTGCTTCTTTAGTGTTATGTCCGAGTTCGTTAATGAGGCTGACGGGAACCCCATCTAAGCCCGGAGTAGTGCGCTTAGGAATTTTTCCTTCGGCCTTCTTCCAATCGACATTCTCTAGTACTACATCTTCGTCGGTTGCACTCCTTTGGGTACTTTTACTCACCGGGGGAATCCCCTGGGCGACCTTTTTAAACGAATCGGCTGTTATCTTTCGGATGTAACCTAGCGCTTCATGCCCTTCCAATTGATTTCCTCCTTCATCTACCAAACGTTGTTGCATTGTGACAGACTTCCTACCCAGCGCTTTTAGGTGGCTCAAAAATATCCTAGGCGCGGCCTTCTTCTTTTCGCGAATCTGTCATCCAGCGTTCACTTTCACCTTTAATTTTTGCCTCGACTAATTTCTGCACAATGGATTTTTGCTCTAAATATATTTCCCATATTTGGTTGACTTCGTCCTGTGGCCGCTTCTCCTTTTTTGCCTGTCTGTGCTCCCGTGATGCCTCACGTCGCTTCTCGATCGCGTCCCGGATTTCTTTGTTCCCCCAACTTTTTGGCTTTCTCTTTCCTTTCCAACAAATAGTTTTCTTCTCTTTTTCCATTTCTTTCGTGATTACATGTAGCAGCTCACTATACTTTCAGTCTTTGCCTGGTATTTCGTCTACTTTTTCCTCGACTCTTGCGGCTATATTTGTTATTTGTTTGTCATTTAGATACAAGCTGCCAAACTTTGATTCTATGTTCTTATTTTCAGTTTTATATCCCATTTGTAATATTATGCGTTTGTGATCACTACCCAAGCTGTTAATGCCTTCCTCGTCTATTCTCATCTCTCTAAGTTTGTCATATATTCCTTCTGTCATGAGACAATAATCAATGCTCGATTGCCTGTTTCCGACTTCCCACGTGATCTGCCCCTCACACTTCGGCCCCCCGTTAACTATCTCAAGACTATGTTGCTCGCAGAGATCTAGCAATAACTTGCCATTGGTGTCTGAATATCCGTCAATATCATGAATGTGAGCGTTCATGTCCCCTAAAAGGATTATTTCGGCATCATGACCAAATTCTTTAATATCGGTGCTTATGCATTTCACTATCTCCAGATTCTTTTCTCTGCAGTTATTCCCCGTCCACAAGTAAGCTACACCTAGCCACGTTTTCTTTCCACCTACTGTGCCCGAAACCCATATGTGCTCTGAACACGTTTGTTTCACTCTATCCCATTTTGTTCTGCTATGAATTAGCATCAACACCCCCACCACTCCTTTCTGATGTGATCCTGTTACATCCTTCCCAAATTTATTTGTCACTATGTGGTGGCTCTTCCAAGTCTCTAAGGTGTGTTTCTGTAACCGCATAAACACCTATCTGTTCCTTGTTTCAATCTCTAACCATTTTGCCTTTTTTCTGCCACCCTGCATGTTAATGTAACTAATTGCAACACGCCCCTTCTCCCTTCTTTTACCTTTTCTCTGGTTTTTCGCTATACTGCCTGTCATAGAGTCCCCCTGGTTGTTTTCCTCATTACAAGCTACCCTAGGCACCGAAGGGCCCGCGTGCCCCCCCAAAAAGCTACTGCGCGTCCTGCAAGTCGCCAACCCACCTCATGACCAAGCCTCCTATCGAAGTGTATTCCGTCTCTTCGAAAACCACCTCATCTGTGCACCTCTCTGTTTATTTACACTACCTCGATGCCTTTCTCTCGACTCATCTGCCATATCTCTTTGTTTGCGTCGACAACCGCTCTTTGCAGGTTGCCGTCACGCACCGGTACCTCCGGTATTGTGCATACCACTATCTGCAACTGAGGGGAAATGGCGCGCATGTCATCGACCCCTTTCGCCAATGTGGTCGCTAGTTCGGCTGATTCTTCATTCAAGACGTCGTTTAGACCTCCCGCGATTATCACGAGGTTACGTCCATTAGCCTTAGTTGCGAGTTTTGCGTTAGCTTGTCACTGATCCCAGCCTATGTCCCGGGAACTTCCCTATTAAAAACTCGTTTGTCGCCTCTCACCCTTTCCTTGACTGCTTCTGCGCATCTAACTAAATTCGAGTCCCCGGCGATTATCACGTGCTCCGACTTTTCTACTGGACTGTCCCGCACCTGGCCACTGCCTCGGTTACTAGCGCGTGCCACTGCTGCTGTTTTGTCCCCTCCCCTTCCCAAAACTACTTCGCGGAAGCTGGGTCCTGTGACCCTTGCACCTGTCTTTTCCAAACCTGTTTCCCCCTTCGCGTCTACCACTGTGGGGGTCGATGCCCCGCTGTCGCTTGCTTCCTTGTTCACCATGATTACCTTTGCTAACCCCTCCTCGGCTGACTTAAGCCTTTCCCCCATAGCCATCGTTTTTTCCCGCTCTATCGCCAACGCGTTCTCCAGCTCGGCGATTCTTACCAAGCTCATTCTGGGCAGCCATCATTATTTCCATTTTCGCCTCTAACTCGCATTGCTTACACTCTCCCTCTGTCTTCATTCTAAAAAGACAGGGCGTGCAAACACGGACACAAGAAAGAAGTCAGGACACCACAAACGC